>NW_026570971.1:35233254-35268254 GCF_026225935.1 Boleophthalmus pectinirostris | reverse complement strand
TTGAAACTGTTTGTGTTGAACAAAAGCAAATGCCTAAAAGGAAGATGTTCTTCAGACATGCACTGGACAAATGTTGTTTTGATTTTGTGTGACTTGTGATTCAGAATTTGTATTCAGATGATTTTATGGTGCCGTTTGTTGCTAAGGTATAAAATAATAAATAAAGTAACAACCTCGATTCTGGAGGATCAGCCACATTTTAGATCTGGACTGAAAAGTAAAAAAAACTGAGACAAATTTTCACCTCATTTAATTTAAGTTAATGCCCTAACATTGAGAAAATCAAATATACAAAACAGCTAGAAATGTTTAAAAAATCTATTGAATTACTTAAAATCTGCTAAACTCATGATCAAAATCACTACTTTTCATTCCGTTCAGTCAATTGTTTTAAGTCTTTTTTAAAAATACACTTTTACTCACCGACTTTTAACACAGCATGAGAACTGTGTGCTCCTCTGACTGTCTTATTATTTTATTTGCTATTTTTCTATTTGCTAATTTGAGTATTTTTTATGCTTTAATTGATTTCATGTGTTTATATCGTGCCCACTCTGTGCAGCTCTCTGGAGACTTTGTGTTGGTAAAATGTGCTGTACAAATACAGTTGGATTGGATTGCAAATTGTTCTGAAACTCTTTGCAAAATACTTTTACTTTTTACTCTTTAAGTACATTTTTAAACTGGTACTTAAATACTTTTACATAAATAGATTTTTTCATGTCATACTTTAACTTTTACTTGAGTAATCTTTTGTCCCGTATCTGAATTTGTATTTAAGTAACAAAACGATGTACTTCATCCACCACAGCAGTAAAGTTACAAAACTATTTCCTACCAACACTTCTAAAACCTTTGCTCTTTGTACTTTGAAATGGTGTGGTTAAAATTCAACACTGGAGATTAAGATTCCACTTTAATTCCCTGGTTGTTCTGTTGTGTTTTCAGATCGGAGGAGGATGAGTCGTGTGAAGGTGGTCGTGGTCGGAGCTGGAGTGATCGGGTTGACCTCTGCTCTTTGTATCGCAGAGTCGCTCCCAAACGTCGTCGTGACGATCATCGCCGAAAACTTTAGTCCCGATACGACGAGCGACGGAGCAGCCGGGATCCTGAGTCCATCCCACTTTCCTGGTAACAAAAACTCAACAACAGAAGCTTTTAAATACAGCAGTTTAGATGCTTAATTGGTCAACGGGGTCTTAGTCGACCAGAATGAATTTTGGTTGACTTAATCCTTTTATTTAGATTGTAAAGATTTCTAAGGGACAGCAGCAGAAAGGAGAAGTGAGTGAACTGAAGATTCTCGGTAAAAAGTCTGATTAAACTCATGGTTCACAAGTAGAATATGTCTTCATATAGACTTTTTTTTAAAACGTTTTGAGCTGCTTTACTTCACAACAGAAGATTGTTTCTTCCTCTCATGCACATAACATAACATACAATCCAAGTCACATGAATCCATGAATATTCACATCTGTACATATTTGTAAAATCACTGTAAATACACTTTTTTAAATCATAAATGAATCACTGTTTTTAATCTCTTTTTATCTCTAACTTATTTTAACCATAACCCATGAAATACTAGATGAATGAAATCACTATATTCAATTCAGTAAGTGTCCATAATGTCTTCATATAGATACACTGTTTCCTAGTACTTTTTCTGCATAAATAGTAGGTTTTGGCATGAACTCCCCTTGCAGGTGTCGTCTTGTGAGTGCACTGTGGGTCAGACACACAGATACACAGAGTTCATGTTTTTTTGTTTTGTTTTGTTATTCTTTTTGTTTTTTTCATTTGGGTTCTGTCTTGTTTTCTAGGAACTATGTTAAATGATTGTACTTCATATTTTATTGTATATTTTTATATAAAATTATCCTTGGGAATTTAAATTAAAACTATAAAGTAATTTCAAATTAATAATATGGAACTGCTAAATGAATATGATAAAAAAAATAATATTGTCATTTTCAAGAATCAAAAGGAGAAACAGCAAACTCTGTCAGCTGGACGAAACACAGTATTTTCCAGCTAATTTGACTAATTATGGTTGAGAAGGAAGCTGTCAAGAGTTTAATCTGTAAATGACCCTGAGGAAAACACTGATCTGTCTTAAATATGACACAAAGTCTTGTCCTCACCTCAGGCACTTTTAAACTTGTGGGTGTGATCTGAATCTGGGTCAGTGCTGATGCCAAGAATCATTTGGGTGGTTCACTGACACTGGGTGCAGTAAAACAGGTAGGTACACTTTACTGTCCCTGTAGGGAAGTTTGCCCTCTGCATTTGACTCATCCTTCAACTCCTCTGGGGCGTCCCAGGAGCAGTGGGCGGGGAGTGACGCGCCCGGAGACCCATCTTCAGATCTTCAGCTAGTCTTGGTCAAGACTCAGCTGGAGGATTTGATCTGTGGTGCATGTTTTGGGTTGATGAGCAGTGGTCTTGCAGTGAAGCATGAGTGCTGAACACTCAGCCGCCCTCACCCAGGTCTTGAGATTTAATGTCATATTGTAGCAAAGAAATCAGCAAAACATCTCAGAAATGTCACGCAGTGCACCTTTATAAGAGCATATGTGTGTGTGCATTCTGTGATGTCTCCAGCAGATGCTGCTGTAGAGTCGCCCTAAAGATGAGCCCAAACACCAGTGAACTCCTCTTATGTTGTTTCTGTTCTTGTGTTTCAGAGATCCCAGTGGAGAGGCAGAGGCGCTGGTTTAAACACTCTTTCCATCACCTTCTGGAGGTCGCTCACTCGGCCGACGCCCCACACGCTGGAGTCATGCTCAGCTCTGGGTACGACTCTAAGAATATATACAATATATACTGTCAATATAATATATACAATATACACTCAATATATACTGTCAATATAATATATACAATATATACTGTCAATATAATATATACAATATATACTGTCAATATAATATATACAATATACACTCAATATATACTGTCAATATAATATATACATATATATACACTCAATATATACTATCTATATAATATATAGAGTGTATAGTGTCAGTGAGAAAAGAGAACGAGAGCAGAGGTTGTTCTCTGCTCAGACACTTAACACAGTTTAGTTTTGGAGTGTGGTGAATGTGTTAAAGTTGACTTTTTGTCTTATTACCCTTTTCTACTGTTGATGTTATGTAATTATATTTTATTATTAGGTGTTTTTCTTGATGATCTCCGTAAAACTATTAACAAAGTTCATTTAAACAAGTCATTTGTTGTTTAACTTTTTGATGATTTTAAACAGTATTTTAAAAGTAATAGTATAAAAGTATTATAAGAAAGTAATCCCCAGGTTAATAGAGTCTAACTATTCTATTTTCTAGTGGTGATAACTTTAGTAGTGTGATATATAACATTAAAACAGTAACTATTCTAATCAGTTACTATTGATTTTTCCTAGCTTAGTTGTGAACACAGTTTTAATGACTTCCTGTTTGCTTTTGTGTTTTTCTCTTCAGGTGTGAGATGTTTAAGCAGGTCTCCTCTGTGTGTGTGTTTGTGTGTGTGTTTTCTCTTCAGGTGTGAGATGTTTAAGCAGGTCTCCTCTGTGTGTGTGTTTTTGTGTGTGTTTTTCTCTTCAGGTGTGAGATGTTTAAGCAGGTCTCCTCTGTGTGTGTGTTTGTGTGTGTTTTTCTCTTCAGGTGTGAGATGTTTAAGCAGGTCTCCTCTGTGTGTGTGTTTTAGTGTGTGTGTTTTCTCTTCAGGTGTGAGATGTTTAAGCAGGTCTCCTCTGTGTGTGTGTTTGTGTGTGTGTTTTCTCTTCAGGTGTGAGATGTTTAAGCAGGTCTCCTCTGTGTGTGTGTTTGTGTGTGTGTTTTTCTCTTCAGGTGTGAGATGTTTAAGCAGGTCTCCTCTGTGTGTGTGTTTGTGTGTGTGTTTTCAGGTGTGAGATCTATAAACAGGTGCCGTCGGTGAAGAGGCCCTTCTGGTCAGACCTGGTGATCGGTTTCAGGGAGATGAGTGTGTCGGAGCTGCAGAGGTTTCCAGAGCACAGCTTTGGGCAGGTCTTCACCACGCTCAAGTGTGAGTGCTCCAGATACCTGCCCTGGATTCAGCACAGGTACACATGTGCTCCTACTGTTACAGGAGACACTGAGTTTAAACAAGACACAGAAGGTTTTTTGTAGTTCTTAGTAATAAACCATAATATTTTACTAACTATATATTTTTTATGAATGCAAGTAGTATAGTGGTTGGGGATAGGGGATAGTTGAAAATGACATTTTCTAAGCACGCAATTGCAATTCTTGTCAAATAAAGTACAATCAAATATGTATCAAAATATGCTGTAGCTGATGTTATCATAAATGGTGTCTGTAAGTTAAACTTTTTCTTTATATAAAAATATCGAATTCTCTTGTTCCAGATTTGTAAAAGCTGGCGGTGTGGTGGAGCAGAGGCGTGTGTCCAGTCTGGAGGAACTCTCTGGTTTTGATCTGATCGTGAACTGCTCCGGACTCGGCTCCAGAACTTTAGCCCAAGACAGTACTGTTTATCCCGTCAGAGGACAGGTCCTTAAAGTATCCGCTCCCTGGATACAACACTTCATCTTTGACGGCGATGGAAAAACCTACATTTACCCAGGCATTGAAAGCGTCACACTGGGAGGGACTAAACAGGAGCAGGACTGGAGGCTGGAAGTAGATGAACAGGATACTACAGGGATTTTAGAAAGATGCAAAAAACTAGAACCATCACTGGAAAATGCCAAAGTTCAGAGTAAATGGGTGGGGTTAAGACCGAGCAGGAAGTGTCCAAGAGTAGAGAGAGAAGTGGTGCAAATGAAAGGTAAAAAGATGAGTGTAGTTCATAATTATGGACATGGAGCTTGTGGAGTGACACTGGCCTGGGGCTGTGCTGTGGACACACTTGGTTTGGTCAAACAGAGTTTACAAGAAATATCTCCAATGGCCAAACTGTGAGGAAAACTCTTTTGAGGCAGTGGGAATAACAGGTGAGCCTCACTGTACTGTACAAAGACAGAACAGATGTGTGAAGTGATATTTTTACTTACAATTATGGTAAAAAGAGATTTGATTTTAATAATGATTTTCTAAGAAAAGCAAGAAATAAACACAGGAATATTCAACAAATGAAGAGCTACAACCTACCCAGGATTAAATGAGGAAATGTCCCTCTCACCTTATCTGTAACACTCCACTTGCAGTTTTTCATATTTTGCAGCACCTGCCAGTGTCTCTGTCATATTTACTTGGGTGTATCATATTCACTGGTGTATAATTCTTTTGCAGATGTGTCCTGCTGGATTTTCCATGTATGAGCGAGTACTCTGTCCACAGAGCAGAGGTTACAGGAGACCTGTGCCAATGTGCACGCTCATATTATTGTGCTGCATCACTTTGTCCCTTTTTAAATATGTATGTTTAAAAATGTACATTTACACAGTTTGTATGGGTGATTTATCACGTGACATGACATCATGTGACTTGTACATTTAAAGCCCACCAACACACTCTTGTGAACGTCACGTGGCCTGATGAAGACACAAGTGGAAACGTGTTGGTGTTTGACATGAAATAAAATCATAGAAAGTATATCAGAGTGCCTCAGATCTCCTTTTTTATACAGGCATATTCAAATCAGGGAATGCACTAATTTAGTGACAAAAACCAAAAACATCACTGCTGCTAACTGTAAGAGAGAGAATACTGCTGTAGACTTTCTGTTTAAGAATGTGAAATGTTGAGGAATCGTTGTGTCAATTATACGGAAAAGAATTTAAATCAGTTTTGTACTGTAAAACTGTGTTGAACTTGTATAAGAGCATGTGTTAATTGTGACAGATTTTATGTATTAGTTTCAAACATTGCCGCATTACTTTTGTAATGTCATTTACTAAAAATAATATTATTAATGCTTTTGAAATGTTTTCTTTCTCACAAAACTATTACAACAACAAATAAAGTCAGATTTGTCCAGTCTGAGGTGGTTTTGGAGTTGTTCTGTAAGTATCAAGTAAGTCTCAATTCAAAAACAGGAAAGTCCAAGTCAAGTCTCGAGTCACTGGTCCATAAGTCCCAGTCAAGTCCAAGTCATCTGCTTTGAGCTTCAAGTCATTTCAAGTCTTTAAACCAAATATGAATTTTACACTAAATTGTACTTAAAAAGTCCAGGTATATTTATATACGAGTATTGATATAAGAGTTGTAAAAATGCAATTTTTTCCTTTTTAAACGTCTTGACAAGATCTTAGTGTGAATCATTACAGTCAAAACAGAAAGAATTCAGATTTAAAAGTTATAAGAGTTATTTTTTCACGTGTCTGAAATGGAAGCATCATGTTCTATGTAGTTTCCTCTATTTTACTGTATATTACTGTAGTACATTTGAGGATATCACAGTACTTCAGCTACATCCAAAGTAAAAACAGAGAAGTGGGAGTATCAACTGAAAGGGAAAAGTATTTTCTTAAAACATATTTTTTTGTCTTCTCAAGTCACAAGACTCAAGTCCGAGTCAAGTTCCAAGTCTTAGTCCATTTTATCAAGTCAAGTCTCAAGTCCTAAAAATAGTCACTCAAGTCTGACTCAAGTCCAAGTCATGACTTGCACGTCCCCACCTCTGCCCTCTAGTGGTCACAAAAAACAAACAAACAAAACGAGACCATCTTTCAGCAATGGGCATTTATTAATTAAGCTCAGCCACAAAAAAGAAACACTGAAAGTTGAATGTGAGAAACAGACGTGTGTTCAGATGAAGACACTGATACACCTGCTACACACACACCTGAACACACCTGAACACACCTGAACACACACTGAAACGTTTATATGAAACATCTGTCTGTAATATTGATCAGCCACAACATTACGACCAACGTAGATCAGGGTTAGACCTGGTTCAGTCCTGGTTTAGTCCCAGATTAAACCTGCTTTGATCCTGGCCAGGGTTAGTCCTGGTTTAGCTCTGGGTTAGTCAAAGGTTTAGCCATAAAATTATGACCAATTTAGATCAGGTTTAGACCTTGTTTAGTCATGGATTAGAACTGGTTTAGATTAATCCTGGTTCAGTCTTGGTTCAGTCCTGGTTCAGTCCTGGGTTAAACCTGCTTTAGTCCTGGTCAGAGTTAGTCCTGGTTTAGAGCTGGACTAACTCCACCTGACCTTTAGTCAGAGGTTTAGCGATAACATTATGACCAACTTTTGTTTGGACTTGCTCTAAACCAGCTCTAAATCAGGTCTAAACTAGGATTAAACCAATTCTTTTGGAGTGTCCCTAGTCTACAGTGGTCAGTATCAATCAGGGGTGGTTTAGTCCTGGTTTAGTCCTGGTTTAGACCTGGTTTAGTTTAGTCCTGGTTTAGTCCTGGTTTAGACCTGGTTTAGTCCTAGTTTAGAGCTGGTTTAGACCTGGTTTAGTCCTGGTTTAGTCCTGGTTTCAGGCCTGGTTTCAGGCCTGGTTTAGACCTGGTTTGGACCTGGTTTAGACCTGGTTTGGACTAGACTAGAGGCCAGGTTTCAGTCAGTTTAGTGTCATAATGTTTTGGCTGATTGGTGTGTGCCTTTTTGCGAAACTGAAATCATCATGAAATCAAAGAATTCTGTTGTGTCCAAAGCTTTAAATGTAATTATTATTGCTTGTGATTGTGAAAATGACCTGCCCACGTCTCTCTGTTCAACTCTTCCAGTTTTAGTGCATTTGAAATGAACTTTTTTCAACAATAATTTGAACATTTTTTAGTCTTTGTGTGCACGGCGCAGCTTTCAGGCACATGATCAAATTCTGTGCAACGTTACTTTAAAAATATACACAAATAAAAGAGGAAATGACACTGTACAATCTGAAAAACATTCACAAACTTATGTACAAAATGCAACTGTGTGAACTCAAGTCAACCCAAAACAACGACGAAGAGAAAGAGCTACTGTCAGTGTCACTGCTGGTTCAGAAACAAAGGACTAGGTAGTTTACAGGTTCTCTAGTCCTGGTTTAGTCCTGGTTTAGTCCTGGTTTAGTCCTGGTTTAGTCCTGGTTTAGTCCTGGTTTAGTCCTGATTTAGTCCTGGTTTAGTCCTGGTTTAGTCATGGTTTAGTCCTGGTTTAGTCCTTGTTTGGTCCTGTTTTAATCTTGTTTTAGTCCTGGTTTGGTCCTGGTTTAATCATAGTTTGGTCCTAGTTTTGTCCTGTTTTGTCCTAGTTTGATCCTCTTTTAATCCTGGTTTGGTTTCGGTTTGGTCCTGGTTTAGTCCTGGTTTAGTCCTGGTTTGGTTCTGGTTTAGTCCTGGTCCTGTATTTTAACTTCCTCTTTAAGGTTATGGGTCATTTTTTTGTGTTGAATTGTTAATTGCTATGGAAACAGTGTTATATTTTCACCTCTGAAACATTTGGATGAGTCTGGTACAGTTTCTGTCCTGATTAAGATCTGGTTTATTCTTTAAATATAATAATAAATATCACAATTATCAATAACTCTGGAATAATTCTTCTGAAAACGTACCTTTATCAGTTTAGGGAATGTAACATTAAAAAGTCAAAGGTGAGTAGAAGTTTTAGTGCTGCTGAAGTCCTGGTTTAGTCCAGATACAGTCTTGGTACAGTCTGTAATATATAACTAGACTTTACCGGGTCCAGTCTCTGTATAGTCCTGGTTTAGTCCTGGTTTAGTTGTAGTCCTCATACTGCGATGGTAGTCCAGGTTAAGACCTGTTTAAGACCTGTTTAAGACCTGTTTAAGACCTGTTTAAGACCTGGTTAAGACCTGGTTTAAGACCTGGTTTAGTCCTGGTTTATTTGTAGTCCTCATACTGCTATGGGGTCCAGGTTCTAACCATTTATACTTCAGTCTTGGTTTGGTTCAGATTGAGTCCTGGTTTAGTCCTGGTTTAGTTGTAGTCCACACTCCAATTGTAGTCCTGTTTATATCCTGATTAAGACCTGGTTTAGTCCTGGTTTAGTTGCAGTCTTCATACTGCAATTGTAGTCCTGTTTAAGTCCTGGTTAAGACCTGGTTAAGACCTGTTTAAGACCTGGTTAAGACCTGGTTAAGACCTGGTTAAGACCTGGTTGAGTCCTGGTTGAGTCCTGGTTGAGTCGTAGTCTTCATACTGCTATGGTAGTCCAGGTTGTAACTATGTATAATTCAGTCTTCGTTTGGTTCAAATTGAGTCCAGGTTAAGTCCTGGTTAAGTATGAGTTGAGTCCTCGTTTAATCCTGGTTTAGGCACGGTTAAGTCTTGGTCTCTTTCCAGGTTTAGATCCAATTTGATCCTATTTCAGTCTTGGTTCAGTCCTCGCTCCGTTCACCTTAGTCCTGGTTTAGTCCTGGTTAAGCCCTGTTTCAGTCCTGTTTCAGTCCTGTTTCAGTCCTGGTCTCTTTTCAGGTTTAGCTCCAGTTTTGGTCCTGATTTAGACCTGGTTTAGTCCTGGTTCAGTCCTGATTTAGTCCTGTTTCAGTCTTAAAGAGAGACCTCAAATGCCATATTGTTTGGAGGTGGTACTTGTTTGTGAAATGATGAGAGTTCAAATAGATTTCAAAACAAAAATCACTACAACTTTAAATAAAACACGCCTTCATGTGAAAACAACATGAACCTCAGTTAAATGTCAGTCCCGTTTAGAAATGTTCAAATGAACAAGTCCAATGAGTTAAAGAGGGAGTATTACACTTGTATGGAGCATTAACTGTAACACATAACATAAATAAGATCACCATATTACCTTTTATGAAAATAATCACCAAAAACAACGTGACATGTTTTAGTTTCACTTTCGTTTTTCATGCTCTGAGCCCCCCTCCCCTTTTGCTCTCATGTAAACACATATGGATGATCCTCTAAAACCTCTTCAGACATGTTTTTGATGAAGGAACAATGGTAGAAACATGGTAGAAAGACAAAAAAATTAAAACAGATTTTTGCATAATACCCCTCTTTTTTTTTTTTTTTTTAACTTCAGTTCTTATTTCTTGTGAACTGGTCCTTTGTCGTCTTCTTTTCCATCAATTCTCAAGCAGTAAAGTCACAAAAGCAACTGCAAACCCCCACAGTAAAACCAAGTAAAACCAACTTGCAAATGAGCCTTGTGAATGATTAAAATCTTGTTCCAAAGTTAAAATCTCTCAGTCCGTGGAGATGGTTTGGGGTTGGGTCGGGTCAGGGGCCGGTCCCCTCTTGGCTCTGGTCGAGGTTTTCATTGCTCTCGTAGCAGCCTGAGTCTCTGGGGGAGTCTCCCATCAGTCCTCGTCTCTGCAGCAGAAGTTTGTCCTGGGGTGGACCTAACCCTGAGGGGCTGCCGCGCTCCGGGTCACTGCTGCCTGTAACGCACAAGAGCGACAGCAGGGGGAGCCGTTACAACACGCAGACTACAGTGAAAGGAAGTCAAAGGTGAGTGTGTTTACAAAGCCACTCAAATCAGATAAGAACTAGAATAATTACATATCCAGGGACTAAACCAGGACTAAACCAGAACTAAACCAGAACTAAACCAGAACTAAACCAGAACTAAAGCAGGTCTAAACCAGAACTAAACCGGGACTAACTCAGGGCTAACCCAGGTCTATCCCAGGTCTAAATCAGGACTAAGCCAGGACTAAACGAAGACCAGGTTTGAGTCATCATTGGGGCAGGGTGTAAAATCTGTATGCATTAGAACTAACCCAGGTCTAACCTAGGCCTAAACCACAGCTAGACCAGGACTAGACCAGGACTAGACCGAGACTAGACCGGGACTAGACCGATACTAGACCAGGACCAGACTGGGACTAAACCAAGACTAAACCAGGTCCAAACCAGGTCCAAACCAGGTCCAAACCAGGTCCAAACCAAGTCTAAACCAGGACTTAAACCAGGACTTAAACCAGGTCCAAACCAGGGCTAAACCAGGTCCAAACCAGGGCTAAACCAGGTCTAAACCAGGTCCAAACCAGGGCTAAACCAAGTCTAAACCAGGTCTAAACCAGGACTTAAACCAAGACTAAACCAGGACTCACCGTCGTACTCCTGCAGTAGTTCCACGGCCGTCAGCAGCACTGCTCTGTGTTGACCGTCTCTGATGTTCAGTTCATCCAGATCCTCCTCCTCCAGAAGTTTAAACGTGTCCAGGTCCTCGTAGCCGTTAAACAGGAAGGTGGGCAGGTGCTCCTAACACACACACAGACAACACACACACACACACACACACACACACACACACAAACACACAAATACATGCATTTAAACAAGACATATTGGGCTTTTTATAATTTACTTTATTTGATTTTAACATTTAATATGACAAAAATAAGCATATGCAGAAACATGCTCAATTTCAAACATAATATGTAACAAAACATAAAGTCATATAGTCACATATTTATTCATTTTTATCTAGGTCAGGTTAGGAAATGCTCGTGCCCCGTACTGTCCAGAGATCATTGAGTACAGTGTTCAGATACAGTAGTAGTAGTAGTAGTAGTAGTCGTAGTAGTAGTTGTTGTTGTACCTTGAGGTTGATCCGTTCCAGCAGCTCTTCCACAGACGTGGGTTTGGGTTGTGGCGCTCTCCTCCTCCTTCGTGTTTTCTTGGGTTTGGGCGCCTCTTCGTTGATCACGTCCACATAAATGAACTTAAACGTGCCCACTTTCCCATTCAGCATGCCCATCCACGTGCCCATCGGAGGCTTACTGATGATGTCGATCACATCTCCACTCTGTTGGAACAAATACACACTTTACAATGGTCTCATCAAGTTATTTTTATAAACTAAACCAGGACTAAACCGGGACTGAACCAGGACTAAACTAGGCCTAACCCAGGACTAAAGCAGGACTAAACCAGGACTGAACCAGGACTAAAACAGGACTGAACCAGGACTAAAACAGAACTGAACCAGGACTAAACCAGGTCTAAACCAGGACTAACCCAGGACTAAAGCAGGACTAAAGCAGGACTAAACCAGGACTGAACCAGGACTAAAACAGGACTAAACCAGGACTAAAACAGGACTGAACCAGGACTAAAACAGGACTGAACCAGGACTAAACCAGGTCTAAACCAGGACTAACCCAGGACTAAAGCAGGACTAAACCAGGACTGAACGAGGGCCTGTACCTTGAGTTTGAGTGAGTCGGAGTCGTAGGGGCTGGGGGTGAAGTCTGTATGAACCAGGGCTCGTCCACAGAAGGGTCCTTTGTACGGGGGCTCCTCTTCCTCTCCATCCTCGCTCTTCACACTCTCTCTGTTACTGTGGGACGAGTCTGTGGTGCCCACCGTCTGCCCGCCTAAAAATACACAAAACAGGTTAATAAGGACCCCAAACAGCACGATGAGGATTTCTTAGGGTTGGCTGATGTCAGGATATTTTTCTCTCATATTAATCATTAATTCATTTTTGTTTTGAGTTTACTTGTCAAACACAATAAAAATGGCAATTTACGGTAAGTATTTAATTCATGAACATAAACAATGTCATTTAAACATTTTTGAGAAACATAATTTAAAGGTGCATTGTGTAACTTGGTGATGGGTCCGTCACATGCTTTTGTCCATGGAGATGTTACTGCTTTGTCTAGAAGAGTGTTTCCCAAAGACTGGGTTGTGACCCTCAGGTGGGTCACAAGAGATTTATTTTGGGTCACCTTGTCACGATCTGCATGTACGTCTGTGATATACACTTCTGACACTCGAGAGAGCGAGTGAGTCAGTGAATCCTCTCTGCCTGCCCTGAGCGACTGTTCCTGCAGCTAAAGTTGAGAAATGCTTGGTTATCCAAAAAGAAGGCAATAAATGAGCAAATGTCAGTGACTGTTTTTCATTGTTTAAAACTTGAGTAAAACTAATTGTTCAGAGACACGATCACTCAGTCAACAATAAAATATCCTCATTAATGTTCAATAATGATCAAATCCACCTTTATTTTGTTATTTATCAATAATGTCTGTTGACTTGGGTAGCGAAGGTTTTAGTCCAGTTCCTTATATTCAAATTTTTACCTTAGTGGGAATTTTTGGGGGATTTGCTAAACTATATATTTTTGGAAAGGTTATAGTTTATGGAGTCAGAAAATCAATGTTTGCATTTGCCCAGATGTCTATATGGCGGCCATATTGAAGTAAAAAAAAAATCACCGCCGTAAATATAAAAATGATAGTATCTCGACTTCTGAATAAACTGAAATGTTGATTTTTACTGCTAAATCCACATTGTAAGGGTCAAGGAATCCAGTGGTGCTAGTTACACATGACCATATTAATCCTTCAGTACATGAGTAGATAATAATAACTCAGTGTGGTTGTTTTCGTGCAATATGTTTGGAATGAAAAGTTTACATTTCATTTCAGGCATATTTGTGACTTTTAAAATATGGGTCCCCAGAAAAAAAAAGTTTGGTTTAGAATGTTCCACAGTGTGGCATTAAACCTTTCTATCTTCATGGAGACCAAACCAAACCAGACCAAGTTACAGGTCAGATCTGTGGAGATCCCGCTCACAGTCAGAATGTTTGTTTTTCTAGGTATTTTTTAGTTATAAAACCACCTGTCGCTGAATAAATGTAAAGTAGAGCTGTTTAATGTCATACTGTGGAACATTTCAGGCAGAGCAATGACATCTCCATGGAAACAAGCAGCTGACGGACCCCCAACCAAAAAGTTACACAGTGCAGTTTTTAATTGTGATTTTTCTGAAAAGTATTGTGATTTTTTTTTTTCTGAGGCCATTCTAATATCAAAATGACTGAGCCAACTCAAATTGTGATTGTGATTTGACATAAATTCCAGCCATACGTTAGACGGCTGGAGACTAAAATCAGTGAATTCTGTTTTTCACATTTTGAAGACAGTTAGAATCTTTGTGTTGTGTTTAAGCTTCGTGTTGTACTCACTCATGGAGCTGTGTCCGCTGAGAGAGCTCCTCAGACTCTCCACAGACCCCCCGGGCTTCAGACGAGGTTTGTCCAGAGAATCAGAGTCTGTGTGGGGGGAGTGAGGAGAGCTGGGCCCCCGCTCTGGACTACACTGCACACACACAAAAACAAACACACACACATTTATTATCATCACACATATTAACCACAGCATTTGTACAGTCTGTTCTGTCGGGCTAAATCTGGGCTAAAAATATCTGAACTGCAAATGGGATTAAGTTTGTGATGCATTTGTTTAATGTTTGGACTGTATCGTGTTTCTCTCGCCTGCCTGTGGTTAATGTTAAACACATTCAGATGAAGGATTCAAAGAGTGATTTTAAACAGATCCGTACGTGTTCAGACAGGGAGGACGTGTATCTTCTGGAGATGTGTTTCCTCATCGTGTCTCTCACAGATTTCACTTTTTTCCCCAAAGAAATTCGAGTCGTTGGAGGAGACTTCAGACCCTCCCTCGCTGAGCTCTCCTCTGGTTTGGCCTGAAAATAAGACATGGGAATAGGTTTAGTCCAAGTTTGAGATCTGGTTTAGTCCAAGTTTGAGATCTGGTTTAATCCAACTTTTAGATCTGCTTTAATCCAAGTTTTAGACATGGTTTAGTCCAAGTTTAAGACCTGGTTTAGTCCAAGTTTAGATCTGGTTAATTCCAAGTTTAGATCTGGTTTAGTCCAATTTAGATCTGGTTTAGCGCAAGTTTGAGACCTGGTTTAGTCCAAGTTTAGATCTAGTTTAGTCCAAGTTTGAGAACTGGTTTAGTCCAAGTTTGAGAACTGGTTTAGTGCAAGTTTAGAGTTGGTTCAGTCCAAATTTAGACATAGTTTAATCAAAATTTTAGACCTGGTTTAGTCCAAATTTAGAGTTTAGAGTTTAGACCAGTTTTCCAGCTGGTCTAAACTAGTGCAGGTCGATTTCTGAACCAGTCCATGTCATTATTTGATTGTGATATACATACACTGTAGTAACAAAAATAATTTGTTTAACTTGACGCTAAAATGATTCTTACAGTGTTTTCTCCGTCAGAGCAGACTGTGTATAGAGAGCGGCTCGTCAGATCAAATCCTCCAAAACTGCAGGCTCTCTGGAGAGGAAAATCATAAATACCATCAAAAATGTTTATATGTTAAACAACAAATCCTAAATTTAAGACTTAGACAAACTTTATTGATCCACATGAGAAATGTGTGGCTGAAATGTTTATTAACTTTCCAGACAGAGCAATGACATCACCATAGAAACAAGCAGGTGACGAACCCTCAACCGGAAAAGTTACACAGTGCACCTTTAATATGTGAAGGAGAGTTTAAACTGACATAACTCATGCATCACCGCAGCCACTCACATCCCAAAGAGTCAAAGAAAGACTCAGATGGTTCTTTCCTTCTAGTTTGCAATAGATAAAATGTTTAGTATTTAGATGAAGCCCGTGTGTAGGCGGAACAAAACTGTAATTACTAATATATACACAAAAACCTTGGACTTTAAGCAGCACTTATAAAAACTGTACACATCTGGAGACCATTTTGGTACTGTTAATTTGAGCGTTAAACTTCTGTGTGAGTGAAAACAGCCCCATATGTGTGAGTGTGAGGGTGGATAATTATGATGCTGTAGACTGGAGCCCATATTAAAGCTTTACAGTGGCACTAATTAGGAAAAGGCCCCTGGAAAACTGAACAAAACAGATATTTTCTATGTCAAAATACAGTAAATTATGAGACGAGAATTTAAACGTTAAATGTGACTTATTTGGGAAGTAAGTGCTTGTGTTACAGATTTGTTTTTCCATTTCAGTTTTTTAGTCTGAAATTTGGCTGATAGTTGTTTTGACGTGTCTAACGGGACAGTGGATGGAAGTCACCCTTTGGCGTGTTTCCAGTGTTTACATCAAAGTGTCTAATCATCTTTAAAGCAGAGGAACTTCTCAGCAGGTGGATCAGGAACCAAAAGAGGATCTTGGGCACATTTTGAGCAAATAGATAGTAAATAGATAATCCCAAAGCTTGATTTAAAGGTGCACTGTGCCACTTTTCTAGGGGAGGATTTGTCAAATGCTTTTCTCTATGGAGATGTTGTTGCTTTGTCTGGAATGTTTCACAGTATGGCATTAACCCTTTTTATCTTCATGGAGACCAAACCAGACCAAGTTACAGGTCAGATCTGTGGAGAGGCGACCCCGCTCACAGTCAGAATGTCTGTTTTTTCGAGGTATATTTGAGCTGTAAAACCACCTGTGATTCCAAATCCAAATCCGCACTTAAAATACTTTCATTTTCTCAAAAATCGACAGTGCACCTTATAATCTCGTGCCTTATGTAGTAATTCTGGTTGTGTTTACTGACCTCAAAACGATTTTATGTGACACACGGCGCTCAAAAATCTGTCAAGAATAGTGTGATTTTGGTAAACTACAAAGTCACACCGCTTGATGGACTGTCAGAGCATTACAGCTGCTGTAGTCAGGAGGGTCACGGAGTCGTGTCCTTTAGTCCAACAGAAGCTGAACCACATCAGCGCACAAGGAGTGAGCTGTTTTTTCAGTGTTTATAAGTTTATGCAAGTTATCCATGTGGTTTTAAGTTTCATTTCTGTAAAACTTAAACAAATGTGCACAAAGCTGCATTAAACACATTATTACTCAATGTGTATTTGAGTCGTCCTTGTAGGAAATAAAAAAATAAACTTAAAACTTAAATAATCCCTCCACATTCACATTCATAATCCACATGCACCAAGACAGAGAGACAACATCGGGCGAGTTAAACCACGATCTGCCAATGGATCATGAATGTCTGGACTAAGAATCAGTCTCAAGTGTCGTCCTCCTTCTCTTAATGCTCCTTATAATTTGGTGCGCTTTAAGTATGAGAATAGACCAGCGAATTCAACATTATTGATATTGCATCTTATAATCCGGTGCGCCTAATAAAATACGGTAAATGTAAAGTAAAGCTGTGTAATGTCAAGAAGCAAGGAGGAGATGGAACACTAACTAAAAAGCTAAATAATGCAGTACAGTATTTTTTAGGGTTTATCATGCATTGTTCATGGTTTTTGAAGCACTTTTGGAAATCTTAGACATGTCATTATTATGTTTTATGATTAAATCTCTTTATAATGTATAATGTGTCAAACAAGTCCAAATAATTTTGCTTCATTTTAAGAGTAGTTATAAATGCAGAGAACACATGCAGATGAACACATACAGTGAAAAATTAGAACATTATGAAAAGATTCCCTGGCTCATACTGTTGCTGTGCCATTAGGCAAGACACCGCACCCATTATTCTCTCTCCAATCAAAGACAAATGTAAATATTCAAACACAAAAAAACTCAAACTTTGAGCTTTTTGTGAAACCTGGGCGCTCCAGTATAAAGGTACATCTCCAAAAAAAAAAAAAAAAGTTTAAAATTTTTTGTCACTCAAGTTAGAAATGAATGAATTAATCTTTTGATATAATTATAACTTAACTCACTAAATTGAGTGACCAAAAATAGTGAACTTTTTCTAATTGTTGGAGATGTACCTGTATACTGGAGTGCCTACATTTCACACAAAAAATAAAGGTTTGAATAGCTTTCCTTTCGTGTAAATATTTACATTTTACTGTGATTGGAGTGGGAATAATGAGATATATGTTTTTATTTGTATTATTTTATTTCTATATTTTTGTTTATTTTTACATATACCGTATTTTTTGGACGGTAAGTGGCACTTTTTTCATGGTTTTTATGGTCCTGCTCCTTATATATTAAAATGTTGAGAGTGAAGTGGTGAGAGGTTCTAGTCTTGTGTGTGAGTATCTGCTGCTCCTGTTCCTCCTGCACCACTGTCACTTCACTCTACTGCACATGTCTCCTGCAGAAAGAGCCTCTGTTCTGTCTGTATCATGTCAGTCGATCGCACCATTACTTCTGCACCACTGAACACTTAATATTTAAACAAACTTATAAAGACGACTGAGAAGACTGAACACAAATGCCCCAAAAACAAAATCACAAACCGCAAGTCGTGAAATCTGCAGCTGAAAACACAAATCGAGCAGCAGAAAGAAAGTTTGGAGTGAGAGAGAAACTTGTGACATCGGGAAGATGCACCATGAAACTTTCCTGAAGTCACTGGATGATGGACAAAGTCTGGACTTCAGTGACACCGAAACCATCCTGTCGAGATTCAGAAAGACCTGAATAATTCTAACTGGAACTGATGCTGAGTCTGACGACAGTGACACAGAAGAGGAAGCGGCGCTCTGTTTACCTCCAGAGGTCGAGGTCGAGTTGTTCAGAAGTGACACCGAGGATGAAGAATTGAATGGATTTAGTGATTTGGAGTGAGATGGAGAGTTTGTTAAACTTGTTCTGTTCTGTTGTTTATGTTAGAGTTTATCTGAAGAACTGTTCATATGTGATGTTAACAGTCTGTTGTTCTCTCTTCTAATGTTATTACTAGAACTTGACTTTACACAGGAAATGTCAGTTGCTGATCTCTGATTTTATAAAATAATTTACCTCCACAAATAGTGACTTATATATGTTTTTTTCTTCTTCATTATGCATTGTTTTGTCTGATGCAACTCCGGAGCAACTTATAGTCTGAAAAATAAGGTACATTTATATAATTAAGCCTAATTTGACACTTGTCTCTTGCCATTGCTCTTTATCAAGAATGTATTATTACAATTTATATTTTTTCTCATGTTGCTATAATATATTGTGATGTGTGAGCTACTGTGTCCAAATAATTTCCCTTGTGGATCAATAAAGTTTGTCTAAGTCTTAGTCTAAGTAATAATGTGGTGTCTTGCCCAATGGCACAACAGCAGTATGAGCCAGGGAATCAGGGAATTGCACCACTGACCTCCTGGTTGCCTTAAATTTGATCAGACTAACAGTATTTGACTCACCCCGTGTAAACTTCCTGCACTGAGCGATCTCTGAGTCAGCTCTCCGTCTGTGACCGACCGCGCCAACTTCGGCCCCGCCCCCTTCTCGACAGGACGCGCCTCCCTCTCGGCCCCGCCCCTCTCCTGCCTCTGCTCCGCGGCGCCCCCTGGCTGGCTCACGGGGCTGCGGCTGGAGTTGGGCCGGGTGTAGGTGTCAAGGCTGCCTGAAGAGGGCGACGTCGTGATGGAGTCTGTGTCCCTGTCTGAAGACGTGAGCTGGTCCTGCAGCAGAGAGGCCAGCTGCTCCACAGGGGGCTTCTTCTGGACCCCCGAGTATAAAGGACTGCCACAGGGGGAGCTGTCGGGAGCCTGGGGGTCTGCACACAGTGAATGTGGAAGAAAGATGGTCATTTAAAAAGTTTTTTGTTAAAAAGTTTTTCTTAGAAGTGCATTGTTCAACTTTTCTGGTGGAGGGACCTTCAAACACTTTTCTCCATGGAGATGTTATTGCTTTGTCTGGAATGTTTCACAGTATGGCATTAAACTTTTCTATCTTCATGGAGACCAAACCAGACCAAGTTACAGGTCAGATCTGTGGAGAGGCGACCCCCGCTCACAGTCAGAATGTCTGTTTTTCTAGGTATTTTTGAGCTGTAAAACCACCTGTGATTCCAAATCCAAATCCACTTTATTTCTACAGCACATTTCACAAACAAAGCGTTTCCAAAGTGCTGCACAGAGACCAGTAAAATGAAGACAACAAAAAAGTAAAATGCTAAAATGTGGTCATACCAGTCCTAAAACAATAAAACCAGTAAAGGCAAATCAAAGCAAAACCATAAAAATCATGAAATAGCAATAAATAAGTAAATCAAATAAAATAAATAAGAGATTTATTGAATAAATGTAAAGTAGAGCTGCTTAATCTTACACTGTGGAACATTCCAGACAGAGCAATGACATCTCCATAGAAACAAGCAGGTGACGAACCCCCTTCCAAAAAGTGACATAGTGCATCTTTTAATATGTACACAAATGAATCTTTGATGAGCTTTAAATCCTGCTGTGATGGTGTTTTGTCACTGTTGTATTTTGACTCTGGTTCTTCTTGATACTTTGCAGATGATGTCATCAACATTCCCTGGGAGTGTGATGCTAACTGTAGGCATGCTCAGTCTGAGGTTTTGTTAGACTTTAATCTTAGGTTTATTTGAACACAATCTGACTGAAAGAGCTGACATATGTGGAGTCTCTTTCAGCTTTTTGTTGAAACTCAAACTCTTAAACAGGAACATGAACACTCACACTGATCACAGGCTGCTGAAAATGTGTTCTTTAAATCCATTTGGTATCCATTTTGTATTTTGTCTTCAGAGGATCTTAAACCTGGCAGTGTGTGTGCATTGTGTCATCATGATAACCGCTGAACATTCCACCATAGACATATGTGGAACACCCCCAGTATCAAGGTTGAAAAATGTAATGAAGCTATTTTTCTGCGACAAATCACAGGAATGAAAATGTGCTGCTGCTTTTGAGGAAATGCCACTGAGAGGACGTGGGAACCATCAATTCGGCTGTTTTTAACAGGAAGTCAATGAACTCCTTTGTATTAGTATCACGACTTTAGAACAATGGTCACAAGAGACAAAATGTAAAATAATGTCACTCACAGTTTGATACCACAGTATAAAACCATAAGAGCAGTTAAAGCTACAGTAACTTTCTGAAGGTGACACGTCTCCTGCGCAAGTCCAGGCAAATAGAAACTATATAGAGGCTTTGCACCGTCACGTGACCCCCACAGCAACGGTACTACGCCGATCTTTCATGTTTCACATTCTTTCCGGACTCATCACACATGTCATTGACTTGACAAATAAACTATGAAACAATTTAAATAGCAAATACCTTGATGAAACTTCGTGTGTCTTGATGGTACCATTGGAAATCTCTTCGTGGTTTATGTTCTCTAGCCATAATTCCCATCTTTTTTTCAATAATTCCCTTGTTTGAGCTCCTGATGAGTCATTTCCAGAGGAACAGTGAAGAAACGAATAGTTTTATCCCGTTCAGAGCGTCTAGAACAACCAAATACACAACAAAACCTGCCCATGTTTCTCCGATGCTGCTGAGGTCAATGACATAGTGTGTCCGGTGTCATGGCGGCGTAGGTACCGTTGCCATGGGGACATGGGACGGTGCAAAGCCTCTATAGTTCAGGACAGTCTCCATGGAGATAGAAGAGTTTTATTCCTACTGTGGAATATTATTATAATCAAAGGAACAATATCTCCATGGAAACAAGCAGGACGACGCCCTCCTCCAGGACAAATGAGAGTTGGGTTTGTGAAGATATAAGGTGGCTCAGAATAAGGACGGATGTTTTTTTTCAGTTTTTCCGTCTCTCTCTTTTGGCTAAAAGTTACATACTGTGGTTTTAAAATAAGAATATTGCTTTTTTGACAGATTGGTGCGACTAAACGAATCTTGTGGGCTTCGTACCTTCTCCTGCGTGTCTCCTGCTCTCCTCGTATCTGATCAGCTTCTTCTTGACTTTCCGAGTGGAGTGGACCAGTTTGTGCAGACCCCTGAAGGAGACCGAGTCCTCCTCATAATCGGACAGGTCACACGGCTGCAAGAAGAAAAACAATTCAATATTAAAACTACAGAAACACTACAACCAAAGACTCCAAGAAATACAAATACAAATCACCAACACTGCAAAGTTAAAGCCCAATAAACAGTAACTGAAACTATTATTAAGTGTAGGGATGGAGTGAGACAATTTCCACAAGACGAGATATGAGATTAGGTCCACGAGAACGAAACTTTTAACATCATTTCATTCTTAATATATACATTTCACAATTTCAGTTTGCATTTTGGCCACAGAATCTTTTATGTATTTGATTTCCTGTTTTTGTTTCTGTTCTAGTACTGCTTTTTGGAACTGTAAGAGATCTTTTTTTTTTTCCTGTGGCAGTTTTATCTCACCAGATTTTGTACAATCTCTAAATTTTCTGCTGGGAGTCTGTTTCCTGCTTGTTTCCATGGAGATGTTATTGCTTTGCCATGGACATTCCACAGTAAGGCATTAAAACATCTAACTATCTAAAATGACTTGAAAAGCAGGGAAAACAACATCTCCATGGAAACAAGCAGGTGACAGTCCCTACAGCTGAAATGTTACATAGTGCATCTTTAACTACTTTAATGAACTGACTTATTGCAATACTTATCTTTTATTTATTTATATCTATTTGTTTGTTGTTTTTTGTTTGTTTGGTGGTGGAGAGGTAAAGTAAAGTAAAGTAAAGTAAAGTAAAGTAAAAATGTAATTAAATAATAAACACTGTTGGGCAGGTTACTTGAGAACTGTGCGTTATTTATGACTTGTTACTGTCATTTCAAAGTAATTAGTTACATTACAATATTACTGTATTCTAAATGTAAGGCATTACACTAAACTACAGTACTTTTAAGTTACTCTCAACAAAATAACTGGAAATATGGATTTGGCAATCGAAATGTAGCTCATAACGCTCAAGTAGCTCATCACAACTCCAGAATCTGACTGAGCTGAACATTTTTACTTTTAAAGAACGTCTCAAACTGCATTAACAGTGCAGTTTTGTGGACTGGATGGCAGACGATAAATTCTATGGAAAATGTGGATGAGACGCTGCAATTTAAATTTACAACTTTTCAAGAGGCGAGGAATAAATATTTTCACTATTTCCTGAGTTTGTATCTTGTGCTTGTGTGTCTGTCACTCCTCTGTCCCTGATGCTCTGTTTTATTGACTGTTACTGTAGCGTTGCTGATGTTTTGGTGGTTATGATCTGACAGTAACACACACACACACGAACGAGGAGCACAGTGACTTCAAAATCGCACACAAAGACACAAAGTCGGTTCACGCCTCCCTGAACTTAGGGAGAAGCAAATCACAGCCTACATCAAGCAATGTGTGGCAGACTTTAATAATACAGCTGATGTGACTCACAGTGATGTTATGTATCTGTTCTGAGCTGATTGAACATTCAACACTACTGATCTCGTGGTGATTTTAGCAAATTTGTATGAAGAAGAACAAAAAAACAACACTTCAGTCCATTTCTTTTCTGTTCTGCCTTTCATTACTGCGTTACAGCAAAAAGCAGTGCATTACAGTAACTGGTTAACATATCCAACACTGACAAAAAAAAGATAGTAATAATGAAGTGTAAAGTGTCACCAGTCCACACTCTGGTTACCCATGAACATATGTTATTATTACATCACATATTTGCAGAGTTGAACTTCCGTCTCTCCTGGGCTCAAATGACAAAGCATTGAGTTTAACTCAAAGCTAACAGCTCTGTTCCTTTATGAGGTTTTAATGAGTTCTCTTTTTAAACCAACTTCCACTTTTACTGTAACCTCCACCAATACAATCAAATATAATCAAATATAATGAAGTATAATGACATCTGCGGTGAGGAAGGACACTTTCAGAACTCAAGGATTTTTACAGCTGTGACTGATGGACTAAACCAGGACTAAACCAGGGACTAAACCAGGGACTAAACCAGGACTAAACCAGGGACTAAACCAGAACTAAACCAGGGACTAAATCAAGACTAAACCAGGACTAAATCAAGACTAAACCAGGACTAAATCAGGACTAAATCAAGAATAAATAAGGACTAAATAAGGATTAAATCAAGGACTAAACCAGGGACTAAACCACCAGGCACTAAACCAGAGCCTAAACTAGGGATAAAACCAGGGACTAAACTAAGAATAAATCAGGACTAAACAAATGAGTAATGTTTGGCTATAATCTGTGCTGGATGTTTCATTTGGCATTAATAAAAAACATTTTAAGGAGCCTAAACTTGCGCATGTGGTCTAATCTCACACACATTTTAGACAATTCCTTTCCATTTCTCTAGAAAAAATGAGAAAATATCCTGCAGATGCGAGCGGAAGCGGGAATGAAAATTACAATTCTTAGTGGGCGGGAGCGGGACTGCACAGTGCGGGTGCGGGCGGGAGGGCGCAGACCTCTAGTTCACTTCCCAAAATTGTGTTCAGTTCTTCAGTTGTGATTGAAGGTTTTATATTACACAAAATTGACTTCTGTGATCTTTAAGTCATGTTATAAAACTGTTACCTCATCAAAAACAGACCTGGAGTTCAAGCTCAACATGCTCTGTTCCACCTTGTGATGTCATGAAGTGGTAGTTGGGCAGCTTCTTTTAACTTTTGTTCAGTAGAGATTGGCAATTCCAGGGCTGAAATGATCCAAATGATTCTAGGTGTATGTTTGAGGTTTAAGGAGCATTTCCTGTATCACCACATGACATCACAAGGTGGAACAGAGTGTTTTCTGTTTGAGAGAGAAGCTCAGCCTAAATGTGCAGAGTTTGTGTGTTAAACGTGTGAATGCAACAAAACACAACTGCAGGTGTGTTTCTGATGAGGAAACAACATGACAGATCAGAAAAAGTGTAATATGGGTAATATAGGAAAATTTGCCCCTTTGCATTTGACCCGTTGTTCAGTCCCACTGGGGTGACCTTTCAGGAGCAGTGATGAACTTTTTAACACGTTTAAATCCTCAAAACGTCAAAAAGTTCTGTCAAAGCTTTGTAAGATTTAGCCTAGCCCTGCTCAGGGGGAAAAACAGCCAGTGTCATTTTAAACTTAAAGCTGCACTGTGTAACATTACTACTCAGGGGATCACCACCTGCTTGTCTTGTTTTTGCTTTATCTAGAACAGGGGTTTTCAAATTGGGTGAGTGTGAGCCTCCCCTTAAAGTAGGTAAAGACGGCCAAGATCAACAACCAAGCCAAAATCCCATCTGCCTGCAGGCCATAGTCCTGGTTTAGTCCTGGTTCAGTCCAGGGATCAGTCCTGGTTTAGTCCTGGTGGTTCAGTCCAGGGATCAGTCCTGGTTTAGTCCTGGTGGTTCAGTCCAGGGATCAGTCCTGGTTTAGTCCTGGTGGTTCAGTCCAGGGATCAGTCCTGGTTTAGTTCGCTTGTGTTGCGCCTCCCCAGTGGCTCTCTAGTGCCCCCAAGGGAGGCGGGCCTCACATATTGAAATCCTCTGGTCTAGAATGTTCCACAGTATAGACTTAACCTATCAGATAAGCAGGTTAGAGCACTACGTTACATTACAGGTCAGATCTGTGGAGAGTTGCCCCAATTCACTGAAGATATTATTGTATTTTTGAGCAACAGAAGCACCTGTAATGAATAAATACTAGATGGATGAGTTTAAAGTCTTATAAAAGTGAAAACTGCATAAAACACTCAGTATACCAATATCACACCAGTATATATCAGTATGTGTATACTGTGTGTATGTGTGTATCAGTATGTGTATACTGTGTGTATGTGTGTGTATCATGTGTGTATGTATGTGTATACTGTGTGTATGTGTGTATCAGTATGTGTATACTGTGTGTGTATGTGTGTATCATGTGTGTATGTGTGTATACTGTGTGTATGTGTGTATCAGTATGTGTATACTGTGTGTATGTGTGTATCAGTATGTGTATACTGTGTGTATGTGTGTATCAGTATGTGTATACTGTGTGTATGTGTGTATCAGTATGTGTATACTGTGTGTATGTGTGTATCAGTATGTGTGTACTGTGTGTATGTGTGTATCAGTATGTGTATACTGTGTGTATGTGTGTATCAGTATGTGTATACTGTGTGTATGTGTGTATCAGTATGTGTATACTGTGTGTATGTGTGTATCAGTATGTGTGTGTATGTGTGTGTGTGTATGTGTATCATGTGTGTATGTGTGTATACTGTGTGTATGTGTGTATCAGTATGTGTATACTGTGTGTATGTGTATGTGTGTATCAGTATGTGTATACTGTGTGTATGTGTGTATCAGTATGTGTAGTATGTGTGTGTATGTGTGTATCAGTATGTGTATACTGTGTGTATGTGTGTATCAGTATGTGTGTACTGTGTGTATGTGTGTATCAGTATGTGAGTACTGTGTGTATGTGTGTATCAGTATGTGTGTACTGTGTGTATGTGTGTATCAGTATGTGTGTACTGTGTGTATGTGTGTATCAGTATGTGTGTACTGTGTGTATGTGTGTGTATCAGTATGTGTGTACTGTGTGTATGTGTGTATCAGTATGTGTATGTGTACTGTGTGTATGTGTGTATCAGTATGTGTATACTGTGTGTATGTGTGTATCAGTATGTGTGTACTGTGTGTATGTGTGTATCAGTATGTGTGTACTGTGTGTATGTGTGTATATCATGTGTATGTGTGTAGTGTGTACTGTGTGTATGTGTGTATCAGTATGTGTATACTGTGTGTATGTGTGTATCAGTATGTGTGTACTGTGTGTATGTGTGTATCAGTATGTGTGTACTGTAGTCCAAAGCAAGAAAAATGATCTGACAACGGCTTTTTTGACACAACGTTATTTAAAAATGAAACATCACCCATCTGAGTGTGCTATGCATTTTTTCACTTTTATTTTGCTGTTCTTTACATTTGCACCTCGACAAGAACTTTGGTGTGCGTTTTCTGTTTCATATATTTAAAGTCATACCATGGAACATTCCGGGCAAAGCAATAACATCTCCATGGAGACAGGCATGTGATGGACCCTCCACTAGAAAATTTGCGCAGCAGTGAACCTTTCAGATTATTTATAAAGTTATTAATTCATGCACAGGGTTATGTTTGTACTATGAATTATAAGTGCTGTGTAAACAATAACTAGAGTTCTATTTACTGCTGAGCTTGCAGTCCAGGAAAACCAAATCTGTATTATTTTATTTCATGTATTTATTTTTGTGAACAGATAAAATAAACTTGGGCTTTCACATTGCCTTGGATGTAAAATGTGTATATGACTTTACGTGTCATTTTCACACAGGTGGAGACAGTCTGACCAAAGCCTTTTTATAAACCCCAGTCAAAACCACAGCGATGACTTTTCAGCATCTGCTTCTCATTTACTGCACAGCAACAGCCTCGAAAGTCCCTCCTTATTTTACACATGGACAAATAAAAGCTTGTGGTCTGGGCCTCAGAGTTTTTAAAGTGTTTAGGTTAGAACAGCAACACAAATATGAGCGGTATGTCTGCGCACCAAGACACAGGAAGAGAAAGTTCAAAATGTGGTTTAGAAAAAAAAAAGCAAAAGAACGAGACAGAAGAAGGATGTCATGTAAAACTATAAACTATGAACTTCAATGTTATCAGATGTCTATCAAATAAGAGCAGATAAGTTTGGAGATAAGCAAGAAACTGTCAAATGTTATGCACTAGTCTAGTTCATAAACTCTAACAGAAACAGAACAATGATTAAATGTCCTATATTAACCTTTCCAGCCAGACGGTATCATATATAATACCTGGGAATATGTTTTATATAACCGCACAGAACTTTCCAACCATAAAAAAATAGAAAAATAGAAACTTAATGTTTTCCCCTTGAAAAGCCGAGAGCTGCGGTTTTCCGAGCATATTTACTTGATATTTTGGACTTCAACCAAAAAGTTGTTTATACATGTTTGCTGTGGGTTTTGTATGAAATAGTGTGATTTTTTTTTTCTTTATTTGTATTTCTGGTGCTGTTGTATCTTCTATTACAGCCATATGAAACAACTACAGCATGCAGATTGTGAAAAAAACAATGTATAACACTTTATTAGGGGTAAAAGGAGGAGTTTTAAAAGCAAATCTAAGAGAAAAATCCAGGCGAGGACAAATGTATTAAAACTGCCCACAGATCTGGAAGGGTAAAGCAAAACTGACTCTTGTGACTCCTCAAAAACAGACCTGCAGTTGTGTTTTGTGTCATTCACACATGTTTGAATAACTTTTATTATTAGTCTGTTTACATCTCCGAAACTCAAAATGCTCTGTTCCACCTTGTGATGTCATGAAGCAGTAGTTTTCACATTATCAGCCAGTGTTATAGTACTCGAGACCAGCCCTGAGACCACTTTTTTACTGTCTTGAGCTCCTCTTGGACTTGAGCGCGTTTGGACTCGGTCTTCTCGGTCTTGTTTCTGTCTTGATGGCACTCGGTTTCGGTCTTGTCTCAAACTTGACATCCGACAAGTGCAAACTTGAAAAAACTTGGAAATGACGAAGATGGTCTTGATTTTGTCTCAAAGGGCCGTGGTCTTGGTCTCGTCTCAGTCTCAGGACCCTGTGGTCTCAGACAGGTCTTGGTTTTGTCTCGGTCTCGGCCCTCAGAGGTCTTGGTCTTGTCTCAGTCTTGGGACCCTGTGGTCTTGGACTGGTCTTGGTCTCGATTAGTGCGTTCTTGACTACAACACTAATAACAGTACTTTTACCTTTAGTTCAGTAGAGTTGTCAACTCCAGGACTGAAATGATCCAAATGATTCTAGTGTAGGTTTACGGAGTTTAAAAACACAGTGGAGCACTTGCACCTGCATTACCACATGACATCACAAGGTGGAACAGAGTGTTTTCAGCCAAAATATGCAGAGTTTGTGTGTTAAACATGTGTGAATGAAACAAAACACATTACTACAACTACAACGACATTAGAACAGAGATCAGAGAATACAGAACCTTCAATATGAAATACTGAATGTCTTCTGTAGTTATGACACGTTTGTCCAATTATTTATAAAATTTTAAAGTAAGTGAATAAACACTTTTGCTTTATAAAAACCAGAAGCTTTGCAGTTATTAGAGACCACCCGAGACGTCATCAGAGTTACACTAACAATTTAACAGATGAATAAATCTTATGGTCTGATGATTCATGCTGAAAACTTTAACCACAATTTGAAACAGAAACTCAATCTCTCCAAACAAATGTGAAAAATGTGTGAGTGCAGAGAGCCCCTGTTCACTGCTTCATGGGGACAATGGACCATATGGGACCAAAGACCAGACCAAAGACCGGACCAAAGACCATAGGCCGGTCCAGGCTTAGTCCAGGGCTGGGACCGGGCTTAGACCAAAGAATAGACCCTCGCTCTGGGGGATTTAGAGAGGCCAGGCTCTGACACAGAACTGAACTCTGTAAACATCACAACATCACACCTGCAGCGGACCAATGCCAGCCCGGAGATCTGTTTAGGTTTAGTACAGCATCAAACTATTGGGAATATAACGAAACATCCCTCGATACGACATGTTCACAGTTTGTGGAGGCTGATAAAATTGTTACTACTTTTTCCTTTTAAAAGCCTTGGAAAGCCTTTGGTCCTGTTATAACATGAAGAATGAAGCTTTTAAAGTGCTTAATAACAATAGGCTCTGTTCACGCTTATGTCACAAACCACGAAGACGTTTGGAAAGATGTGATTACAACTTCTGGTATAACTACTCTAATCGACACTGGACTCGCCGACAGACAATTGAAGTAAATGTAGATGAAGACTGCATACTAGGGGTGTAACGATATCCAAGTCTCATGATACAATATTGTCAGGGAACATTATTTATTGCAATATCGTTGGAAAGCTCACGATATGGTGGGGAGGCTCACGATTAGGGATGTAACAATATCCAAATCTCTCAGCACAATATTTTTATAATACACATCTCACGGTACAATATTTATTGCAATATTGTGTAGAGGCTAAACAGCTAAAACTGTAAATATGCTACTTTTTCCTCTTAAAATGCCTTGACAAGACTTAATCTAAAGAACTAAGACTTAAAAGTGTTAAAACTGTTATTTCTTCTTGTAGTCTGCACTGAAATGGAGCAAAGGATCATGGTCTATGTAGTTTCCTCTGTCTTTTTTTAGTCAGTGCTGAACCAGAACTCTTCATTTAAACAAAGACTTGTCATTTGATATATTGTGATGATCCACGATATTATTGTGAGAACTTTGACGATATAATATCATGATATTTTGGTTATTCTTACATCCCTGTTGCAGATGTATGTGCTGTTTGGAATCATCTGGAGTTTGGCCTCATCTCTTCTAATCACATGTACCAGTGCACTCAGTGTTGTGTGTCAGTGGAGAAATGATGAAAACTGAGGGATGGTTGGAATTGTTGATGAGCCGAACATAACGAAACACTACAATGACATGGAGATGAAGAAAACTGGGACATTTTCTCATTTTTCCTAGAACAGAACCCACCGGAAGTTGTAATTGCATCTTTCCAAGTGTCTTCCTGGTTTGTGACGTGTAGTCTGCACTGACAACACCAAAGGATCATGGTCTATGTAGTTCCCTTTGTTTTTTAGCTATAACTGCATCATGTTGAGGCCAGGCAAGTTTATTTGTATAACACAATTCGTACACAAAATAATACAAAGTGCTTTACAGAATAAGAAAGACATTAAAATCATAAAGAAAGACATGAAAATCAAAACAGAGACTTGTAATTCAATATATTGCGATGGCCTCTGATATTATTGTGAGACTTTCGATATCATGATATTTCGGTTATTGTTAAATCCCTACAAATGATCTTTATAAATGACATATATTTATTTCTATATTCAGAATCTGCACAAAGTTTAGCCATAACTGATTCTTTTTAAAGGGGATGTCTCTGAGCCAGTACAGATATATTGTCAAAGCAGCTTTAGGCTCAAAATCGGATCGCCATGTGCTGTCTGCTTTTAATTATAAAGCAATTTTATCTTCCGCGAACCAGGACGTAAGGCTGGAACGCTGTTAGCATGCTAGTTGTTGTTAGTTGTTGTGAAAACTGCTTTTAAATACAGTTAGGATGCTCTGAATTCATAAGGTAAGAGGAATAACTTTGGACCCCTGCAAACTATTTACAATGAACTATTATACAAAAAAAACTAAATCAGGTACGACGCCTTTATATAGACAGATATTATTATTCTTTTATGATTGTAGTTAATAAGGTTTTGTCAGACTTACATTGAAGGGTTCACTGGAAACAGGATCCACCCACTCAATGCCTTCAGAACGACAGGTGACTCTGCTCTGGCTCTCAAACTCCTTCAGCTACAAACAAACAAACAAACCAACAAACAAACAAACAAACAGTATATTTAAAGGTGCACTGTGTAACTTTTCAGGTAGAAGGTCCAACACCTGCTTGTCTCCTTGAAGATGATATTACTTTGTTTGAAAAGTTTCACCGTGGCCACGTTTACATGATGTTTTTAATTCCAAATGAAATAGTTTTTAAATAAAATATTCTCCTTCGAGTTTACATGGAAATTATAATTTGGAATTAAGGTGTACGTGGAAAACACGTTAAATCGTCTTTATTTAACTGGGCTCAACATCTGGGAGTGGGGAAGGTTCTGATTGGGGCGCATGAAAGTATTTACATCTACAGGAAGAAACACACACACACTCCCACATCCCGCTCACAAATCCAAAGAGACGTGGATGAAAGTCCCAAACCAGGACTGGTGGAGCCGGACCCAGATCGTCCGGATCGCGTCAGAAGAGCGACACAACGAACATGCGCTGAACAACCCACATTATTTTTAACAAGAATATATGTTTACATAATCCAGGAAGAAATGAATTTGACTTTAAAATCTGAATAAGCCATCCACTTACTTCGGAATTAAGTTTAATTCTGAATATCATCATTTTCATTACGAATGAAGTGTTTACATGTTTTTTGTTTTTTTAAGCTGAATAAATTTGTATTCAAAATTTAATGGGTGGGAAGTGTGACATTAAATGTATCTACCTGCCATTCATTCAATCATGGGTGTTTTTATTATCTCAGCATTTATCTCAACGTTATCTCGGCATTATCAGTATCTTGGTCTGGTGGCACCTCCTGCTTGTTTCCATGGAGATAGTCCAGTTTAATATCATACTGTGAAACATTCCAAGCAAAAGCAATTTTCTATCATCATGGAGACAAAGATGCAGGTATCCCCTCTAGAAAATGACATAAATAACCTTTAATACATGAAGTTTGGTGTGCTAGTACCTGTGGTCAATATTTATCAGTTTTACATCAGTTAAGTGTCAGTTTGTGAAAAAATGTTAAGAAGAAAAGGACAAAAATACAGGAAGTAGCACCGAGATGTAAATTAGAATAACTTTACCTATGTCAGCACTGAAGGGACAATTCACACATTCACACATTTTTCTGACTGAAAATGGATTTAACGAAACAAAGCTGTCATTGTCATTGCCATTTATTTTTATTAGTCTAATCAAAACTTTTAAGCAATTTAGGAACATTTTGGCTGTTCTTAATGTTATGGTTGCTCGGTAACAGTTATGAAATTACCTCTGTGTGTGTCATAACATGAAGAACAATTACAAACTTCACCAAAGTTAAAGAGCTAGATAATGATGTTATGAGGTATGGTTTAGTGGAATGAGCAGTCTACTCTGTCAAACGCATTTAAAGCAGAATAAAAGTGTAAAATGGGTTTGCTTGTGTTCGTACCCGGGCCAGAGCTTCTTCTATAGAGATCATGTTCTCCTTCACCATCATCATGAGCTGGATCCTCTCCTCGTCGCCCATGGTAACCTCCGACGCCACAAAGCCCACGTCATCTCCTGAAACACAATGGCATTATTATTGCTTTTACCCCATTTAACCCAATAAGGGAGTGTGACAGGAAGCAAAAAACCGTGAGCACATTACCCCGATTTAAGCGTCACTGCACACTTTCCAGTTCGTTTTAGGATTGATTTTAAAATTTTATTGTTTGTTTTTAAAGCTTTGAATGGACTGGCCCCACGTTACATCTCGGATCTCCTTCAAATTTACTCCCCTGCGTGTGTTTTCAGGTCCGAGGGTCAAATCCAGCTCGTGGGGCCTAAAACAACACTTAAAACCAAGACCTTCTCTGTGACTGGCCCCAAACTCTGGAACACTCTGCTCTTTTTAATCTTTATATTATTTATTGGTATTCATGCTCTTATTTGATTTGACTAGTTTTACTGTTTTAATGAGGACTAGTGGAGTTAAATAGAGATTTATTTTATGTTTCTATCGGATTTGTTTTGTTCTGTGTGACTGTTTTGTTTATGTATATGCTGTGAAATGTGCTGTAAAATAAAGTGGATTAGATTGGATTGGAATGAACGTACTTGAAATACATGCTGTAAACAAGCTGGATTGTGGAAGGCTCATTTCTATCTGTTGTTCTCTCATTCATACACCAGTGTACTTTAACGCTGGAGGTGGATTTAAGTGTTTTGCCTAAGGACACAACAGTAGTTCGTACTAGAGCCACTGTGACCCACTGTGGCACCTAGTATTCCCAGAGGTCTCCCATCCAAATTCTAACCAGACCCAACCATGTTTCACTTCAGAGATCTGACGAGATTGGAGATTCACGTGACATGGTTATTTTAACACTTAAACGCCCAAACAAGTTTGTTAAGAATATTTAATTTTAACAGGTACGTAACAATAACCGAAGTCTCTCTATAATCTCATGGGGCATCACAATATATCGAATTACAAGTCTCTTTGATTAAATTCATGGTTATGGTGCAGCATCAGCTCAAAAAGTCGAGGGAACTACATAGACCATGATCCTTTGCTTCCTTTAAACACATTAAAACAGCATGAAGAATGAAAAGGACAATCAAGGCATTTTAAAAGGAAACAGCAGAATATTCACAATTCGGCTGGACTCCATGAAACACAAACAACATCGCACTGTGACATGCATATCGTGGAAATATCGTATCGAGGGATTTGGATATCGTATCTCTAGATTTTAAAGCAGGCATATTAAACTTTTTACTTACTACATATATGCGTTTTCTGTTTTATTTAGGTTTTCTATTTTTTGTTTCCATGTTATTTGACTTGTACATATACATTTATATAATTATGTTTTATTTCACACCTGTCACTTACTCTTTTTGCTTCTTATTTTGAATTTATTATTACCATTTATATTTTTTCTCTTTGTTATTATATTATATTGATGTGTGAGCTACAGTGTCTGAATAATTTCCCTTGTGGATCAATAAAGTTTAAGTCTAAGTCTTATGTTCTAACAGTCTTCCTCTTCATTAGTTTAGCTGCTGTGCCACAATGGAGATTCTCACTTCTGTAGTTTTGAACAGGAAGTCCACACCGCAGTTTCTATAAGTCGTCATTTTAAACCATATCACAGTTTATTATGAATAAAATGTAAAGTTCTCTGGGGTTTTATTTCATACTGAGAATCAGAAAAGATTTTCTTTAAAAGGTGCAGCTTTGTGGTTTGGGGTCTGTCACCTGCTGGTTTCTGTGGATACGTCATTGCTCTGCCTGGAATGTTTATTTATGTTCATTTATTCAATTGAAAAACAGGTGGATTTTAGCTCAGAAATACTTAAGAAAACAAACATTCTGATTGAGTGGGGTCACCTCTCCACAGATCTGACCTGTAACTTGGCCTGGTTTGGTCTCCATGAAGATAGAAAGGTTAATGCCATACTGTGGAACATTCCAGATAAATGATCGATGTTATGATCTATGTTCTAATGTTTCCTCATCACAAACAGACCTGGACTTGTGTTTTGTTTCATTCACATGTTTTTGACTGAAAACTGAAAACACTCTGTTCCACCCTGTGATGTCATGCCGTAATACAGGAAGTGCTCCACTCTTTTGTTAAACTTCACACACCTTCACTAGAATCATTTGGATCATTTCAGCTCTGGAGTTGCCGATCTACTGGACTAAAGATAAAACGGAGCTATTCACTGTAAACTTCATGACATCACCAGGTGGAACAGAACATTTGGAGCCTTGCAGATGTAGACAGGTCTTACCTTTTGAAACATGGCGCAGAGTTCCTTTTTGAGATTTCCGGAAGCTTTGCCAGAAAGACTTGCTTCTCCTTTTCTCGGTCTTCCCTGAACACATCCAAATACAAGAACCATTTGATCTACAGTAAAACTCTGCAGGTACACTCACACTTTTGGTTTCAGTGTCTGGCTCAAGAACACATCAGAAGAACAAAATGCAAAAGAGGGCAATTGAACCAACAACTTTATGCTCCTTGATACAGTTAAACGAATTAAAGAAGATCAAAATATGTACCATATATTCACTAAACTAGTCCTTCCTCTGTATCATATTTTCACCAACCAAGAGTACAGAAATAGAAAATTGAAAAAGTGAATTGAAAAGTGAACTAAAAACAAAATTATGGAAACACATTAATCTAAAAATAAAACAAACACATATTTAAAAAAGAAAAATAAATAAATAAAATTAAAAAGGTTAAAAAAAAAAAAAGAAAATCAACAAAAAACAACAAACAAAATGCACTAGAATT
>NW_026570971.1:34778254-35228254 GCF_026225935.1 Boleophthalmus pectinirostris | reverse complement strand
TTTCCATGACTTTTCCAGGCCTGGAAAATTACATTTTCAATTATGATAACTTTTCCAGGATTTCCATGAGCGTGGGAACCCTGCATCACTAAAGAGTTACTCAAACATGTGTGAATGAGACAGAACACAACTCCAGTTTTTGATGAGAGAACAGTGTTTTAACATGGTTTAAAACTCAAAAGAGATAATTTTGTGTAATTATGGGACCTTGAAAACATACTGCTGCTCTCCTCAAGGCCAAGGTCAGGTTTATGGAGATGCAAGCTCACTCACAGTACAGACACATGTTTCATTTTTTCAGTGCAATTTCCAATTAACAACCAAAATGAAGACAAATGTTTTTATTCTTAGTCTAATCTCATGGCTAAAACATTACATAGTGTGGCTTTACAAAAAAACTAAAAAAGTACCTTCTGTCGAGCTCTGGTGTGGACGTGTTGCTGCTCAAACCCAGAGATTCCTGAAATAAAAAAAGAAACAAATGATTCAATTTTACATTTGATAATTCACCAAAACAAACTGAAAAATGCCTGGTATGTCTCTCTCTGTGTGTGTGTGTGTGTGTGTGTGTGTGTGTGTGAACTGTGTTTTTGTATCAGAGCTGAAGGGCGTTGGAGACACTCGAGTCACAGTCACTGACTTTAAACAGGTTTAAAAGTCCCACATGTGAAATCTGAAGATCTTTCACTCAAACTTTGACGTAGACGTGATGAGGAGTTTGTGAAGTGGCCAGTCATTTTGTAAAAAAAAACAAAAACAAAAGAACTTTCCGCACTTTAGTCTTGTTTAAGCTGTTGTAAAGTGAAATGTGACTTAGAGACAAACAGGTAGTGGTCCTTCACTCAAAGTTAAAGTTAAGTTAAGTACTACAAAAGTACATTTCTATGAGCTCATCTAAATATTCCCCTCACAAAATGACGGTGTGTGTTTGTGTGTTACCTGGATCTGAGAGCGCAGCTGCAGAGAGGTGGACAGAGACTCCACTTTACCCTAAAACAACAAAAAAAAAAAGACAATTACAGTAAGAGAACAGAAACTACAGGTCAGGACTGAAATGAATCCTCAAATACTGAGTGATATTAAAAGTGAAAATGAACAGGTATCAATAAACTGCCATTTCCTCATCACACACAGACCTGGAGTTGTGTTTTGTTTCATTCACATGTTTAACACACATTTGGATAATTTCAGATCTGGAATTGCTGATCTGTATGAACAACAGGCAAAAGGAAGTGTTCATTTGAAAACTACCACTACATGACATCACAAGGTGGAACAGACTATTTTGAGCTTTAGAGATGTAAACAGACTAATAATAAAGTGTACATAAGTAAGTACCTTATTTTCCGCACTATAGGGCGCACTTAAAAGCGTTTAATTTCATCAAAAATGACTGAGCACTTTATAATCCCGAGCGTCTTATATAAGAATTTATTGGAGTGTCTTCGTACGACTTTAGTAAAGTACAAAGCCGCTCCACTTGCAGCATTACGGCTCCCGTAGTCAGGAGCATCAGGAGTAATACAGACTGTGATTCCTTTTAAAATCAAAATGCACCTGTCAAGAGACACGCTCACAACACCCACTTTAAACTCAAGACTGTTCTAAAGTGAAAGTGCGAGCTGCGTGGGAGCAGTGGATGAGAGGAGGAGAACACACATTCACCAAGACAGAGAGACAGCGCCGAGCCACTTACACCACGATCTGCCAACGGATCATGGACGCCCGGGCTAAAGATCAGGATCAACTGTGGTCCGAGCTTTCACCAAGACCAGAATCATCACTGAACTGAACTCCAGGGAACAGTAACCACACTGACTCGGATAATGACGAGAGGGATGTGGACGTGTGGACGCCGGAATCACCCAACTGTTTCAACTATTATGACTTATTGTGAATACATGAACAATTTAGCATCTCAGACAGGATTTTTTTATGCGTTACAACTGAACAAAGTTAAGAGTTATTGTGAATGTGTTAAATAAAATTTGACTGACTTATCTAACTGTTGTGTTTCGTTTAATGCACCTTATAGTCCAGTGAAAAATGTGAAAAAAGTTAAAAAATAAACCATTCAATGACAGTGCGCCTTATAATCCAGTGCGCCCTATAGTGTGGAAAATACGGTAAGTTTTTATTTACAGTATATAGTGCTTTTCACAAACATATGTCATATGTCACAAAGGTGCTTTACAGAGCATTATACAGAGTTACTCAAACATGTGAATGAAACAAAAGACAACTCGGAGGAGAAATGGAACAGAGGTTTAGACTGAGACACTTATGAGAATCTTCAGCATTGTCCATTGTTACAATATGAGGTTTTGTGTAACAACCAAGACTTCACACATTTTCCTCTGTTTATAAAGATGTAAAGTCTGGATCCAGTCTCTACAGTTTAAAGGTGCACTGTGTAACTTTTTTCACCTGCTTGTTTTTATGGAGATATCATTGCTCTGTCTGGAATGTTCCACAGTGTTAACATTAAACAGCTCTACTTTACATCTCGAGGTCTGTCTTTGAGGAGGGAACGACGTAGATTCATGGCTAAAAGCTCACAAGAGTCCGTTTTGTGTATTTTAGGAGCTTTAAATAAACAATTTTGTGTTAAAAAATACACTTAAACTATTTTGCCCAGACTCCTACACAGAAAAGTATCATTAAACTACAGTGAAGTGACAGTAAATCCGGGCAGACGGGAATAGAAGCCGTATTTAAGTGTGCGGTCTGAGGCGGAGGAGGAGGTTATGTCATAGTCTGGAACCAAACACACACTGGACTTTTAGCTTGAGAAAATACATGAATGTTTACACTGCACAACTGTAGAAAAGTCTAGAACACAGACACAGTGATAATTGGAAGATCTGGGTCTGTGTCATATTCTGTCAAGTCACTTAAACACAAACACATCTGACGCTCCAGTCTGAATTTAAAAAACAAATCACATTTGACATTGTTTTCAGAAAGCACACTTATAACACAGTCCTGTAGCACAGAGTGAACACATCCACCCGCACACACCACCCGCGCACACGCCACCCGCGCACACGCCACCCGCCTCACTCATACACCACACCCGCCTCACTCATACACCACCCGCCTCACACATCACACACCACCCGCACACGCCACCCGCCTCACACGCCACCCGCCCCGCGCACACACACCACCCGCCCCCCGCCTCACCACCCCGCCTCACACACCACCCGCGCACACCACCCGCGCACACACCACCCACCTCGTTCGCATATACACCACCCTCGTCACCCGCACATACACACACCCTCGCTCCCGCACATACACCACCCTCCCTCGCCCGCACATACACCACCCTCCTCGCCCGCACATACACCACCCCTCGCCCGCACATACACCACCCTCCTCGCCCGCACATACACCACCCTCCTCGCCCGCACATACACCACCCTCCTCACCCGCAAAACCATCAGTGAGTGATGCCAGTCACTTCGCACACAATCTGTTCAGCCTCTCCTCTACAAGAGCCTCTGTCCCTGCACCATCAAACTCACTAACACTTTACACGTGGCTTTAATGAGCAGTACTAGTGTCAAAGATAAACAAATACAGTTAAAAAAAACAAACTTAAATTTAACACTAACATTTTTCATGAAATGAAGTATAACTAGTGTATCGTTTTTAAGTGAGCAGTGAATCATTGCCTTGAAGAGTTTTATCACATTGTCAGTGCAGTTCTCTGTAGACAAATCAAAAAGTGAATTTGAAAACATTTTGCTGAGAAATCCAAAGTTTTGATTTGTGTTTCAGGGACAGACTCGCCCTCAGAGTGATACACACGCACAGTTCTCAAAATAAACCAACACACTGAAAAAAAGCAGCTACCGGAAAAAAGAGTGTAGAAATGGAACAGAGGTTTAGACTGAGACACTTATGAGAATCTTCAGCATTGTCCATTGTTACAATATGAGGTTTTGTGTAACAACCAAGACTTCACACATTTTCCTCTGTTTATAAAGACGTAAAGTCTGGATCCAGTCTCTACAGTTTAAAGGTGCACTGTGTAACTTTTTTCACCTGCTTGTTTTTATGGAGATATCATTGCTCTGTCTGGAATGTTCCACAGTGTTAACATTAAACAGCTCTACTTTACATCTATTCAATTACAGGTGGTTTTAGAGCTCAAAAATACCTAGAAAAACAGGCATTCTGACTGAGCGGGGATCACCTCTCCACAGATCTGACCTGTAACTTGGTCTGGTTTGGTCTCCATGAAGATAGAAAGATTTAATGCCATACTGCGAAACATTCACGACGAAGCCATAAAATCTCCATGGAGAAAAGCAGAAAGTTACACAATGCACAAAGATGGGATCAGGTTTGAGGACAGAGGTTTGTGTGTGTGCGTGTGTGTTTGTGTGTGTTTGTGTGTGTGTAGACCCTTCTCACCATCTCTGTGTCCTGCAGAACTTTACGTTTGCGCAGCTCCTCCATCCTGTCGCTCACGTCGCTCACACAGGTCCCGTAGTACTGAGAATATTGCTGCGCCAGGGATTGCAGGGAGCCCACAGAGCCATCCTACACACAAGACCACAAGATACACGTCAGGTTTTACTTTACAGACCCATCACACAAGAAAACACAACACGAACTGAATTCTTCATTATACAGCTATCCTAAAGACAACACAAACTGAATTCAGCTGAGCCAGGGACCGACAGGAGCCCACAGAGACATCCTAAAACAACAAAATATATTTTTGATGAATTACAGAGCCATCACACAAGAACACACAACCTAAAGAGAATACAGGATGGACTTGTCATTCCAGAGCCATACCGCAGACAATAATATAAACGAATGCTCCAGTTTGGTTGGTCGAGACGTCACAACAGCAGAACAAGCAGAGAAATCAAACTTTAGTGAAATCCAGTTGAGAGAAAAGCACAAATATCTTCCATGTCCTCAAATGCACAAAGCGCTTCCCTTTGCACCTTTATCACAAATCAAATAGAATAGGCTGAAGTACATCTGTCGCGTCATGTTTGTTTTGTTTGGTGAGGTTTAAATTTAGCTCTGCCCTAAACCAAAATGCTGCAGGTCAGAGGCACTGGTCAGAGCCACTGACGGCCGAGAGCGAGGGTCTGTTCAGATGAGGAACATCTCACTGTGGGGCAAAAATATGACCTACAGTCATTTTGTCTGACTCCTGAGGTCGACCACGTATCTCTCCTCATATCACCCCATCCCCATCCCCTCCTCTCCTCCTCCTCCTCTCCCTTGTCTTCTTTCCCTTCTTCCTCTTTCCCTCTTCAGATAAAGTGTAAACAAAGTGTAGTGATAACCTTTTGTCTTTCCATCACAAACACAGAGTCTTCAGGAGGAAGTGACAGAGACCGAGACCGAGCCTCTGCAGCCGGCTCCTCTCACCTCCACACCTCCACACCTCCTCACCTCCTCACCTCCACACCTCCTCACCTCCACACCTCACCTCCACACCTCCACACCTCCACACTCCTCCTCCACACCTCCACACCTCCTCCTCACCTCCCACACCTCCACACACCTCCTCACCTCCACACCTCCTCACCTCCTCACACACCTCCACACCTCCACACCTCCTCACCTCCTCACCTCCTCACCTCCTCCTCCACACCTCCACACCTCCTCCACACCTCCTCCTCACCTCCACACCTCCTCTCCTCCACACCTCCACACCTCCACACCTCCTCACCTCCACACCTCCTCACCTCCACACCTCCACACCTCCACCTCCACACCTCCACACCTCCACACCTCCACACCTCCCACACCTCCTCCACACCTCCTCACCTCCACACCTCCCACCTCCACACCACCTCCACACCTCCACACCTCCACACCTCACCTCCACACCTCCACACCTCCACACCTCCACACCTCCACACCTCCACACCTCCACACCTCCACACCTCCACACCTCCACACCTCCACACCTCCACACCTCCACACCTCCACACCTCCACACCTCCTCACCTCCACAGACCCAACCACAGGGACTCTGGAGACTTTATTTTAGGTGTCAGATCTAGTCACATTGTAGTTCATGCTCTGAATTGTATATTGACCACATGTAGTACAGATGAAGCTCAGTCACACGGGAAGAGCTCGGAGTAGAGCTGCTGCTCCTCCAGGTGGAGAAGGGCAGCTGAGAGGAGGCCATCTGTTCTGTATGCCTCCTGAACACTTCTGTGGGGAGGGACTGTGTCTCTGGGCTGGTCTGAGAACACCTCGGGGTCTCACCAGAGAAGCTGGAGGAAGTGTCTGGGGTGAGGGGAGTCTGGGCCTCCTGCTCAGACTGCTACCCTCACGACCCGGCCCTGGCTAAGAGGAAGAAAAGGATAGAAGCTATGGATGGACATCCTTCAAACAGTGGTGAATGTGAACAAAAGATTTGTAGTTGGTTTTCTAATGACCAAAGAAAAACTAAAGGGATAAGAATTCAATATATACTATACTATATCCTTTAAGACTAGAGCTGAACAAAACATCACATTTTCATTGACTCATCATCAAAAATTCATATTATTAGTTTTAAATAAGACAAAATAAAATTAAGTCATGACCTATCTATGAGGAAAAACTGTTTTTGTCATATCGCTCAGTCCCACTAATATTAATTCAAATAAATGAATAAATCTGTCTTTAGTGTAATTTAGTGCACAGGTGAGTGACACTATGACAAAAAACACAAAAGAGGTTAGGACTCATTGACCTAAAGGACCCTCTCAGACCTGAACTCTGACCCCAGGAAGTGGAAGATGACGCACTGAACCCATCCAAAGACTGAAGGAGCGGAAAGAAGTGTGAGGAGAGAGAGAGAGAGAGAGAGAGAGAGAGAGAGAGAGAGAGAGAGAGAGAGAGAGAGAGAGAGAGAGAGAGAGAGAGAGAGAGAGAGAGAGAGAGAGAGAGAGAGAGAGAGAGAGAGAGAGAGAGAGAGAGGAGGAGAGGAGGAGAGGAGGAGGGAGGTGGAGTAGTGATGTTTTAGTGACTGTAAATTCACGGGTTGATAAAGAGCTTGTGTTTCCTGTCTTTGTCCAAACTAGGTGATTCTTTAGTCACATGTTTCATTATTTATTTGAGGTGGATTCTGACTCAGACTCTGACTCTTCACCTCTGAGGCACAAATGTGGACGAGGTGACTTCTCAAGAGTCAGCAACTTTCTTGACTGGAAACAGGACACACCAAACTTGACTTGTCAAATTTAAAATCTTAAGTAAATGTATAGATAAGTTGTATTCTTGCAAACTCATACACACCTTAGTAATTCTCCTCTTTGTCTTAATGTCGTTTCCTCCTCAAAAACACACCTGGACTTGTGTTTTGTTTCATTCACATGTTTAACACACAAACCTGCACATTTAGGCTGAGTTCTTCTCTCAAACAAATAACACTCTGTTCCACCTTGTGATGTCATGTGGTAATACAGGAAGTGCTCCACTGTGTTTTTAAACTCCACACACCTTCACGAGAATCATTTGGATGATTTCAGACTTGAAATTTTCAATACTGAATTAAAAGTAAAAGGAGCTGTTAAAAACTACCGCTTCATGACATCACAAGGTGGAGCAGAGCATTTTGAGCTTTGGAGATGTTGACAGACTAATGATAAAGAGTTACTCAAACATGAATGAAACAAAACACAACTCCAGGTCTGATTTTGAGGAGGAAATGACATTATATCATGACTTAAAGCTTACAAGCAGGATGCACTGATACTGATATTGGTATTGAATATCAGTATCAGTGGATCAAGTATCAATTCCATACTATCAGTTCAGTGGATACCCTGGCTGGGCCTTTAGTTGGATGTAATAAGTTGATTTACAGGCTGATTTTGGCCCAGAACGTCTCATAATGTTTGAACTTTTATTCATTTGAAGCTGTTCTGTGGTGATGTGAAGGATGAAGAACAGTTTCATAACACAACTGGATCTCATGTGTAATGAGTTATTTGTATTTTAAGGAAATAATTGCTATTTTTCGTTCCTTCACTGGTATCGGTTAATATTAGGTATCGACAAAAGCTAAAGTATCCAAAAGGAACAAACTGGATGGATGCATCTTTGCTCACAAGAGTCAATTTTGTGTAATATAAGACCTAAATCTCACATTTAGTGTGACATCTCAACCCCTTTATTCATCTCCAAAGACATGGCAGTTGCCATAAGATGAATATGACAGACAAGCACTCATCAAATCCTAGAGCATGAATGCACCCAGCACCCATAAGAGCACAGCACGAGCACCCAGCCAGTCCATACAGCTCCACACTTCATTGTCCCTCCATGTGGCTATGCTAATCCTCCCCTCTCTCTCTCTATGGCCCCTTGTCTGGTCCCAGCTCGGCTCCTGCTCCTCTATCCCTCACACAGACTCTTCATTCAGTCCATCGCGTGTCCAGGGCCACACAAGTCTGCAGAGTTTCACAGAATAACACAGCAAATCCAAGCGTGCTCTGGTATCTCCGGCCTGACCTCCACACACTCACAGGCCCGGCATTGTGAGGCCATATGACAAAGAGCATGTGCTGCGACTGCACTGGGCACGCTCAATATACAGACTGGATGTAAACAGGACAGGAGAGTATAGAGAGTCACACAGAGACAGTATTGAGCTGAGAGGAGCCACTGATTCACAATATGAAAAGTCCATCTGGTAACATGGAGAACGAGCAGTAACACTTGTACACTGTGTTTGGTAAATCACATCTGTGCAGATTGAATGAGTTCTGTACTCAATAAAACACGTTTTTACTGATTTATTGTCAAATGCTGAAAATATAAAATCAGAAACACAAATGCATTTATCCCTCAGTCATTCAGTATTTAACTATAACATAAATAAACATAAGAATACTGCAATACTGGACCGCACATCTCTCCAACGTACCTGATGGCAGATCAGAAAGCTCTGTGAGGCACCTGACAGCCAATCAGAAAGCTCTGTGAGGCACCTGACAGCCAATCAGAAAGCTCTGTGAGGCACCTGACAGCCAATCAGAAAGCTCTATGAGGCACCTGACAGCCAATCAGAAAGCTCTGTGAGGCACCTGACAGCCAATCAGAAAGCTCTATGAGGCACCTGACAGCCAATCAGAAAGCTTGCAGCTCTTACAGTGCATCAAAATGTTTGGCCAAAAAGTTACTACTACTACTTTCTGTCAAAGACACAGGCTGTGATTGGTTGATCCACAGAGACTTTATGTACAACAGATTAAAACCAGTTTGGCACAGAAGTCTGCAGTGACTGTCCTGTCGTGGGGCGGTCCTGTCAGGGGCACCTGGCATGCAGAGGACCCACACTGCACATTTGCACATTTTTTACTGTATAACTCTAAATTATTGCTCATCTATAAAATAAACAATGTGTTTTTGTTTCTTCCTGTATCAGTCTCTACTTTTATAGTGACTCTTGAGCCGTGAGTCGTAACACTGCACATGAGCCAGTTCATTTCCAGCCTGATGATCCCTGCAGAGGCTCGTATGGTCCAGGTCTGTGTCAGGACATTAGCTCTGGATGCATAGACTGTATATACAAATGAACATAGTCAATGTGTTAGCTGGCGTTTTCCAAGTAGGAAATTCTGGTGCGGCTCTTCTGGCTCCTTCAGACTCTGGCTCCCATTGAGTCCAGTCAAGTGGTAACGGAGGGAAACAGGGGCAGATTTTTGACATTCAAATGTCTCTTATTCAGAAACTAGAGGGACTATTGAAATAAGTAAAGTATCAGAATGTAGGAAAGAGTTACACTCCAACAGGGTCAAGTTAAACCTGTGATATTCTTTCAAGTTGTTGACAAAAAATTTAAAAACTCATGTTGGTAACGGAGGGAATGAAATATGCAGCACTTTTTGGTCAATAAATCCAAACAGTGATAACTCTTGGTTCTCACTTCCATATCCTTAACAAACTGGTTTGAATATTTGCGTCATATAGTTTTCTACCATATGGTACAAGATTAGGTTGAAAAACCTCTTACTTTTTGAGTAATGACATTTTTAATTAAGAAAAGTCATGGTAACGGAGGGAAAAGTAACGGAGGGAAAATTGTTCAAGCAAGTAGAAGGTGCAGGATTTTACATCATTTGTCGCTTTTTTCTTCTGAATACTTTAATATTACTTCAAAATGAAAGGAAACTATTTCTATAAAATATGTCAGTCCTTCCAAGCTAATTTTTATCATTTTAAAAATAAAAATTATTTAAAAAAAATAATGTCCCTTCATCAACAGTTCAAAGATGGAATAACACAAGATATGATGAAATACATCCATTTATTGACATGATTTGCAGGTCTTTGAAATTTGGGAAATAATTTTTGTTCCATGTTTCATACATGGTCTGTTTAAAACGTATGGAACTTTAGAACCAAAAATGATACAGAAAAAAGGTCAACAGTTTCATAAACTAGAGTACATATGTATCTGTTCAATACATTTTTATATCAGATGCATTAACTTGAATTTTTGGCCTTGCTGTTTACTTCTGCTTGACTGAGCCCAACTGGAATACTGTCGTCCCTCTCTCTGTACCTGCTGCTCTGAGCCTTGTCATTTTGGTCTTAAAATGTTCAAATTAATCAGCTCTACATGATCCTTTTATTTTTTTTCACAGTTTTGTCCGTCAAAACAAAAAATAAAAAATTCATAATATAGAGCAGACATGTCAAACTCAGGCCCGGGGGCCAAATTTGGCCCGCGATATAATTATATTTGGTCCGCGAGATCAGATCAAATATAGAGCCTGCCCGCCAGCTACAGATAGACTATAGAGACATTATATATTTAAAATTTTGTTATCATTTTATATTCTGCTTGTTCTGGATTCAATGTTTAAGCTAAATTATTACTAAACATTTATTTTAATAACAAAGGTTTAATATTACAGATCTCGGAAGAAGAGAAAACACGCAGATGTTGTTGAAAATTTTAAATAAATATTTAGTTTGGCCCATGACTTAATCCCAGTTTTTAATTTTGGCCTCTGTGAATTTGATTTTGACACCCCTGATATAGAGTCTGGCTCCAAATTCTCTCCTGTAACCGTGAGCACCGTGAGCACCGTGAGCACCGTGAGCACCGTGAGCACCGTGAGCACCGTGAGCACCGTGAGCACCGTGAGCTTCATTTGAGTGGTGCTGAACTCTGTGGGTGACGTCACACTCATTTAATCCACTTCTTTATAAAGTCTGTGGGTTTACTGCTGCACTATAAACCAGCCATTCACACAGGCTGCAGTGTCTTGCCCAAGAACACAACAGCATGAAGTGGCAAGAGCAGGAATCCAACCACCAACCTCCCAGTTCTAGGACAGTCACTCACACTTACTGATTTTAGTGGAATTATTAGTGCCATGCAGGTTTGTCTTCCCTAAAACCAACAGCAAAGGATCATGGTCTATGTAGTTTCCTCTACATCAAACAGAGACTTTCTCCTCCCACTCAAGTGTCAGTCCAACTCTGAGTTCAGCCACAGTCATTATTACTTCAAAGCTGCAGCAGAACTTCAGATCTTAACACCAGGGACCACCACAGAGTGTTTACCTGTCTCGCAACTCTGTGTGTGGCAGACAGGAGCAGACAGGTGCAGACAGGAGCAGACAGGAGCTGATGGGGGAGAGCCAGAGGATCAGAGGGACAGAGGAGCAGAACCAGAGGAGCAGAGAAACAGAGGAGCAGAACCAGAGGAGCAGAGAAACAGAGGAGCAGAACCACAGGAGCAGAGGAGAAGAACCAGAGGAGCAGAACCAGAGGAGCAGAGGAGAAGAACCAGAGGAGCAGAGGAACAGAGGAGCAGAGGAGAAGAACCAGAGGAGCAGAGAAACAGAGGAGCAGAAACAGAGGAGCAGAACCAGAGGAGCAGAGAAACAGAGGAGCAAAACCAGAGGAGCAGAGGAACAGAGGAGCAGAGGAGAAGAACCAGAGGAGCAGAACCAGAGGAGCAGAGGAGAAGAACCAGAGGAGCAGAAACAGAGGAGCAGAGGAACAGAGGGGAAGAACCAGAGGAAAAGAGGAGAAGAACCAGAGGAACAGAGGAGCAGAGCCAGAGGAGCAGAGCCAGAGGAGCAGAACCAGAGGAGCAGAACCAGAGGAGCAGAACCAGAGGAACAGACACGAGCAGAGATGTAGGAGCTTAGAGGAGAAGAGCTGACAGGAGCTGACGGGAGCAGAGTCGGAGGAGCTGACGGGAGCAGAGTCGGAGGAGCTGACGGGAGCAGAGTTGGAGGAGCTGACAGGAGCTGACGGGAGCAGAGTTGGAGGAGCTGACAGGAGCTGACGGGAGCAGAGTTGGAGGAGCTGACGGGAGCAGAGTCGGAGGAGGCAGACATGGTGTCACATTTCTCACTGTTTCAGACAAAGCCTCGGAGCCTCGGGGCTAAAACTCTAAACACTGTTTTTACTGTTTCTCCTTCACCAGCGCAGCTCGTCACTGGTCACACGCTCCTGACACTGCACTCACTTACAAACACACAAACACACACAACACACACACAACACACACACGCAAACACACAACACACACACACAAAGCTTCCACACTGCACACAATACAGTTTACTTACAAATATAATGGTTGCAACATGTTAAATGTTCACATATTTCAATTATAGATCTACTTTCCATCAAATGCTTTTCTTCATGGAGATGTTATTGCTTTGTCTGGAATGTTTCACATTGTGGCATTAAACCTTTCTATCTTCATGGAGACCCAACCAGACCAAGTTACAGGTCAGATCTGTGGAGAGGCGACCCCGCTCACGGTCACAATGTCTGTTTTTCTTGATATTTTGAGCTGTAAAACCACCTGTAATTGAATAAATGTAAAGTAGATCTGTTTAAAGTCACACTGTGGAACATTCCAGGCAGAGCAATGACATACTGTATCTATAAAAAAAACAAAAAGTTACACAGCGCAACTTTAAAGACAAGTTTGTATGACGTAAATGCCAACAAAAATATCACCAAATTTGTAATGGTCAGAATAATAGTCAGAAAACATTGACAATTAACAGAATTCACAAATTAGGATTTAGCTTTTGTGTTATGGTGAAAAATAAAACAGTGAATAGTGATATTAGTACACTATGAATACAGTGAAGAATAGTATTGTATATTTTTTTTGTAATGGGCTAAAATTCGTAAAATGGAAACCAAAATACACTGCAAATCTCAGAAGATTTTGGATGCAGATTTAACAAAAACACTATAATACAAGAGACATTTTTTACAGATTGTCAATTTCTTGTCTCCTTTTATTTCTAACTACCCATTATTCTTTTTATCTGGTGGTTTTCTCATCCTGTAAACTAACATTTGGTTTGAATGAACAATCGCACATGTCTTTACACGAGTGAACGAGCTGCCAAGTGGTGCCTTTGTTTTGCTAATTTCGTATTGTGTAAAGTGTATTCTGTTAGCATGTCAATAGCAACAACTGCACTTTCAGGCTAATCATCAATGTGGATTAGGCTACATGACAGACAAACTTTAATTAAACTGTGATTTGAGATGATAAAACCATCACCATCTCCAAAAACAGCGGTTATCCACAAGTCAAAACGCAGCGTAACGCAAGACTTTTCAACAATTCCACCTTTAACAACATGAATTTTAAAAAGCAAAAACGCGAATTAGGTTTAAAATATATGTGCTTTAAGAATAATGAGTACAATTATGATAGCAAACACAAGAAAATAGACAAAACACGTGCTCTAATGCGTAAAAACTCACCAGGGTTACGCGCAGTCGGTGCCAGTAGCAGCGGTAGCCTCCAGGAGCTTACCAAAGTTCTATGAATGAAGTCTGGAAAGTTTGGCTAAAGTTTCGTACGTGAAGAGAGAAGACAATACATCCAGAGGAGAGGAGGAGAGGAGAGAGAGAGAGAGGAGGAGAGGAGGAGAGGGGGAGGGCCGTGGAGCTCGTAAATGACACCGAGATTGGTGCGCTGTAGCCGGGGGAGGGTTTGGGTGGGGCCGGCGCGCAGACCACAGACCCGGCGCTGCTGCTGCTGCTGAGTCACATGGCAGGGATTTAATAAAACAACAACAGCACGCTCCATGGAGGGTGAAAGAGGAAACAAAAGGAGGAAAAGAGGAGAGGAGACGGAAAGAGAAAGAAAAGAGTGGAAAAGGAGAGAGAAAGAGAGGAGAGAACCTTGTGCCATTTAGACATTTATAGCCTATATTCAATGTCCATATCATAAAGAGTCACTTACTCAGGCACATTTTGCCATCTGAGGCTTTTTAAAAAAATATATATATATATATATTGTAAGTTTTATGACCAGGTCTGAAAATCAAAATATTAAATGAATAAAATTAAACATTTGTAAAATAAATAATTAGTAAGAATAAAAAAATAAGGTGATGATCTTTGTTTTCTGTAAACAATAAATGAATAATCTAAACGAAACAGAATGAACAAGATGCCAAACATATTAAGCAAAAATCATAATATTTAGTGGAGTAAAGTGTAGTGGAAATTGTAAACTGCAAAAATAGGACTAAATATGGACTTAAGCAGGTCTAAACGTTTAAACCACCTTAAAACTGATCAGCATGAAATCAAGTTTTATAGCCTCCTAGGACCTGGCGTCCACAGAAGTGCACTTATATGTCCAACACATTTTGGGTTGTTCAGGCACTTCATAGTTTCTGCAAATTATTATTCATCTGTGACTTTATTGTGTTTCATCAAAACATAAAATGAATGTTTTATACATCATATGTGGAGATATAAATATATAAATAAATAATAAAAATATAATTCTGTGTTTTTGCACTCATCAGGTCTTAATCAGCCCAAATAAACAAAGAGAAATCATTAAAGCCATGCAAGAGTTGAGGTCCTAAGATACTGCCAGAAACACTTAACATTTCAATTCAATGATTTTAAATGGTTCTGAGCTCAGACTTGGCCTGAAATACACAGTTAAAGTGGAGCAGGATCATTCCAGATAGAAACATATAGTGTTTTAAGAGCTCATAGAGTCACAGTGTGTTGGCTCAGAGCGCCCTCTAGTCGTCCAAAGTGTCATTACAGCTAAATTATTGAGACAAAAGAAACCCAGAGACCTCCATGCCCTTAATGCCCCCAAGGTCTGCAGAGTCTGACCAACAGACTGCACCACAAGTCTGTATCCTCATCTCCTTATCTCCTCACTTCCTCGCTCCCTTGCCTCTTGACTCCTTGTTTCCTCGTCGTAAACCCTACCCCCTGGCGATGAAGCAGAGGTAGGTCAAAGTTCAGACCGGCTCTACGTTCTCAGTGATTCACAGATGAGGAATCAAGGAAGCAAGGGTCAAGGAGGCGAGGAGACATAATTGGGCCGCGGCCGTTGTTTACGCTGGTTTAAAGTGATCAGCTCCGGGTCAGTGCGTCTGAGGAGGGGTCACTGGTCCTTTAGGCGCTGTGTCACTCTGAGTTAGGAGCAGAGCTGCTCATTTCCCCCAAAAATACAATTGTTTTTACACTTAAAGATGCACTATGTAACTTTTCTGGAGGAGGATCCAAATGCTTTTCCTCATAGAGATGTTACTGCAGTAATTGGAATGTTTCACAATATGATATTAAACCTTTCTGTCTTCATGAAGACCAAAGGAGACAAAGTTACAGGTCAGATCTGTGAAGCGGCGACCCCGCTCAGTCAATGTCTGTTTTTTGATGTATTTTTGAGCTATTAAACCACCTGTAATTGGATAAATGTAAAGTAGAACTGTTTAATGTCACAATGTGGAACATTCCAGGCAGAGCAATGACATCTCCATAGAAACAAGCAGGTGATGGACCCCAAACAAACCCTAACCAAAAAGTTACACAGTGCAGCTTTGAGGTTGCTGTAAAGTTATTTAAATACGGTGTGTTTTCTCAAAATGCATAAATATATATCAATACAGGACGTGTTTGTTTGTTTTATTACAAACATGTAAGGTTGTACTACTTTTTTATATTGTTTAAAGTGAAGAAATTTAGATGTGAATCCATTTTTAATGTTTGTAGTGATGCAAATGTAACAGAAACACTGAACCGTCTGAGGACAGTTGTCATAGATTTTTTGTCATGTTTCACAGTCTAACAAAATCACTAAATATTCTGATTGAGAGAAGGAAAGAGTTTGTCATGAGAGGACTGCAGGGTCTTAATTATCCAAACCCACAGGCCTGTCAATCACTTCATACGGCTGAGGAAGGGCATCTGACATAAAACAAATCATTTAATGAATACAAATAAATGAGGTGATAGAATCAAATACACAACAAAAACCAGAGAGTTAAAGTTTCAGAGTTGTTTTTAACACAAAGTGTTATTTTAACTCTTTGAAAGTGAAATGTGTGTTGGAGTTGGGGTTATTTGCCAGAGTTGATATGGTTGAAGTGTTATTGTTCATTCAACTTCCCTTAGTGTTAATTTGGCTCCTCCCACCACCACTTCAAACTCCAGTGAGAGTAGACCAGTTTGAACCAGTTTTGTACAGAATTTCATCTTAAATTAACTCAAATAAAGTGTAAAATAAAACACCTCTGTGTGTTGTGTAGCTAAATCGGGATAACTCTACAAAGTGTTACCTGTTTACTCTCAAAACATTAATATAACTCTGGATCTCGGACTTAAACAGAAACTTTGGTCGAGTTTTCCTTAATGAACATTTCCAAAAATGTAAAATTAACTCTAGAACAGATTGGATTCATATAAACCCTGAGAAAATGTTCAAATTGGTTCTGTGAGAGTCAATTTGAAAACTCCATGTTTTGCTGTGTAGAAATGGAGCGTCTCAATGATAAGTGACCAACAGCTCAGTCTCCTGATTTCAATGATCCAATAAAAAAGTAATAAAAGTAATAATACTAATAAAAATCTGAAATCAAAAAATAACTTTGACCTTGACATTCATTATGTTTTTATCCAGGCCAAATAAACAAATCCACTTATATTTGACTCAAAACTGAAAATTTGAGACGTGCACAAAATAAGCAGCAGGTGGCAGCAGAGATCAGCTCTCACTCTGCTCTGTCCTGAACTGGACAAGTACAAAACCAAACAAGAGCTTCAGATTCAACCTAAATATATCAAGAAATACAGAAACATAATTGATATTTAAAACTGCACTGTGTAACTTTCTGGTAGATGGTCCGTCACCTGCTTGTTTCTATGGAGATGTCATTGCTCTGCTGAAATGCTCCACAGTGTGACATTAAACAGCTCTACTTTACATTTATTCAAATACAGGTAGTTTTCACAGCTCAGAAATACAGAGAAAAACAGACATTGTGACTGTGAGCAGGGTCGCCTCTCCACAGATTTGACCTGTAACTTGGTCTGGTTTGGTCTCCATGGAGATAGAAAGGTTTAATGCCATACTGTGGTCTTTCCTGGGTCTTGGATCATGGGTCCAGGGAAGATCCAGGACACGCTGGAGGGACTATGTCTCTGGACTGGCCTGGGAACGCCTTGGGGTCCCCCTGGAGGAGCTGGAGGAAGTGTCTGGGGTGAGGGAAGTCTGGGAGTCACTGCTGAGACTGCTGCCCCCACGACCCGGCCCGGATAAGAGGAAGAAAATGGATGGATGGATCATACTGTGAAACATTCCAGACAAAGCAAGAACATCTCCATGGAGAAGAACATTCGATGGAGCCTCCACCAGTAAAGTTACACAATGCACCTTTAGAGCTGAACTATGTAGAAGCTTCAGCAGCTGCTCGTCTCCATGGAGATGTTAAGATAATCCTTTATTTGTCACTAAGGGGGAAATACAGTGTTGTGTTTTGCCTGGAATATTCCACAGTGTTACAGCTTTAAACCTATTTATCCCCATGGAGACAAGCAGGTGATGCCACTGGGCCAAGTTACAGGTCAGATCTGTGGAGAGGTGACCCCACTTACAGCCTTTCAGAATCAGAATCAGAATTTGTCATTTCAATATAAAAAAATACACAGAAACGAAATACTGCACTCAGGTCCAGGTCAACAGCAGCAGAGAAAATAATAAGAATAAATAGTTAAAATATTGTAGGTCAAATAAAGTCTTAAAAAAAAAAAAAGGAGGTGTTTGAGCAATAAAACATTTGCAATTGAATTAAAGCAAGATCATTTATGAAAGGTCCTGGATTTTAGAAAGTTTCCTCCTCAAAAACAGACCTGGACTTGTGTTTCTTTCATTCACACATGTTTGAATAACTCTGTATTATTAGTCTGTCTACATCTGCAAATCTCTAAATGCTCTGCTCCACCTCGTGATGTCATGAAGTGGTAGTTTTGAACAGTTTTGAACAGTTTTGAACAGCTCTTTTTACCTTTAGTTCAGTAGAGATCAGCAGTTCCAGGACTGAAATGATCCAAATGATTCTAGTGAAGGTGTGTGCAGTTTAAAAACACAGTGGAGCACTTCCTGAGAGAAGAACTCAGCCTAAATGTGCAGGTTTGTGTGTTAAACATGTGAATAAAAAAAAAAAAAAAAAATCACAAGTCCAGGTCTGTGTGTGAAGAGGAAACAACATGAGAAGAGATCAGAGAACAGCGTCATGTGGACAGATCTCTGGAAAAGTTACATAGCGCGGCTTTAATCTATAGAAATAAAGAAATCCTCAGATGTGTGTTGTGAGGCTTAGACATGATGGTGTATATTTCCTGGCTGGTCACATCTGTTGTTGACTTAAAGACGTAGAGGTACAGATCTGAAGAGTGTGTGGAGGTTTCTCGGAGTGGGGCCCGGCTCGGCGTGTGTGTGTGTGACCTGCTTTAGTGCATTAAACATGGGATTAAAAGTGCGGTGCCCCCTCCCTCCATAATCTGAGCCGTGCAAACAGACTGTGAGCAGGAGGTATAGAACGCAGGATTATAAAGACTCCACACGACCGCCGCACAGAGACGACAGAGGCCTGCGGGCTCCAAAACAAACACACGCAGCCCGGATCTTTAGGTCTGATCTGAAAGTGAGCGTGAAAGTGGAGACAATCTTTCTCTCTTTTTCTTTTCTTCTCTGTCCAATTCTTGTTTTCTCCCTCTCTTTTCCTCTTCTGACCATCCTCCTCTTTCTCCCTCGCTCCATTCCTCATGTATTTCTGTGTTCTTCCTTTTCTTTTCTGTTCCATTGTGTTTGGGAGTGTGCGTCTGACACAGGTGTAGCAGCAGGGGGCAGTGTTCAGGAGGGTGGGGCAGGTGTTTAAAGCACAGGTGTTTGTGTGGGCTCAGGTCTGTCAGGAGCAGGACGAGGGGACAGCTCCTGAACTTCCTGACAGGCTAAGATGGTGGTGTACATGAGCAGGAGGAGGAGGCTGAAGGAGGAGGAGGAGGCTGAGGAGGAGGAGGAGGAGGAGGAGGAGGAGGCTGCAGGAGGAGGAGGAGGAGGAGGAGGAGGAGGCTGCAGGAGGAGGAGGAGGAGGAGGAGGAGGAGGAGGAGGAGGCTGAGGAGGAGGAGGAGGAGGAGGAGGAGGCTAGGAGGAGCTGAGGAGGAGGAGGAGGAGGAGGAGGCTGAGGAGGAGGAGGGAGGAGGAGGAGGAGGCTGGAGGCTAGGAGGAGGCTGAGGAGGAGGAGGAGGCTGAGGAGGAGGAGGAGGCTGCAGGAGGAGGAGGAGGCTGCAGGAGGAGGAGGAGGAGGAGGAGGTTGTTGCACACTCAGAGTTGGGTCAGTGGGAGGTTCTGTTTGTCAGGATGGTGCAGGTTAGACTCAGGCTGGAGTTCAGCCTTTACTCCATGAACGGTGATGATGAGGAGAGTTTTGGGGGTGTTGGTCTTTGTAAAGGAGGAGCAACTCTGTTTTTGGACCCCTGTTTTTGTATACAATATAAATAGTATAAACCAGACATGTCAAACTCATTTTGGTCCGGGGGCCATATCCAACCTACTTTGATCCCAAAGGGTCCGGATCAGAAAACTCATGTCATATAAACTCCAAAAATTACAATAAGTTCAAATATTTGTGCAGAGAAACACAAATCTATTACAGAAATCTTTTTTAATTGATGAACTCTTTCATTTACTAAATATGATAATATTATGAACAACCTGAAACTTTAAGAAAAATACAATTTCAACACAAAGTTTTAACATGAACTTTGCTGATGAGGGTGTCACGGTCAACAGTCAAAACGATCGTCCTTTAAGAGCGTTTGGAAAGAGACAAGTCTTCATTTGTGCTGCTCTGGTGGGAGGGGCCACGTACAGAGACACGCTGCTGTGATAAACACCACAAACAATGAACAAGATTTTAATAGAAAATATCATAAAAATATTTTTGTAGAAAATCAGCCGAGGGCCAGATTAAAGGTCTTGGAGGGCCGGATCTGGCCCCCGGACCTCATGTCTGGTGTAAATAGTGTAAACAGTGTATGTGTGTGTATTATGTGTGTGTAATATCTTTTTTATGTGAATAACACATGGAGGTGTGGACAGGATTCAGTGCAAATGTTTTTGATGGACTCAATAAAGGTCTCCTTTTCTTTTCATCAATCCTCCTCCTCTCTTTCTTTCTTTCTTTCTTTCTTTCTTTTCTTTCTTTCTTTCTTTCTTTCTTTCTTTCTTTCTTTCTTTCTTTCTTTCTTTCTTTCTTTCTTTCTTTCTTTCTCTCTCTCTGTCTGTCTCTCTTTCCTGCTCCTTCTTTCTTTCTTCTCTTATCTTTCCTTTCTTTTGTTCTTTCTCCATCTGTCTCTCTCTCTCATTTCTTTCCCTTAACCTCGTCTTTCTCTCTCTCTTTCCTCCTTCCTTCTGCACTTCTCTTCCATCCACACCTTCTTCCTCTTCTCTTCCTTTCTTTTTCTCTGTCTTTTTTCTGGTGTAAAGCCACAGTTGCCCTGGGGCAGAGCCACAGATGGAAACCTGCCAATCTGCCCCATCTGCCCCATCTGCCCCTCCAACCACCACCCGCCACCCACCTCTCTCTCTCTTTCTCTCTCTCTCACTCTGTCTCTGTTTCTCTCTCTCTTCGTCTCTGTCTTTCACCATCTCTTTCTTTCTCTCTCTCTCTCCTCATCTCTCTTCTTTCTGTTTCTATGTGTCCCTTTCCCTCTCTTTATTTCTCTCCTCCCCTTTTCATCTGTCTATCCTCCTTTCACTCTCATCTATCTCTCTTTACTCCTCTACCTGTCTCTCTCTCTGCATACTACTTCACTCTCCTCACTCTCTTTCCCTATTCTCTTTGTCCCTCTCTCACTCTCTCAGTCTTTCTTTCTTTCTCTCTCCTCCCCTCTCTCCCTCTCTCTCTTTCTTGTCGTCTGTTCCTTCGTTTTTCTCGTGTCGTCTCTCTTCTCTCGTCTTTGTAAAGTCACGACCTGCTTCACATTTTAATGAGTTGCCAATAAAATTTTAATTTGTTGAAAGTGAAAATGCTCTGAGCCGGTTTAAGCTGCAGTGTCAAGACCGTCACATCGTCATGGAGACCAAACCAGACCACGTTACAGGCCAGATTTGTGGAGAGGCGACCCCGCTCACAGTCAGAATATCTGTTTTTCTAGGTATTTTGTTATAAAACCACCTGTAATTGAATAAATGTAAAGTAGAGCTGTTTAATGTCACACTGTGGAACATTCCAGACAGACCCATGACATAAACAAGCAGGTGACAGACCCAAACCAAAAAGTTACACAGTTTTTCTTAAAATATTCAAATTTTTTCATGTTTTCATGTTTGAGTGCAACATCAACTCTAAAGAGACGTCTCCCACAGCGATCAGCTCCAGTCAAATGAAGCTCACTGAGGCCTGCATTTAGAGGAGGGAATTTGGAGCTGAGTTCCACATTAGGAACAGAGATTTATTAACAGCATTAACAACACTAAAGTTGGAAAACTGGTCAATAAGGCCATGAAGGTGATTGACAGGAAACAGTTTCCTTCTGTGCAGGACATTTAAACCTCTGTGCTCGCTCAGGTCAGACGGATTGTGGGGAGCCCCTCTCACCTGCTGCATGGAGAATATGAAATTCTCCATAAGGCAGGAGGGGGCGCTATCGAGCATGTAACACAGATAAATTCTCATTTGTGCACTGCAAAAAAGCTTAAGATACACTATATAAAACTGAAGATCTAGACACTTAAATCTATCAGAACATGACTCCAAAGTAATGACATGATCTCGCTGCATGGACACATCATTTTACTGGACAAGTTCTCTTAAAATAAACAGCCTCTAGACAAGAATAAACATCTCAAAACAAGAAAGTAGATCATGAATCTGAAAACAAAATGAAGAACCTGATAGAAGTTTGAACATTTTGGACAAAAGAAAGAAATTGGCAGTGTTCCACTTCTGTTGCACTTTTGAACAAATCAATGGTGCAATAACAGTTTGTGCAATAACAGTTTAACTTTATGGTTGTGCGGTGCACAAAAGGACAGTGGACATTAACACTGGACACATGTGTGTTGTGTCTGTTGTGTGACTGTTCTGTATGTGTGAGTGTAACTCTGGGTTTAAGCTGAGCCCAACACAAATTCCCCTTCGGGACAGTAAAGTTGACCTTCTCTTACATGTGACAATATTCTAATGTAAAGTCAATTGAAGTCAGAGTGGATGGAGCCAGAAGTGCGCCTGTGCTCACTTCCTGTTGTGTGTCCCGTGGGTCAGACCATGTTGTGTTGTTGTCCATGTGCACACACAGTGTGATGTGCAGCTGCAGTGTGCACAGCTCCAGACAACAATAACAGATTTGGCAAAAATAGAAGCTTTTTAAAAGCAGGTTTATGTAAGACTCTTCAGACTCTTTGTCTGAGAAAGTTCCTTGAGAAAGTGAAAGACAAAGTGAGTGAGCTTCTGTTCTGTGGGTTTGTAAATGTTTAAAGAGTCAAAGCTCTCAGAAAATGGACAGAACAGAGAGAGGACGAGAATAACTGCTTTTAGCTTTCACTTTGTGCTGCTGTTGTTCGTGACGGAGGAGACAGACTGAGCACTCAGACAGACCAGGAGTCTAACCCACAACCTCCTCACGAGACAAGGACAGGGGCTAACCACTCTGCCACAGCAACTCAAGACCTGAAGCTCACTGTGAGAACACCCGTTTTTCCAGACTTTTCTTTCACTATAAAACACGTGAAATGGAATAAATGCTAAATAAAGTGTGGTCTCCATGGTGACTGACCTCCAGTCACAAAAGTGACGTAGTGAGCTTTAATATTTCATTCTGTCTTCTCTCTTTCAACACCTTTTCCATCCTCACACCTTCACTAGATTTGAAGAGAATAAAAGTCCAAAGACCCTGGAATATGCACGAGACACACTCTCCGTCTAAACCTGCACCCCGAGAGAGAAACGAGCTTAATGCACTTTTCTACTTCAAGACGAGAGAAAGAGACGGAGGACGAGTGTCAGAAAGAAAGGTGTAGAAGAGAAAGAGGGAGAGAAGAGAGGAGAGAGAGGGAGGGAGAGGGCAAGAGACAGAGAGAGAAAAGAGGAGGGTGAGAGAGAGGAGAGAGAGGAAGAGAGCGAGAGAAAGAGATAAATAGACAGAAAGAGAGAGAAGAAAGAGGGGGTTAGAGAGGAGAGATAGAAGAACGAGAGAGATAGACAGAGATAGATACAGAGAAATAGAGAGAGAGAGAGAGAGAGAGAAGAAAGAGGCTGTGAGAGAGAGGGGAGAGAAAGAGAGGAGAGAGCTGGGGAGTGAAAGTGGAAAGAAAGGGGAGAGAGTTACAGAGAGAGAGAGGAGAGGAGCAAGAGAGAAAGAAAGAAAGAAAAAAAAGAGAGAGAGAGGAGTGGGCAGTGAAAAAGAGGAGAGAGATGAATAGAGAGCAAAGAGAGAATGAGAAAAAGAGGTGAAAGAGGGAGAGGAGAGAGAAGGGAGAGAGTAACAGAGAGGAGGTTGAATAAAAGAGAGAGAGAGGGGTGAATAAGAGAGAGAGAGAGAAAGTAGGACTAAAAGATCTGATGACAAAAGTGTGAATAAAAAGAGGATTTGGTGAAAAGAGGAGCTGAGAGGAAGAGGAGGAAGAGAAGGAGCGGTTCACACAGATCCTGGCGTCTGTTACATAAGAGCTGCTTGTTTGGGCTCGGTCGTCGTGGCCTGGGTTCAAACTCGGTGTGGGTTTTGTTTACACGTGCAGTGGGGAGAGTGCCACATTTGAAACAAGTATCATGTTTATTTTGTGAGACAAGTTGGTTTAAAAAATCCAAAGTACAAACTCGTACAAACTGCTCAAACTGTTGCTTCAGTATGAATACAACTTTTAGATTTACATTTCTTTAACTGCAGGTTTTATGAGGGAAGCACCAATATCCATACTGGTATCAAATATTGGTGCTGATCCAGGAAAATGTGCAGTATCGAGTAACTGTTCGATGATCTAGGTTCAGTGGATATCCTGGCTGGACTCTTTAACTCACACAAAGCTGTTCAGCAGATACTCACAGGATACAAAATCAGATCAAGTTTGTAATAAATTCACTGTGTTTTGAGAGAGAGAAAAAAGAAAAGAAAAATTCAAGAGTAGGACACTGGTATTGGTTAATATCGGATATCAGCAGATACTTAAGGATACAGTATCAATATCAGTGTAGCGGTTTATTGACCAACCTTATAGCCGCTCTGGAAGATCAGAGTGGGTCCTGGGGTCGTAGTTTTGTGACAAACATGGAGGTTATTATTATCTAATACACAGAGATCCAGAATACATTTTGTACATTTATTACCAGACACACAGCTCTCCCAGCGCAGTGAAGAAGATGGATAGAACCAGTTGGAAAATAAAGGGTGAGTATAGAGAAAGAGCGGCAGTCAACAAAAATTATGGCTACCCAGCCCTGACCTTCAGTGAAAACTGGGTAACAGGTAAGTGCACACTTTAAAACCCTTCCACAGGCACACATGCACAAGCCCCGCCCCCTCTGCACCAGAGCAACACACCCACCCCCTCAACCACACCGTGCACCAGTCCTGTCTCCTACAGTCAGTATTGGAACAGAAAAATCTGTATCAGTGCATCATACATTTTTATGGCTCTTCTGAAATGAGTTGAGGGTCAAATGTACCAAAGCCAAAAGATCCAGATCATGTGGATAAATCTGCAGCAGCACAAGAGCTCCTCAAACTACAGCCACGCACTCCCACAAGAACCGACGCAAAACACTGCACCACAGGACACATTCTGAAAAGTCACTGCAGGTGCGGGTGGGAGCAGGACTACACAAGGCGGGAGCGGGCGGGTGGGATGATAAACTGCAGTCCTGCAAACTAAATATGAGTGTAAAGTCAAATACAAATGATGAATGTAAGAATATCAGGCATCATTTGTGCACACACACACACACCACGCAGACTGTCGCTCATCCTCTACACCACGCGGACCGTCCCTTGTCCTGTATGTCACGAGGGCTGTGCCACTAAACTAGAACTAAACCAGAACTAAACCAGGTCTAAAACAGGTCTAAAACAGGACAAAAACAAGTCTAAAACAGGTCTAAAACAAGTCTAAAACAGGACTAAAACACGTCTAAAACACGTCTAAAACAGAACTAAACCTGGACTAAAACAGGTCTAAAACAGGTCTAAAACACGTCTAAAACAGAACTAAACCTGGACTAAAACAGGTCTAAAACAGGACTAAACCTGCTCTAAAACAGGACTAAACCTGGTCTAAAACAGGTCTAAAACAGGACTAAACCTGCTCTAAAACAGGACTAAACCTGGTCTAAAACAGGTCTAAAACAGGTCTAAACCTGCTCTAAAACAGGACTAAACCTGGTCTAAAACAGGTCTAAAACAGGTCTAAAACAGAACTAAAACAGGACTAAACCTGGTCTAAAACAGGTCTAAAACAGGTCTAAAACAGGTCTAAAACAGGACTAAACCTGGTCTAAAACAGGACTAAAACAGGTCTAAAACAGGACTAAAACAGGACTAAACCTGGTCTAAAACAGGTCTAAAACAGGACTAAACCTGGTCTAAAACAGGACTAAAACAGGTCTAAAACAGGTCTAAAACAGGACTAAAACAGGACTAAACATGGTCTAAAACAGGACTAAAACAGGTCTAAAACAGGACTAAAACAGGTCTAAAAACAGGTCTAAAACAGGACTAAAACAGGACTAAACCAGGTCTAAAACAGGTCTAAAACAGGTCTAAAACAGGTCTAAAACAGGACTAAAACAGGACTAAACCAGGTCTAAAACAGGACTAAAACAGGTCTAAAACAGGACTAAAACAGGTCTAAAACAGGTCTAAAACAGGACTAAAACAGGACTAAACCAGGTCTAAACAGGACTAAAACAGGTCTAAAACAGGACTAAAACAGGTCTAAAACAGGACTAAAACAGGACTAAAACAGGTCTAAAACAGGACTAAAACAGGTCTAAAACAGGTCTAAAACAGGACTAAAACAGGACTAAACCTGGTCTAAAACAGGACTAAAACAGGTCTAAAACAGGACTAAAACAGGTCTAAAACAGGTCTAAAACAGGACTAAAACAGGACTAAACCTGGTCAAAAACAGGATTTAGCGAGGACTTAACCATGCCACCCCATGCACCACCCACCATGCCTTCTCCCATACGCAAAGCAAGAGAGAGAGAGATAGAGATAGAGAGATAGAGAGAGAGATAGAGAGATAGAGATAGAGAGAGATAGAGATAGAGATAGAGAGATAGAGATAGATAGAGAGATAGAGATAGAGATAGAGATAGAGAGATAGAGAGATAGATAGAGAGATAGAGAGATAGAGATAGAGATAGAGATAGAGATAGAGAGAGATAGAGATAGAGAGAGAGATAGAGATAGAGAGAGATAGAGATAGAGATAGAGAGATAGAGATAGAGATAGAGAGAGATAGATAGATAGAGAGAGATAGAGATAGAGATAGAGATAGAGATAGAGAGAGATAGAGAGATAGAGAGATAGAGATAGAGATAGAGAGAGAGATAGAGATAGAGAGATAGAGATAGAGATAGTTTGAGTACGAGTGTCCTTCTGGGCCACACTAAAGCTCTTACTGAGGCGGTGCTGTCCTCACACAGTGATGTCTGAGTGGACTGTTGTGTGTGGACTGTGTGTGTGTGGACTGTGTGTGTGGACTGTGTGTGTGTGGACTGTGTGTGTGTGGACTGTGTGTGTGTGGACTGTGTGTGTGTGACTGTGTGTGTGGACTGTGTGTGTGTGGACTGTGTGTGTGTGGACTGTGTGTGTGGACTGTGTGTGTGGACTGTGTGTGTGTGTGTGGACTGTGTGTGGTGTGTGTGTGGACTGTGTGTGTGGACTGTGTGTGTGTGGACTGTGTGTGTGGACTGTGTGTGTGTGGACTGTGTGTGTGTGGACTGTGTGTGTGTGGACTGTGTGTGGACTGTGTGTGTGTGGACTGTGTGTGTGGACTGTGTGTGTGGACTGTGTGTGTGTGTGTGTGGACTGTGTGTGTGTGGACTGTGTGTGTGTGGAGACTGTGTGTGTGTGGACTGTGTGTGTGTGTGTGTGTGGACTGTGTGTGTGTGACTGTGTGTGTGGACTGTGTGTGTGTGTGTGTGTGTGTGGACTGTGTGTGTGGACTGTGTGTGTGTGGACTGGTGTGTGTGTGGACTGTGTGTGTGTGTGTGGACTGTGTGTGTGTGTGTGACTGTGTGTGTGTGGACTGTGTGTGTGTGTGGACTGTGTGTGTGTGGACTGTGTGTGTGTGGACTGTGTGTGTGTGTGGACTGTGTGTGTGTGGACTGTGTGTGTGTGGACTGTGTGTGTGTGTGTGGACTGTGTGTGTGTGTGGACTGTGTGTGTGTGGACTGTGTGTGTGTGGACTGTGTGTGTGTGTGGACTGTGTGTGTGTGTGTGTGTGTGGACTGTGTGTGTGTGGACTGTGTGTGTGTGTGTGTGTGTGGACTGTGTGTGTGGACTGTGTGTGTTGGACTGTGTGTGTGGACTGTGTGTGTGTGGACTGTGTGTGTGTGGACTGTGTGTGTGTGGACTGTGTGTGTGTGTGTGGACTGTGGTGTGTGGACTGTGTGTGTGTGGACTGTGTGTGTGTGTGACTGTGTGTGTGTGTGGACTGTGTGTGTGTGGACTGTGTGTGTGTGTGGACTGTGTGTGTGTGTGTGTGGACTGTGTGTGTGGACTGTGTGTGTGTGTGGACTGTGTGTGTGTGGACTGTGTGTGTGTGGACTGTGTGTGTGTGGACTGTGTGTGTGTGGACTGTGTGTGTGTGGACTGTGTGTGTGTGGACTGTGTGTGTGTGGACTGTGTGTGTGGACTGTGTGTGTGTGGACTGTGTGTGTGTGGACTGTGTGTGTGTGGACTGTGTGTGTGTGGACTGTGTGTGTGGACTGTGTGTGTGGACTGTGTGTGTGTGACTGTGTGTGTGGACTGTGTGTGTGGACTGTGTGTGTGTGACTGTGTGTGTGGACTGTGTGTGTGGACTGTGTGTGTGTGTGGACTGTGTGTGTGTGTGTGTGTGGACTGTGTGTGTGGACTGTGTGTGTGTGGACTGTGTGTGTGTGGACTGTGTGGTGTGTGGACTGTGTGTGTGGACTGTGTGTGTGTGTGTGGACTGTGTGTGTGTGTGTGGACTGTGTGTGTGTGTGGACTGTGTGTGTGTGTGTGGACTGTGTGTGTGTGTGGACTGTGTGTGTGTGTGGACTGTGTGTGTGTGTGGACTGTGTGTGTGTGGACTGTGTGTGTGGACTGTGTGTGTGTGGACGTTGTGTGTGTGTGTGTGTGTGGACTGTGTGTGTGTGTGTGTGTGTGGACTGTGTGTGTGTGGACTGTGTGTGTGTGGACTGTGTGTGTGTGGACTGTGTGTGTGTGTGTGGACTGTGTGTGTGGACTGTGTGTGTGTGGACTGTGTGTGTGGACTGTGTGTGTGGACTGTGTGTGTGTGGACTGTGTGTGTGTGGACCGTGTGTGTGGACTGTGTGTGTGTGGACGTGTGTGTGTGTGGACTGTGTGTGTGTGTGTGTGTGTGTGTGTGTGGACTGTGTGTGTGTGTGTGTGGACTGTGTGTGTGTGTGGACTGTGTGTGTGTGTGTGTGGACTGTGTGTGTGTGTGTGTGTGACTGTGTGTGTGGACTGTGGTGTGTGTGTGGACTGTGTGGTGTGTGTGTGTGTGGACTGTGTGTGTGGACTGTGTGTGTGGACTGTGTGTGTGGACTGTGTGTGTGGACTGTGTGTGTGTGGACTGTGTGTGTGTGTGTGTGTGGACTGTGTGTGTGGACTGTGTGTGTGTGTGTGTGGACTGTGTGTGTGGACTGTGTGTGTGTGGACTGTGTGTGTGTGGACCTGTGTGTGTGGACCGTGTGTGTGTGGACTGTGTGTGTGTGTGTGGACTGTGTGTGTGTGTGGACTGTGTGTGTGTGTGGACTGTGTGTGTGTGTGTGTGTGTGGACTGTGTGTGTGTGGACTGTGTGTGTGTGTGTGTGTGTGTGTGGACTGTGTGTGTGTGGACTGTGTGTGTGTGGACTGTGTGTGTGTGGACTGTGTGTGTGTGTGGACTGTGTGTGTGTGTGGACTGTGTGTGTGTGGACTGTGTGTGTGTGGACTGTGTGTGTGTGTGGGACTGTGTGTGTGTGGACTGTGTGTGTGTGTGGACTGTGTGTGTGTGGACTGTGTGTGTGGACTGTGTGTGTGGACTGTGTGTGTTGACAGCCTGGAAGCCTGATGGCCGAGAAAAATTTGTCTGAGGGCCGCATTTGGCCCACGGGCCATAGTTTGGACATGCCTGATTTAAGGGTTTTGTGGTCACATCCTGACTAAAACTTTTGACTTCAAGCTTCAGCTTTGATAAGAAAATTAAGAAAAATATATACAAATATTGCAGCTGCACCATTATATCCCATTATTTCAACAGTTATCACTACATTTGAACACTTTTTACTCTTACACTTCATTTTTAAACAAGTACTCTAATACTTTTACACTGGCAGATTTCTTCGTGTCAAACTTTTACTCCGTTTTTCCATTTTTCACAGTAAAAATCAGGTGCTGCTCTTTTAATCTTACACCTAACTTATCTTTTTAGATATTTTTGGTTTTATTTCGATCCGTTTTGTAATGCACAGCCTTCATGAATCATTAAATTGGGAGTTGTGTCTCCTCTCAGCTCTCAGTGTCCAAGTGTGTTCCTGGGTCTTCCTCTCATACACTTATAATGACTCAGACTCACGGCTCACTGACTGTGGTCCAGCGTTTAGTGTGTGAGCAGATCAGATCCAGATCCAGAGACAGACACAGACACAGACACAGAGTGTGTGTCCCTGAATGACTTCACACAGACGTGTGCTCTGCTCTCTGTGGGGGGATACTACACTCAGGAGGTTTACACATATCAGACATTAATCTAACTTAAACATAACCATTCAATTCCAGGTGTTTCGATTGTTCAGAAACACCTACAAAACATGTATTCTTACTAGCAGCAGAGTCACCTATCCACAGAGCTGACCTGTAACTGGCCCTGACGGTGTCACCCGTTTGTCTCCATGGAGATAAATAAGATTCATTACACAAAACTGACTGACGTGAGCTTTAAGTCGTTTTATAATGTTGTTTCCTCCTCAAAAACAGACCTGGACTTGTGTTTTGTTTCATTCACACGTTTCCTTTTATTATTAGTCTGTCTACATCTCCAAAGCTCAACATGCTCTGTTCCACCTTGTGATGTCATCAGTACAGAAATATTGATATATCATATAGTTTAATATGATGATACAGTATCAATATCGTGGGCTGCTGTATCGATATATCGCCAAGAGGATTTTTTTGTTATATTTTACTAATTATTTTGTTACAGCTACAAATTTGTTGCTTCTTTAGAGGAAGGAAACTCGTTTATGTGACACATTTGACATTTTCACTGTTTTGAGGATTAAAATGTTTGTGTTTCATATGAACTTTACACAAGAAGTGTAACAAAGACTTTTAGTATCACAGTCATGATTTAGCTTTTACTTTTAATGAACTGTATCAAATTGATTTGAAATATATCATATCGACTCAAAAGCTCACTGTATTGAGATATGTATCGTATCGTGGTCTGTGTATCGAGGTGTGTATCATATCGGCAACATCTGATACTCATCCCTAATCATCAAGCGGTAGTTTTCAAGTTAACAACTACATTTAACCTTTAGTTCAGTAGAAATCAGAAAATCCAGAGCTGAAATGATCCAAATGGTTCTACTGAAGTTGTATGGAGTTTAAAAACACAATGGAGCACTTCCTGCATTGCCACATGACATCACAAGATGGAACAGTGTTTTCTTTTTGAGAGAAGAACTGAGTCTAAATGTGCAGGTTTGTGCGTTAAACATGTGAATGAAACAAAACACAAGTCCAGGTGTGTTTGTGATGAGGAAACGACATTAGACAGAGACCAGAAAACAGTGTAACATTGGCCCTAAACCTATAAATAAACCCATATTTTATCTTTGAAATCAAAGATCACCGTTAATCTACACTGTAAACCCAAATAAGTTAGCAGAACTCAAAAACACTAAGACAATCGATTGACTCAATTATTTTAAGTTGATGAACTTAAAAGTCACAATCTTCCAGAACTTAACAGGCTGGATGTCTTGCTACTTGTTCCTTTTGACAAGAGCTGAATTAAAAGTGTTCATTTAGCTCAACTCAAACATTTGCAATGAATCTGACTCATAGTTTTCTGTTAAGGCAACTCAGTTATTTTCATTTATTTAGACCTAAGAGTTTTGAAGCCACTGGAATAAATTCACTTATTTGGTGAAGTGTTTTGAAACTGTATTGTTTTTTTTAAACCACCCTATTTGAAACAATAGAAATAACAGAGTTTTATCATTCTCAGTGTTTAATTACTTCAGTCTACTAAGTTGTACTTCATCTATGTTTTTAAGTTACGCTCATTTATATCCACAACCACACTTTTAATCCAAAAACATGAGTTAAAGTGACTCAAAAAGAAGAACATGTTACAACAACTTGACAGAACTATTTCTAAAACTTTGACTATGCACAACTTAATCTATTTAACGACTTTGAACGTTCGGGTTTACGGCGTAATATTGAAGCGTGTGTGTACAGATTTCCCACAATGTGATAAACGCCTACACACACATGTATACTAGAGTGGGCCTACACACAAACACACACACACAGAGGGACACACAGACGCACACACACAAACACACAGAGGTTTGGCGCGTATAAGAAACTGGGGCATTTCTGTTTTAGTTCATTAAGCACATGATTCAAATCAGAGCAAGACACAAACAAGAGGTGTGAGAGACGAGGAAATCAGACTGTTTACGACGGCTCAGTCACTACAGACCACAAAAGAGCTGTGCCTCTGTGTCCTTGGGCAAGACACTTCACCCACCCTGCCTATGCACTATATATGTATAATACTGCAGTATTCAAAGATCAGATACTAATCAATACTAAAACAGTGTGAGTGGTGTGTGTTACGTTGTGTTGTTGGGGCTGGGTGTGTGTAGTGTTGTGTTGTTGGGGCTGGGTGTGTGTTGTGTTGTTGGGGCTGGGTGTGTGTTGTGTTGTTGGGGCTGGGTGTGTGTTGTGTTGTTGGGGCTGGGTGTGTGTGTGTGTTGTGTTGTTGGGGCTGGGTGTGTGTAAGTGTTGTTGGGGCTGGGTGTGTGTAGTGTTGTGTTTGTTGGGGCTGGGTGTGTGTTGTGTTGTTGGGGCTGTGGGTGTGTGTTGTGTTGTTGGGGCTGTTGGTGTGTGTGTGTTGTGTTGTTGGGGCTGGGTGTGTGTGTTGTGTTGTTGGGGCTGGGTGTGTGTGTTGTTGTGTTGTTGGGGCTGGTGTGTGTGTGTTGTGTTGTTGGGCTGGGTGTGTGTTGTGTTGTGTTGTTGGGGCTGGGTGTGTGTTGTGTTGTTGGGGCTGGGTGTGTGTAGTGTTGTGTTGTTGGGGGCTTGTGGTGTGTGTTGTGTTGTGTTGTTGGGGCTGTGGGTGTGTGTTGTGTTGTGTTGTTGGGGCTGGGTGTGTGTAGTGTTGTGTTGTTGGGGCTGGGTGTGTGTTGTGTTGTTGGGGCTGGGGTGTGTGTTGTGTTGTGTTGTTGGGGCTGGTGTGTGTGTGTTGTGTTGTTGGGGCTGGGTGTGTGTAGTGTTGTGTTGTTGGGGCTGGGTGGTGTGTGTGTGTTGTGTTGTTGGGGCTGTGTGTGTGTTGTGTTGTTGGGGCTGGGTGTGTGTAGTGTTGTGTGTTGGGGCTGGGTGTGTGTGTGTGTTGTGTTGTTGGGGCTGGTGTGGTGTTGTGTTGTGTTGTTGGGGCTGGGTGTGTGTAGTGTTGTGTTGTTGGGGCTGGTGTGTGTGTTGTGTTGTGTTGTTGGGGTGGGTGTGTGTGTGTGTTGTGTTGTTGGGGCTGGGTGTGTGTTTGTGTTGTGTTGTTGGGGGCTGGGTGTGTGTAGTGTTGTGTTGTTGGGGCTGGGTGTGTGTGTTGTGTTGTTGGGGCTGTGTGTGTGTGTGTGTTGTTTGTTGGGGCTGGTGTGGTGTTGTGTTGTTGGGGCTGGGTGTGTGTTGTGTTGTGTGGGCTGGGTGGTGTGTGTGTGTTGTTGGGGCTGGTGTGTGTTGTGTTGTTGGGGCTGGGTGTGTGTTGTGTTGTTGGGGCTGGGTGTGTGTAGTGTTGTGTGTTGTTGGGGCTGGGTGTGTGTTGTGTTGTTGGGGCTGGGTGTGTGTAGTGTTGTGTTGTTGGGGCTGGGTGTGTGTGTTGTTGTTGGGGCTGGGTGTGTGTGTGTTGTGTTGTTGGGGCTGGTGTGTGTTGTGTTGTGTTGTTGGGGCTGGGTGTGTGTTTGTGTTGTTGGGCTGGGTGTGTGTAGTGTTGTGTTTGTGGGGTGTGTGTAGTGTTGTGTTGTTGGGCTGGGTGTGTGTTGTGTGTTGTTGGGGCTGGGTGTGTGTTTTGTTGTGTTGTTGGGGCTGGGTGTGTGTTGTGTGTGTTGGGGCTGGGTGTGTGTTGTGTTGTTGGGGCTGGGTGTGTGTAGTGTTGTGTTGTTGGGGCTGGTGTGTGTGTTGTGTTGTTGGGGTGGTGTGTGTTGTGTTGTTGGGGCTGTGTGTGTGTGTGTGTTGTGTTGTTGGGGCTGTGTGTGTGTTGTGTTGTTGGGGCTGGTGTGTGTGTGTTGTGTTGTTGGGGCTGGGTGTGTGTGTGTTGTGTTGTTGGGGCTGGGTGTGGTGTGTGTTGTGTTGTTGGGGCTGTGTGTTGTGTGTGTGTTGTGTTGTTGGGGCTGGGTGTGTGTAGTGTTGTGTTGTTGGGGCTGGGTGTGTGTTGTTGTTGTTGTGTGTGTGTGTGTGTGTTGTGTTGTTGGGGCTGGTGTGTGTGTGTTGTGTTGTTGGGGCTGGTGTGTGTGTGTGTGTGTGTTTGTTGGGGCTGGGTGTGTGTTGTGTTGTGTTGTTGGGGCTGGGTGTGTGTTGTGTTGTTGGGGCTGGTGTGTGTGTTGTGTTGTGTTGTTGGGGCTGGGTGTGTGTTGTGTTGTTGGGGCTGGGTGTGTGTTGTGTTGTTGGGGCTGGGTGTGTGTTGTGTTGTGGGTGTGTGTTGTGCTTTGATATAGTTCAGCCCATAGTGACCAAAATGTGTTTTTCTGGCATTCATTATAATACTATAGAGTCTATATATAATCAATATATTTATAATATATATTGATCATTTTGGTCTATGTGCCCCCCAAAAAATGATCCCAGCAGCCACCACTGTTTAGTGTGTGTACTACTTAAAGACAGACAGTTTAATAAGCTCCAAAATTCACCTCGTTGTACTTTAATTTTTAGGATATGCACTGCTGTTTCTTATAATATTATTACCAAGAGACACAAACAGAAAACACTCACACATCAACCAGAACATGAAACAGAGAACAGAAACATGACACAGTGAAACATTTGCAGATTAAAGATATAAAAGTGTTAAAAGCGAAAGAGCGAAAAGAGAGAGGAACACTTCAGCAGTAGTAAAGTGCAGAGATGGTGTAAAAGTGAAACACCTGTGACAAAGAGGAGGCTGTGTGATAAATCACATGGAGCTTAATCACAACCACCTCATGAAGCAAAGTTTTTTTTAAATGTGGATTTGTAAACTCAGATCCATAGTCTGGGATTAGGATGACTGTAGTTTTAACCAAAAGCTCTTTTGCTTTTGGTGAAACTGTTTTTATGTGAAACTGTTTTTATGTGGATATAGAAAACTTGTTCTTAGTTTGTCTTAAAGACAGACTGTTTTTATCCCCAAAACAACATTTTGTACTCAGGTTTTTTGTATAATCAGTTTCATACATTTTTTTTGAGGAGTTTTAACTCGTTGGGTTCAACTCTGTACTGTGGAACATTCAAAGCAAACTAGAACATGTCCATGGAGACAGAAAAGTTCCACAGTGCAGATTTAAACTGGTTCAACATCATAAGTTAGAAGCTCCAAACTTTTTTACAAATACGTCAAAATGTCGTCTACGAGGAGTGTGTGTGATCTTTTTTCCTCTGGAGGATCCGGTTGGACTAAAAACATCTCAAATCTCAAATGTGAAGCTGCTTCTTTATTGACTTTCATCTAAAAGAGCTGTCAGAAAACCTGATCAAACACATGCAAATGATGAAGACCAGTTAAAGCCTCTCCTCCTCTTCATCTCCTCCTCTCCTCCTCCTCTCTCCCCCTTGGCTACTCTTCCATCTTCTCTCCCTCTTTCTCGTCTTCTTCTTCTCTCATCTTCTGCTGTTGGTCCTTTTCATTATCTCTTTTTCTCTTCATCTCTTCCTTCTCCTCCCTACTTTTCTTACTCCCTCTCTCTCTTCTCCCCTGTTTATTCCCTTCTTCTTTTCCTGTCTCTCCTCACATCTCCTCTCCCTCCCCTGTTCCTCTTGCTCATCCAGTCTCTTTTTACCTTTCTACTTTCATCTTATAGCAGAGCATCTCTTCTCTCCATCTCTCCTTCCCCTTCCTCTCCTCTCTCTCCTCCACTCTTTGTCCCTCTCTTCCCTTGCCATGTCGTCTCTCCATTTCTCCTCCCTTCTTTTTCCTCTCTCCCTCCCTCTCGCTCCTCTTACTCGTTTCCTCTCTCCTTCTGTCTCCTGTCTGTCTTGTCTCTTTATCTATTTCTATCTGTTCCTCTTCTCTTTCTCCTCCCTTCTCCACCTCCTCTCTCCCTTATCCCTCCCTCTCTTATCTGTACTATCTCTCCTTCTTCTTCAGTGTCTGTTGACCATCGTCTCTCTCTCTCTTTCTGTCCTTCCCTTAGTTGATCTCTCCATTTCTTTTCCTCCTGCACCTCCTCTCCTCTTCTGACTCGCACTGTCCTTCCCTCTCTCTTCATCTCTCCTCCTCCTCATCTCTCTCTCTCTCTGTTCTTCCCCTCTCTCTTCATCTCTCCTCCTCATCTTTCTCTCTCTCTGTTCTTCCCCTGTCTTCATCTCTCCATCTCTCCTCCTCCTCCTCTCTCTTACTACTCTCTTTTGCTGTCCTTCTCCCTTCACTTTATCTCTCCATCTCTCCTCTTCTTTTTCTCCCCCTCTGCCTGCCCCCTCCGCTCTCTCTCTCTATCCCTTTGTTATTCTCTCTCTATCCTTCCCTCTTTGTCTCTCCATCTCTCCTCCTTCTGTCTCCTCTCTCTCTTTCTGCCCCCGCCCTTGATCTCTCCATCTCTCCTCCCTCTTCTCGTTACTCTGTCCTTCTGTCTCTTGATCTCTCCTCCTCCTGCCTCCTCCTCTCTCTCATTCTGTCACTCTCTGTCCTTCCCCCTCTCTTGATCTCTCCCTCTTCTTCTCCTCCTCCTTCGCTCCTCTCATCTTTTTCAAACCTGTTTCATTTTGACGTGTTTACATGTGCGTTTCCCTCGTGCCTTTGTGCACCGCACGCTTCCTCCTCTCGTCTGAACTCTGCAGCTGCACAAAACCTTTTCTCTACAACGTGTCACTTTAGGACTGAAAACTCTCCAAACTAGACTCTGGTTTAAAGCTGCACTGTGTCACTTTTCTGGTACGAGTCCAGCGCCTGGTTGTGTCCATGGAGATAATCTGGGGAGATTGCTTCCTGCAGAATGTCTCACAGTAGGGCATTAAACGTGCTTATTATGTACTCTGTCAGGCAAGTGACTTTAAAACTGTAATGTGTTATTTACGACGTGTTACTGTCAATTCAAAGTCATTTGTTACATCACAGTATTTCTGTATTTAAAATGTAAAACATCACAATTACTATTACAGCACTTTAAAGTGACTCTCACCAAAAGAACTGAGCCAAGATGCTGAACTTTTGCACCGTACATGGACTAAACCAGGACTAAACCAGGTCTAAACCAGGTCTAAACCAGGTCTAAACCAGGTCTAAACCAGGACTAAACCAGGTCTAAACCAGGTCTAAACCAGGACTGAACCAAGCGTGGAGTTCTGTGTTGGTCATTTCGCCCGTGGTCACCTGACGGTCTACGTGGGCACGTCTCCTTTGTTTCCCCGCTGTTGATATCGTGGTAATTTTAGTGAATTGGTATGAAGAAAAACCCACCACTTCAATCCAGGTAAAAAAAGCTTTGTAACGCACGTTACTCACATTTGTACCAAGTCAAATATTACATTTTTCCTCCAGTAATACCACAGTACTGCGTTACAGCAAAAAACCACACATTACAGTAATTTGTTACTTTTATAACGTGTTACTCCCAACACTGATCATGTACCTTGAATAATCTGTGTTCTACTGTCAGTGGGCTCACCTCTCCACAAATCAGACCTGTAAATGGGCATGGTGCTTGTCTCCATGGAAACAGATAAGTTTAATATTACACTGTGAAAAATATCAGGCAAAGCAGCATCTCAAAGTGACAAACCTATCGCTCGGAAAGTTACACGGTGCATCTTTAAGCAAGTATCAATACTGAAAAAATGTAATACTTTAATGGATCAATAAGACTTTCCTAAATTTCTTAGTGTAGTGTAAATCACAATATTACGGCAGAGTATAAGGGTCAGATAAAAAAAAAAAAAACATGCTGGCGCTACGAGAATAAAGTCGTAACATTTTGACATTAAAGTCGTAATATTATGAGAATAAAGTCGTAGTCAAAATAAAGTCATAATATTGCGAGAATATCGGCTGCTCAGAAAGTCTGAACGAGTGGAGAATGGAGAATTTGGAGCATTTTCTAAAGGAGAAGAATCTGTGTATCATTCGTTCATTCGACTGAACAAGGACTGAATCAGGACTAAATCAGGTCTGGAACCAAACCAGAAAGACCAGGATTGAAACCGGGACCAGACCAGGACTGAAAACAGTTTAATCCTAGTTTAGTCCTGGTTTAAGTCACGGAAATGGGAAATGGCGTTTACGTGACTTTAAAATGCGATGCGGGAATATTGCGCCGCATACAAACTGAACCAAAACTGAACCAGGACTAAACCGTTTTCAGTTCTTGTCTGATCCCGGTCTCAGTCTTGGTCCCTGACTCAGTCCTTGTCTAAGTTCTGGTCTCAGTCCCGGTCTGGTCTCGGACCTTGTTTAGTCCTGGTTTAGTCCTGGTTTAGTTCTGGTTCAGTCCGGAGGCGCAAATAATGAAGAAAATTGTTGTTCGTTTTCTTATTTTTAGTTTTATATTGAAAAACAAGGTTCTTCTTCTGCCGCATTTTTCACTTTGACTTTTTTATTACGACTTCATTCTCGATATTCTCATAATATTACGACTTTATTTTAACTTCGACTTTATTCTCGTAAAAACGATGGCTACGACTTTAATGTCGAAATGTTACGACTTTATTCTCGTAGCGCCAGCATTTATTTATTTTTTTTATCTGACCCTTATACTCCGTCGTACAATATTGTCTAAAAAGTGCTTTTAAAATGATCATTTGGGAATCAAAATCAGTAGTGAGTTGTTTTTTTTTTTCTTTTTTTTCTATTCTTTAGTATTGAAATCAAGAAAATGAAAACAGACTACAGCTAAACCAAAACTGTGCAAATGAAATATTTCAAAAGCAATGATAAAAACAAAGTCTAGTTTAGTCTTTACACTTCATCCGCAGTAAGTCTCTAATCAATTCATGATTTTTATTATTCATATTTTTACCTTGACCTGTCGCCAAAACATGTCAGAGGAAAAAAAAAGAAAATCTACTGTTTTTGTCTTTGCCCTTTGTGGATTAATCTGTCTGAGTCTGAGCTTTTCCCTTTCAGCTAATGTCACATAATCCTCCATGAGACTGTCCCTCTGCTCCTGTCTGCTCCTGTCTGCTCCTGCCTGCTCCTGCCTGCTCCTGCTTGCTCCTGTCTGCTCCTGTCTGCTCCTGTCTGCTCCTGTCCCCATCTGCTCCTGTCTGCTCCTGTCTGCTCCTTCCTGCTCCTGTCTGCTCCTGTCTGCTCCTGCCTGCTCCTGCCTGCTCCTGTCTGCTCCTGTCTGCTCCTGTCTGCTCCTGCCTGCTCCTGCCTGCTCCTGTCTGCTCCTGTCTGCTCCTGCCTGCTCCTGCTCCTGTCCTGCTCCTGTCTGCTCCTGCCTGCTCCTGCCTGCTCCTGTCTGCTCCTGTCTGCTCCTGCCTGCTCCTGTCTGCTCCTGTCTGCTCCTGTCTGCTCCTGTCTGCTCCTGCCTGCTCCTGCCTGCTCCTGCTCCTGTCTGCTCCTGTCTGCTCCTGTCTGCTCCTGTCTGCTCCTGCCTGCTCCTGTCTGCTCCTGTCTGCTCCTGTCTGCTCCTGTCTGCTCCTGTCTGCTCCTGTCTGCTCCTGTCTGCTCCTGTCTGCTCCTGCCTGCTCCTGTCTGCTCCTGTCTGCTCCTGTCCCATCTGCTCCCTGTCTGCTCCTGTCTGCTGCCTGCCTGCTCCTGTCTGCTCCTGTCTGCTCCTGCCTGCCTCTGTCTGCTCCTGTCCCTCTGCCCCTGTCTGCTCCTGTCTGCTCCTCTGCTCCTGTCTGCTCCTGTCTGCTCCTGCCTGCTCCTGTCTGCTCCTGTCTGCTCCTGCTGCTGCTCCTGTCTGCACCTGCCTGCTCCTGTCTGCTCCTGTCTGCTCCTGAGGGTGACAGTAGTTCTGTTGGTGGAGCATGTGTCCACAGATCTGAGGTTGGCAGGTGAATCTGCTCTTGACATAAACATGAACATTTACAATTAAATTTAAATAAAATGCAAATTAAATCTCCATAAAGAAAACAATTATTCAAAAAAAAAAAAAAAAAAAAAACAAAATATTCTGAGACTAGTCAAAAACTAAACTCATCATTAGCTGCAGTTGTGATGTGTGTTGGTTCTGATTAGAGGAAGTTAGAGCAGAGTCAAAACAAGTAAGTAAGAGTACCACTACTACAAAATATCAGAAGAACAAAGTAGTGGTCTAAAATAGCTTGTCATAAAACCACCAGCAAATATGAGAACTATAATGTACTATATCAGTAAATACTAGAACTACAGTGTACTATATCAGGCACAAGATTTAATGTGAAACTAAAACACTTTTTTCTCTGTTGAACTGTGTACATGTTCATGCTGTTTGTTCTGTTCCTGGTGCATGTTGGACTCTGCCAGGGCGGCCGGTTCTGTTCAGTGTATTTATGGACAGAATTTCTAGGTGCAGTCAGGGGCCAGAGGGGGTCTGTTCTGGGGACCACAGGATCTCGTCTCTGCTGTTTGCAGATGATGTTGTATCAAGTGTCTTTGTTCCTCCTCTCACCTCTGGTCATGAGCTCTGGGTAATGACCAAAAGGACAAGATCACAGATACAAGCGGCACAAATGAGTTTCCTTCGCAGGGTGTCTGGGTGCTCCCTTAGAGATAGGGTGAGGAGTTCAGTCACACAGAAGGAGCTCGGAATAGAGCCACTGCTCCTCCACGTTGAGAGAAGCAGCTGAGGGGAGGACATCTGTTCTGATGCCTCCTGGGCGTCTCCCTCGGGAGGTGTTCATGTCCCACCTGGAGGAGGCCCCGGGGAAGACCCAGGACACACTGGAGGGACTATGTCTCTGGACTGGCCTGGGAACACCTCAGGGTCCCCTGGAGCTGGAGGAAGTGTCTGGGGTGAAGGAAGTGTGGGAGTCCCTGTTTAGACTGATGCCCCTGTGAAATGGCCAATAAGCCGAAGAAAATTGATGGATGGAAGTGTGTATGATGTTTGAAAAGCATTATCTACTGTTCATAGTCTTTTTGACACCTTTCGAGGAAACTATAGGTACATCTGGAACTTTCTGGTCAAAAACCTCTAAATCTAAGTTTGTGCTGTCGTCAGTGGCTTCTGCAAACTTCCAGTAGTTGTTGACATCACACATAACTGCCCTGATTACAGCCAGGTGCAGGGGTGGAGTTTGAAGTGTGGAGATCTGTTCGACCAATCACACGGTTCCTTATACCTCCAGACCCCACCCCTCCTCCTCTCCTCTCATTTCCCCCTTTAGTCCTCCAGGTTCTGCCCCGTCGAGCAGCTCTGTTTGAAATGTGGTTGTGGGCGGCGTTTCGGTGTTTAGTCCCACTCCAGATCGATCTTGTTTTCAGTGACACTTCACTCTAATTCTGTCGTCAGTGTGGCGTCCTTCCGTCAGCAGCTCATTTAGATGTGAGACTTTTGACCCTTTAATCAGATCCACCCAGGCCTCAGATCAGCCTCGCTCTGTTTAGGATCAGACTCAACCCCAACTAAAAGCAAACACAAACACCCCCACAGCGTTACGTAACTGACCCAGACGCAGCCCTGTTACATGACACTATTTGACTGCTAAATCCTAAATGAAAATCTCTGTGTTTTTTCTACACAAAGGTTTCAGTCAGGTCCACATGTTTGTAGTACTCACTCACATTTACCTGTGTAACTTTTGAAAGAATTGGTACTTTTCTAGTTGCATACTTTACTCCTACTTGAGGGATATTTTTGTGTAAATTTTTAGTTGAGGGTCCATCACCTGCTTGTTTCTATGGAGATGTCATTGCTCTCCCTGGAATGTTCCACAGTGTGACTTTAAACAGCTCTACTTCACATTTATTCAATTACAGGTGGTTTTAACTCAAAAAATACTTAGAAAAACAGACATTCTGACTGTGAGTGGGGTCGCCTCTCCACAGATCTGACCTGTAGCTTGGTCTGGTTGGTCTGGTTGGTCTCCATTAAGATAGAAATGTTTAATCCCATACTGTGAAATATTCCAAATAAAACAATAACATGTCCATGGAGAAAAGGTAACCCTTTATAATAACTACACCTTATTTAGCCTTAGTAAAGCATGAACAAAGACTGAATTAATAATAAGTCACGCTTAGTAACTACATAATTAGCACTTGCACTTAATTTGCCTGCACTGTAAATAGTTACTCATAATTATTTATTACTCATGAACTAACCATTTGAGCATTTATATGGTAAATGGTAAATGGTCACATTTTTCTATAGCGCTTTTCCACCTTCAAGGCACTCAAAGCACTTTACAACAAGGAACCACTCAACCATTCACACACACACATTCACACACCAGTGTACACAAACACTGTGGACAGGGTGGGTTAAGTGTCTTGCCCAAGGACACAACGACAGCATTCATCTGTAGAGAGAGCCAACCTGTGGGTCAGTGCATCTGACCACTCAACCTGTGATGTTTATGTTGAGAGTTGGATTCGAACCGCCGACCTTCAGATCAAAGTGAAGACTAAATTATCCATTTACTAAGCGTGAATCATTATTAATTAAGTCTTTGTTCATTATTAATTCAGTCTTTGTTCATGCTTTATTAAGGCTAAATAATGTGTAGTTATTATAAAGTGTTACCGGAGAAAAGTATTTGACAGACCTTCTACCAGAGAAGTTACACAATGCAGCTTTCATCATCATCATCTTTATTCCAGACTCATGGTCCATTTTAAAAACAGATAAGGACAGTGACAATACAAAACAATAAACATTTATGTTTTTAAAAGACAACCACACCAGTGTCTCCACATACTGATATACTGATGTACACACACTGATCTTATTGCACTGAATCTCAGATTTGTGAGTGACATTATTATTTCACTGTCTGATTTGTTCAGTCTGCAGATAAAACTGTACATTAAAGTTCTTAGTGCACTTGCAAAGTGTTCACTCGAGCAGTAACAAACATTTCAGTCGCATTCGTCCATTGTGGCTCCTCAAAGCTCCTGTAAAGCGTCATTGTAGGCACCTGCAGTCTTTGCACTGACTTTTTTATAATGAGTCCAGAGGTGAGCTGTGTACAACGGTGAATAATATGATTTAAACAATAACAACTTTACATCCTTTGTACAAGAACCAAACTTATGCATATCAGAATTTGCCTGAGCGTAGAGTGTTCTACTCTGTCTGTACATATCATCATCTTCTTCTGTCATGTCCGCGGTGATGATCTGCCCCAGATATTTAATTTTTGTTGTAACAGACAACACAACATTTGACAGGCAAAAGTCAGGAACTCTCATGTGCTTATCTTCTTTGGTCCTACAGATCATCACTATACTCTTTGTTGCATTATACTTTAGATCTTGCTCCACACCGTAAGATGAACAGATGTTGAGGAGCTGCTGGAGACCAACGGTGCCTGGACTGAAAACAACCAAATCATCTGCAAACATTAAGTGATTCACAACAAGATTTCCAGCCACACAACCTTTTAAGTAACAGTACACTGTTGTGTTTCCTCTTCCCACTGTGAGTGAGTCTAAAGTGACAAAAGCTTCAGTGACAATCTGAAATCATTTGAATATTTGTGTTTCTTGCAGCTGCTTGAGATCTGACTTTGTTTGTTTCATGTTTGTGTCCTTTAAAGCTGCACTGTGTAACATTTCTAGTGGAGGGTCCGTCTCCTCTTGTCTCCATGGAAATGTTATTGCTTTATCTAGAATGTTCCACAGTACAGATTAAACCTATCAGACGAGCAGGTTACAGCACTACACTACATTACAGGTCAGATCTGCGGAGAGTCGCCCCTGTGCACCGAAATAGTTATTGTATTTTTGAGCAACAGAAACACCTGAAATGAATAAACAGCACACAGACAAAAACTGGAGGGTTAAGATTATATAATATTCCAGAGTTGTTTTTAAGCATAAAAAGTGTCATTTTAAGTCTTTAAAAGTGAAATGGGGGATGGAGTTGGGGTTATTTGCCAGAGTTGATATGGTTGAAGTGAAGATTAGTGCTTGTGTTAATTCAACTTCTCTTAGTGTTAATTTGGCTCCTCACCACTTCAAACTCCAGTGAGAGAAGACCAGTTTGAACCAGTTTTGTTCATAATTTCATCTTAAAGTAACTTAAAGTGTCAAAATAAAACACCTCTGTGTGTTGTTTAGTTAAATCAGGATAACTGTACAAAGTGTTATCTGTTTACTCTCAAAACGTTAATATAACTCTTGACTTTGGGGTTAAACAGCAATTTTGGTCCAGTGTTACTTCATGAACATTTCCAAAAATGTTAAATTAATTCTAGAACAGATTGGATTCATATAAACCCTGAGAAAATGTTCAAACTGATTCTGTGAACTCTCACAGAATCAGTTTGAACATTTTCCCACTTTTTGCTTTGAGATGAAAATGTTTAAAGTCATACCATGGAACATTCCAGGCATAGCAACAACATTTCCGTGTTTATTTACATTTTAGGACTTTTAATGTATTAACTTAAAGGGCCCATCTCATGCAAAATCAACTTTTCAGAGCCTTCTACCTTCTAAGAGTGATGTGTGGGCTTGTATATGTCGCTGAAGTGGTTTTTAGAGCGTATTTCAGTGTATTTCTGTCACCCTCCCACCGTGACAACGAACTAAAGCTGTTACAACGATGACGTGGCAGATACACCTATGACGCGTTTCACGTAGCAGAAAGAGCTTCACACACCCCCCACCCCGCTCCACCGCCTCCACCGCCTCTGCCCCACATCGTCTGACAATTCCCGCATAAACACTTAAACAAAAGCAACAGCATAAGCTCATTGTTCTACACTGCAGTGTCCACGATATAATAAGTTGATCTACTAGTGTTTATTAAAACTTTACCAATCAGTAATGTTCAGCTGATGTGGACGCGGTGCTTGAGCTTCGTGCTCCTCAAAGTCCTCGTCCGATTCTGGGTCCAACACATGCGGCTGAACGCGCTGTATCTCCATGATGAATAAAAGTTTATTCCTGCCACTATCAGGGTGCACGTCTGTCTCCCCCTCCCTCCCTGAGATGGGCGGAGGAAGGGCGGCTCACTCGTCGCCTACGTCATGTTTGGAGGGCGGAGCCTGTGCTTTCTCAGGACGGGTGGGGGGAGAAGCAATAGTCGGACTTTCATAGTTCCTGGTCTGTGACTGTCTCCAAGAAATCAGTAAGATTTCAGAACTATTGTGTAATGGATGTTCCAAAACCCAAATTGTGCTTGTTTATGTGCAGAAGATACAATGTGAAAAGAGTTATTTTGCATCAGATGGACCTTTAAGGACTTTTAATACATTCAGTCGGAGTGCCTCGGGTTTGTACCTTGCTCACTTTTACATTTTTTTTTAAGGGTAATTTTCTGTTAAGATCACAAGTTTAACCCTCGCAGAGCATCTGTACTGCTATTTTTAACGTCTTTGTTTCATCTGACAACCCTGTGTGTGTTTTAATGATGTAACAACATTCTAACATGACTTCAAGCTCACAGGAGTCCATTTTCTCTAACATCTGACCTTTGAGAAGCTTGAACTCGTTTGTGTTTTGTATCTTTGTCACAGATAAAGACCCCCGTGGTTCAGCCTTGTGGTTCAGTTGAGCAGTGATGCCCAGTGCAGTGAGCCAGAGCCTGTTTTCCACTTGACCTTTCACACCCAGGACACATGAGTGAAGCTGCAGTCGCCCCAGTCTCTCCATCAGAGCGCTGCGTCGGTTTAAACTTCAGCACGAACCCCAGTGTTTGGTTAAAGAATAAGAGAAGCTTAAAGAAAAGCGTTTGACGGATCCTCCACCAGAAAAAAAGTTACACAGTGCAGCTTTAAACATATCAGCTTAACAAAAAGAAATATGATAAAGGAAGCACATTTCAGAACATGTTTGTACAGATCTAAACTACTGGATTAGCAGCTTTTATGCAGAATAGGATGGATTTAGTGATTTAGATGAACGTAAAAAGGCTGGTTGTTTTTATGTCTATTTATACTGTCTGGAAGTATTGAACCAGGACTAGAGCCGGACTAAAACAGGACAAAAGGAGGACGAAAGGAGGACGAAAGGAGGACTAAAGGAGGACACAAGGAGGACAAAAACAGGACGTAAGCAGGTCTAAAGCAGGACTAAAGCAGGATGAAAACTTGACGAAAACAGGACGAAAGGAGGACTAAAGCAGGAATAAAAGGAGGACTAAAGCAGGACTAAAGGAGGACGCAAGGAGGACTAAAACTGGACTAAAGCAGCATGAAAGCAGCACGAAAGGAGGATAAAAAGAGAACGAAAACAGGACTAAAGCCGGACGAAAGGAGGACTAAAACTGGACTAAAACTGGACTAAAGCAGGATGACAGGAGGATTAAAACTGGACAAAAGTGGGATTAAACAAGGACTAAATCAGGGAGTAAATCAAGATTAAATCAAAACTAAACCCAGGATAAACCAGGACTAACGGTGCACTTGTACACAATACAATTACAGAATTACAAAAACTTAATGAGTGGACTCGCCTCTCCACAGATCTGTCCTGTAACTTGCCCTAATGGCACCACTTACTTGTCTCACTGGAGATCAGTTTAATGCCATGCTGTGGAACATTCCAGGCAAAACATCACTATTGCATCTCTGCAAGCCTCACCCTAAACCCTACAGACGTACCAAATATCAAAATACCAAATAATAGCCTGGCCATTTATTTGTTTCAATCACTTAACAGACCAGGCATTTATTTGAGACCAGGCGGCAGTTTGGGGCAGGAGATTAATTCCTTCCTCTCAAAAATCTTTCTCAGCAAAACTGTGAAAATATGGTACTCAAATATGGTACTTCTTTTAACTAGTATAACTATAATTTACAGTTTTTACGTCACGTCTTGGAGAAGGCATCGCAGTTATACGATGTGCTGGCGACTCCTTTGCCTTTACCTTTTCGGCACTATTCCTGCCTCCTTTTCCCCTCTCTTTCCTCGCCCCTTTGCCACAACTTTCCTCTTACGCCACAGAAGCTACAATCACATCGCTGCTTCCTCCCAATCTCCAAACTGAAGTCATTTTACCAAAACTCAGAAAAACTGCTTCCATTTCCTACCCGCTATGTTGCTCCATCTTTCTTATTTACATCACTTCGAAATTGGGATTTCACAGCAACATCATCTGTTCCTCCATTTTTTTAGTGAAGCTGAGGCTGATCAGCTGATCAGCAGCACAGAGAATACAGCCTATCCATTCAGTCACATGACCAGTCTGGTGTTGGCAGGACTGACCTGAAGTCGAACTGCTCCTGTTGCTGTAAACATCAGACTCTCTGTGGTGCACTAATCATCACATCTTGGTTAAATAAAGCACAAAAAATGGGAAATGGACGTTTGAGCAGCTCCTCTGCAGCACCACAACCGCTGCTGTGGGTGTTGGCATAGGCGACTTTCTAAACAGACTCAGTGTTCATTTGGAACCAGCAGTTAATTATCAAAATATACACATGCACCCGGCATTTAAAGGGGACCCAGCAGTTAACTGAAACCTGGCTATTATTTGGTTTTGACTTTATTGATCCACAAGGGAAATGACTTGAACACAGGAGCTCACACATCACAATATATGAGAATAATAAAGAGAAACAATAGAAATGGTCATTATAAATTCTAAACAGCAGAAATAGCGAGGGTGCAGGACTATTTACAGGTGTATTCAAAGATCTGACCTGAAGCTTTAGCGTCAGCCGTTCCACGTAGTTTAGCCAGATGCACTAACATAAACAGAGAGGTGTGTTCCCCAGAGGAGGGAGCAGCCGTGACCTGAACAATGTCCCATTTATATTATGTAATTCAACATCTGATACACTCCATCTGCACATATGCTCATTTATACTGTACACACACACACACACACACACACACACACACACACACACACAAAAGAGTGTTTAGAAGTGGAGCATATAATGTAAAGAACCAACAGTCTTTAAAGAGGACATTATGTGATGACATTATGTAAAAAATAAAATAAAAAAAAAAGACACATGAGTTTTCAAGCATGACCATGTTCACTCATCATTGGTTTACTCACATTTCTATTTTTAATGAGTCATGTTTGCATAAGTCTGTAATGCATTTGCAGCTTAAGTGCTCAGAAAATGTATGTAATGGAGTTTAGGAATTTAATGCCATACTGTGGGACATTCTAGCATCAGAGCATTAACATCACCATGGAAATGAGCAGGTGACGTCCCTTTACCAGTACAGTTCAGCCCATATGGTCGTGGAGCAGAGTCCTGCACTGGGTTGGGTACCCACAGGCGAATAGTTGTTGATACAGGTAGGAATTTTACGGGTGGGTATGCAGGCAGGTAGTGATTACACACAGGCGGGTCAGGACTAAATCAGGACTAAATCCTTTCACCCAACGGACCAAGCGAGAGCACCTCTGGACCTGTCCTGACAGTGAGTCCTGGTTCAGTCCTGGGTTAGTCTTGGTTTAGTCCTGGTTCAGTTCGTGGTCTGTGTGGCACAAAAATCAGGCATCTCGATCAGTGTTTCTTCTGCTCAGTAAAGTGAGGATGTATTTTTGACAGTCGAGTCGTGCCTGTGAATTCGTATTTATACTGAAGAAAGAGAAACCGTTTCATTTCTTTTTTTGATTGTAATTCTTGAACTAGTACTAGTACTTTCAGTTCGTATTCTAATGGATTCTTCAGTTAGAATGCTTGTAAATTGTGTGTGATTTATCACGAGCCTGGGGGGGTAACGGGTGGAATGTTAATGGGTGCAGGCAGGTGCAGGTGGGTGCAGGTGGGTGCTGTACTACACGGGTGGGGGCGGGTGTGGGCAGGTGCGGGTGGGTTCAGGTGGGTGTGGTGCTGTACTGCGCGGGTGCGGGTGGGTGTGGTGCTGTACTGCGCGGGTGCGGGTGGGTGTGGTGCTGTACTGCGCGGGTGCGGGTGGGTGTGGTGCTGTACTGTGCAGGTGCAGGTAGAGGTGGGTGCGGGCTTCCAAAAATGGACCTGTGCAGGACACTGTCGTGGAGTGATCCTGATAACCTTTTTAACTGTTCAAAGTTGTAATGTGATGTAGATGCACTAAGTTTAATGCCTTACTGCGTGACATTTTAGCATTGAAGCAATAACATCTCCATGGAAACGAGCAGGTGACGTCCCCTCAGTACAGTAGTACAGTTCAGCCCATACGGTCATGGAGTGATTGTGGTAAACCTGACAACCGTTTTAACCATTCAAAGTTGTAATGTTATGGAGATGCTCTGAGTTTAATGTCATACTGCGGGATATTCTAGCATCAAAGCATTAACATCTCCATGGAAACGAGCAGGTGACGTACTTCACTCTAGTACAGTTAACCCCGTATGGTGTAAAGTGATCTTAGGAGCCCTTTCAAAGTTGTATATAGGCTAATCCATGTGATGTAATATGTGGCATTTATGTTTCCGTAAAGCTGAACCAGTGACCATCTGGTGACAGGGCAGAGGGGGTGGTGTGACAGTAAAGTTGATGTACAGAATGAGCACAAACATAAATACAATCTATGGAGAAACACTTTTGGAGCAGTGACCCCAATGTAAAGGTCCTGTTACATTTCCACAACACCATATACGAGCCAAAACACGCAGAATAACACACGCTGCATGGGCTTCAGGCTTCAAGCTGCGCTGCAAGGATCAACATTTGACGGCGCTGCATGAATACCATGTATCTGAGCAAAATGTGTCTTACCCAGTACAGATGTGTTGTATAAGCAGCTCTTGAGCTCAAAATAAGTCTGAGTACTGTCTGGATCTCATTATAAAGTGTTATGTGGCACGAAAATGACGACAAAACTCCACTCTGACCTGTTGTGAAAAACTCTTATAAACTCATCATGGTGAATAATTATGACACTCGGAGTGCATAAGGTAAGTGAGGAAAAACTTGGGAACAATACAAACTGTTTACACTGAACTAGTTGTGTTTTTTACATTATTAAGACACTCAAAAACACATACTTTCTGGTGGAGGGTCCATCAAACGCTTTTCACCATGGAGATGATATTGTTTTTGTCTGGACTGTTACACAGTATGGCATTAAACCTTTCTATCTTCATGGAGACCAAACCAGACCAGGTTACAGGTCAGATTTGTGGAGAGGCGACCCCGCTCACAGTCATAATGTCTGATTTTCTAGGTATTTTTTGCACAATAAAACCACCTTTGATTGAATAAAGTAGAGTTGTTTAATGTCACACTGTGGAACATTCCAGGCACAACAATGACATCGCCAAAGAAACAACTTTAAGTGACCACCTATAAAAGAAATCTACAATATTTCATTACGTATGATAAACTATCTTTGGTTTATAATTCACAGAGTGTGACAGAAAAGATCCACTATGTGACTATTCTGGAGGAGGGTCCATCACCTGCTCGTCTCCATGGAGATGTTATTGATTTTCCACAGTATGGCATTAAACTTCTCTCTGTGGAGACAAGCAGATGATAAAGTTGTATTTTCTTAGCAATAGAAATGTGTAACCTGTACATTTGTGACTGAAGATAATCAAGAGACAAGTGTAAAGAGAAAGTGTTTGGCGAGAATCGATTTTTAAAAACTTTCTACCCAGGCCTGGCCAATATATCGGTTGGCCGATATTATCAGCCAATATGGGCACTTTGAAACATATCAGCTGGTAAACTCCCACACATAAACAGTCTGTTTTCTTCCATTGGCCTGGTGTAAAGTCACTATAATGTCTGCACATGTTACTGGACCTGCACTGATGTAAATGAGCTGTGAACTCAGGTGTGAATGATCCACATTTACGCATATCATTAATCCCCAGAGACATTAGCCCGACCTGCTCTCTTTAAATATGACATAAAGAAGCAAAATAACAATAAATGTTGCCTAAATAAACCTAATAAAAAATCCAGTAAAGCCAGACAAAAGTTTTATAATCAGCTGAAGATTTGTGAGTGAATTTTTATATCACTAAATATATCTGCTTTTATATCGACAGCTCCAAAGCTCCTTTTATCTGTATCATATTGGATCCAAAAACATCCATATCAGTCGGGCCTGTACTTTCTACCATGTTCTAACGTTCCCTCATCAAAACTCTGATGAAGAGGTTTTAGATGCATGCATACATGTTTGAGTAAATTACTGATCTCTCCTGGGCCCTATTCAAACCCTCCTTACGGTTTAGCTGTAAGATTCTGTACAAGGCTCCGCCCACAAGCCTACATCAACCATGTGCTCACATGACAATTCTCCAACAATACACAAAAACATGACGCGATGTGCAGGAGTTTCATAAGCGGGATACATGACGATTGTGTTGTGATAGTGCTCTGAAGGGGGAGAGACTTAGCGTGGAGAGCAAAGGGAGGGGAGAAAGTAACCTTAATATGTAGTTTTTGGTGATTTGAATATATGATGTGTTAGAAGAAAATACAGCCTCTTGAATAAGATATTGTTGGACATTTGTGGCAAAACAATACAGAGTCAAGAAAGTGAATAGAAAAGTTACATAGCGCTTCTTTAACTGATGTAAAACATGTTGTCAAATGAAGAGGTTCTAAAAATGTGACAGTATAATGTGTTGAGAGGAGCGTGTGGGGTCAGGGGCCTCAGGTCACCACCATTTTATTTCAGTTTGACACATTTGACTCAGAGTGAAGAGATTTCCTAAAATAATCTGTTCTTTTCTGGTTGGACGCGTTTGTCCTGAGGAGCAGCAGACGCAGAGCTGCAGATGACCTGAGGGGGGCGCTGTGTGGGGCACGCCTGTCACCACAAATACTATATCTGCTTTGGAAAGGAAAGAACAGCCATTTTCTCATTATACGCTCAATTTATTTTTCGTTACTATGATCATTTTGAGTTGTATCTTCTTGCATATTTTAGTTCTTTAGTTCAAACAGAAATCACACTGTTCCACCTTGTGATGTCATGAGCTCTGCTGTGTTTTTAAACTCCACACACCTTCACTACAATCATTTGGATCATTTTAACTCTGGAATCATCTATTCTCCACTGAACAAAAGGTAAAAACATAGATGTTCACTACCTCTTCATAACATCACAAAGCATTTGGAGCTTTGGAAATGTAGATCTTTAAATGATTTTCTACAGTATGAAGAAAGGCGCTGGGTCCGATTTCTACTCTCTTAAAAAGATGAAAAACAGAACTAGCTCATTTTAAACTGTTTGTAGTGTTCCAAAATAGAGATCTGCGTGGGGCTAAATTTTCAGTTCTGCTTCTGCCCACATCTGTGATATTTTGTCCTGCTCCCACCTGCAAGTCCCGCAAGATGTGGATGTTTGCTTTTGTAGCATATATGAAAATGCTGGCCAAAAGGGGATGAAAGGCTAGATCAGAAGAGAAGGATCAGCTCTGGGAGGTGCGTGACAGAATAATACAGAGGCACTGATTTTGATTTGGTGGCTGGTGCCGTATATTAACTGATTTACAGGTGGAAACAAACAAACAAAAAACCCAATATTTACAATTCTGCAGATTCTATTATCAAGCTTAATACTAATAGTAGTTAAGGTACATTGAAATAGTCAAATGTGGTTTCAACATTTAACAGATTTCTTACAATGATGTGTAACCATATACAACAGATAAAAGTAACAGAAGAGTCCAGTGATTTTTCTCCCAACACATTTACTGCAACAGCAGTAGTGTCACTAATCTGCTTTCCATGAAGTAGTATTAAATAATGAGTCCAGAATTATGATGGGGCTTTATGAATTGTCCTTAGAGTGTGAAAACTGTTGTGGAAGCGAGTAGTGAGATGGGACAGAGTGGAGAGTGACTGGCTGTACAAGCCTCCTACCAGACCGCAGTAGGATGATGGTGATGATGATATGATGACATGGTTCTAGAAGGTTCAGGGCTGCTCTAGCTCGCCATCGAAGGGGTTTGTACCCAGTAAGGCACACCTGGCCTATTCCACTTTGAAATGGTTGTGCTGCTAGAACATGTCTTCCGCGGTGGTAAGAGACTTGTGTACAGCAGTCCTCTCCCCAACTCCCGAATGACGGAGAGCAGGCACAGAAGGCTTGTATCAGGCGCTGCGAGGGATGTGATTGGACGATCGCATGCCGTGTGTGCGTAGCGGCATGTGACCTTACGTACTTGATGTACAGGTAAAAATTTGAAAATATTAATTTGATGCGGTTAGACACATTTTAGAACCTTGGTTCTTAAGCTTTCTTAAGCTCTATCAAACAGAAAGGAATTGTCTAACATGTGCGCAAGATTAGATCACATCTGTAAGTTTAGGCTGCTTAAAATGTTTTTATTAAAGCCAAATAAAACATCCAGCACAAATGATGTATAATAGTCATACATTCATCATTTGTATACTTTACTTTACACTCAGTTAATTTGCAGGGCTGCAGTTTATCACCCCACCCGCCCACTGCCGTACTGTGCAGTCCCGCTCCCGCCCACATCCACAGTGAGCTTTTAAAATGTGTCCTGCGCCGCACTGTTTTGCTTCGGGTCCTGTGGGTGCACTTAACTTCTGCATTCAGAGCAGCATAATTCTTCACCATGATGAGTTTAGAGGAGCTTTTCACCTTTCAGAGACCAGAGCAGAGATTTGGCACTACAGGGTAAAAGGTAATAATAACTTGCATGCTAACAAAGCATCTCCTGATTCTCTGACAGTAAAACATTTTATAATTAGACTTATTTGGACCTCAAGAGCTGCTTGTAAAATAAATCTGTACTGAGGTAAAACATTATGCTCAAATACATGTGGAAAATCAGATACAGGGTCCACCCCACCTCCAGAATGTTACACACTATAATATTTACTTTTTTGTGGCAAATAAATGTATTGTGTTTATTGTATTGTGTAAATTTGAAGGTGCACTATTTATATATAACTTTTTGGGGTCCATCACCTGCTTGTTTCTATGGAGATGTCATCGCTCTACCTGAAATGTTCCACATTGTGACATGAAACAAATCTACTTTACATTTATTCAATTACAGGTGGATTTATAGCTCAAAAATACCAAGAAAAATAGACAGTGTGACTGTGAGCAGGGTTGCCTGTCCACAGATCTGACCTATAACTTGGTCTGGTTTGGTCTCTGTGAAGATAGAAAAGTTTAATGTCATACTGTGAAACATTCCAGACAAAGCAATAAACTCTTCGTGAAAAAAAAAAAGCATTTGACAGACCCTCTATCAGGAAAGTTATACAGCGCACCATTCATTTTGTCCTCTGTCCTTTGGGAATAAACAATGTGTCTGAGAAAATTTGACAGGATTTCAATCATTTTGCCAATTCTTGTTGAAATAACGTCAAATTTTCATAGAATGTAAAGAAACCGATCAAGATTTTATATTTACTGTTTTATTTTTTATATGTGTTTTCAGATTGAATCATTCACTCCTGTTCACTTCTCTTATGATGATGATGATGATGATGATGATGATGATGATGATGATGATGATGATTTAGTCCTGCATAAGATCCTTCCTCTTTACATTTTTGGTACCAAGTCCAAATGTGTTTGCAAGTTGGTGAAGTTTTTCCAGATTTTGCATTGAACCTGTACAGTCCTGGGTGAGAAGATTCCAAGAGGCAAAAAGACACAACAAAAATCAAACATTAAACATTAAATCTTGATGTTGATGATGATGATGTCTGTTTCTCTACATTCTGTGAAAATATTACGTTATTTCAACAAGAATTGACAAAATTATTGGCCTGTGAAATGATGTCAGTTTTTTTGGGGCACCCTGTATGAAATTAAAACAGATTAATACATTTTTAAAAAAGAGTTTCAAAATATTAAACAGCTGAGACGTGTCTATTAATCCTGCACAGAAACAAAACAAGCAACGAAACCGACTACACCTCAAGGATCTGTGTGGAAAAATCTGAAACAACTAAACACAATGCCCCTTCTCTGTCATATCAGCTGAAATGTCTTGAGCTAAAATCATAAAAACAACCACAATATTTCCTCTCAAACAAACAGATTTCCTTGGATAGCTACAATCCAATCTGCACAGGCCCAAAGGTGGACTCAAGTTAAAGAAAAACAACAGAGGAGACAGGAAGCGCACGAGGAGGCTCTGTGTTGTATATGTTTGTGCCGAGGGGACAAGACCAAGTTTATTTTTGAACGAAGCCAGATCAAATGTAAAGTTTCATGGAGCGGAAAGTCTCCGAGGAGCCAGACGGATGGAAAATATTGATTATATTTTTTATGAGCTGGTATATGACAAATAAAAGAGAAGGAAAGGAGACGTCATGGGAGATTTCTGCAGTGTTTGGTTAAAGGTGCACTGTGTAACTTTTCGGTTGGGGCCTGTGACCTGCTTGTTTCCATGGAGATGTGCTCTGCCTGGAATGTTCCACAGTGTGACATTAAACAGCTCTACTTTACATTTATTCAATCACAGGTGGTGTGAGCGGAGTCGCCTCTCCACAGATCTGACCTGGAACTTGGTCGGGTTTGGTCTCCATGAAGATAGAAAGGTTTAAAGCCATACATGGTCCTCCACCTGCTTGTCTCCATGGAGATGTTAATGCTTTGGCTGGAATGTTCCACAGTATGGCATTAAACTTATCCATCTAATCTAGCATGTATTCAATCACAGGTGTTTAAAGAGCTCAAAAACATCTTGAAGTACACGCACTACAGGATTTTACTGTCTTGGTTACACGCTGCCATCCTAACAAAACGCTACTCCAACACTGATGTCTAATTATTGTCAGAGTGGTGGCATTTCTATTTTTTTATCAAACGTCCCTGAACTCCGACTTTTTTTTTTTGGAGTGGCAGCACTTAAGATAAACAGTCCTAATTTTTAGTTAAGTGTTCAAAGATCAGACTCTGCACTTCTAGTTTAGATACAAGTCAAAACTGCGTTATTATTTGTGAAATGTGGTGCAAAATTTCAGATACAGGATTTTTCCATTTTCCTTAAAAGATTGGAAATGAAGTCCACAAGAAGTAGAGTCTCTAATGTTAATGTGCAGCTTCACCTCGATGCGACAGACACACATGAGGAACGAAACTCCCCTTTTTACTTTTAAAGAACGACTCAAACTGGTTTCACAGTGCAGTTTTGTGAACTGAGGTCATTATTTGAGGAGGACAGTTTCTATGGATAATGTGGATGAGACGCTGCACTTTAAATTTACAGCTTAACGAGAGGTGAAGAATAAAGTCTTCTCACTATTTTCACTTGTGGCCATACCGGCTTGTAAAAGTCTGATCCTGTCAGATTTCAGAAGCTAAGCAAGGCCGGGCCTGGTTAATACTTGGATGGAGACACTGGGAAAATCAGGAGCCATAGTGAGGCAAGACACTTCGCCCACATTGCCCAGTCTGAAAGTGGTGTGTGTGTGAGTGTGAGTGATGGTGGTGGTCAGAGGGATCAATGACGCCGATTGGCATGGAAGCCGCGCTTCTGTCAGTGTGCCCCAGGGCAGCTGTGGCTACAACAGTAGTTTACCATCACCAGGTGTAGAGTGAATGAATAATGCTGAATAATGATCTGTAAAGTGTCTTTGTGACATATGACTGTGAAAAGCTCTATATAAATAAAAAACTTACTTAGACTAACGTCACTGTTTCCTGAGTGTGTGTCTCTGTGTCTGTCACTCCTCTGTCCCTCACACTCTGCTTTATTGACTGTTACTGTAGTGCTGCTGATGTTTGGTGCTTATGATCTGACAGTAACACACACACGCACACACACACACACACACACACCCACACGCATGCACGCACACACACAGAGTAAAATATTCAAGACAAATAAACGACTGCACAGGTGACAGATCCTCCTAAAAGACATGGTGCACCTTTAAATGATTTTGTATCAAAAGTTGGGAAACTGGACCAACTCCATAAAACATCATTATTCACCTAGACACATGTGGTTGAGGGACAATGTCAAGGCAATACATGAAATAGTTCAGTAGGGGGCGTTGATGAAGCCGTACAGAGCTTGGCATGAGGAGAAAGAGGTGTGCTGAGTGACCATCTGGTAAAGCCCGTCTTTTACAATCACCATGATTCTCCACATTTAGACCTTTTTGGTATGAGTCTCCCATTTTCTTTCATCTGCCCACACAGAAAACACCGGCGGCTTAATGCAGGTAAGACATAAGGCACACAGCAGCTCCACATGTTCAGAGGACACACAAAGCTTCTCTTCTCATGCATAGAACATTTGGTTGAGCACTGAGCAAATCGCCACGATTGTGTGAAGCAGTGACATTCACAGGCTGAACATGTGAGTCTGTTGAAAATCACATAACGTAGACAGTTTGAAGTACAGCACTATTGTTGTTTGGGTTCCCTTCAACAAAAGCAGTGAAGAGTTTTGCCATGACAGTAAAGGTACCAAAAACTAGCAAGCTAACACACTCTTCCTGATTCTTGGATAATGAAACACTTTATTAGGGACAATAGCTCAGTTGGTAGCGTCCACTGATCGAAAAGTTGGCAGTTCAAAAGCAGCTCTCCACATTAACACCATTGGTTGAGCGTCAGATCCACTAACTCACAGGTTGATGGTGTGATTCCAGCTCCCACAAACCAATGCTGCTGTTGTGTCCTTGGACAAGGCACTAAACCCCTCTTGCCCCCAGTGTTGGCGTGCCCTTGTATTTGAATGTGTGTGTGAATGGGTGAGTGGTTCCTTGATGTAAAGTGCTTTGAGGGCCTTAAAGGTAGAAGAGCGTTGTAGAAAATGGGACCATTTACCATTGAAATGAGTTGCAGACAGCACACATATATACAATATTACAATCATAATCAAAGAAGAACATTTAATAATAATACAAATATAGACATCATTTTAGGTAGGGCCTTTACTAAACTTGAATCATGATCTCATTTTTCATTATGATTTTTTTTTTCTTTTGTAGCACTAAGTACAGTTATTATAAAGTTGTACTGATTAAATACATAAATAAATGGATCAAATTTCAATAGGATTTTCTTTCCAAAAGCATTGATTTATTTATTGTGTATTGTTAGGGGTTGTTTATTTTTGTGTTTGAATCCTAAAGCTTTGATGTCATCACTTGATAATTCTGAGTTTCTATGGTGACCTATGGTTTCTATGGTCACAGTTCCAAAACATGACTTTATTACATAACTGATCAAAGTCTGTATGGTAGCTGCCATCCAGAGCTCAGAAATCACTTGAACTTGTCAAGAGAAGCAGCATTTTAGCAAAGCTCCCAAGATGGTCAAACTTTTCAGGACAAGCAGCAGCCTGGTGAAAGACCTGAGAGGTCGGCTCAGTACAGCTGAGGAGACCATCCACGCTCTCCAAAATGAGATCGAGAAGGAGAGAGCGGAGCGAGCCACTGTGGAAAGGGCTCTGCATGAGTCCAACATCACCTCCAAAAACATCCAGGAGGAGACAGACCAGAGAACTGTTCATCTAGAGGCAGAACTAGAGAAAATCAACCAAACTCAACAAAATGCTTTGGTTGAAAAAGAGAAACAAATCCAGGAGCACAAACAAATGACCAATGTGCTGCAGGATAAGTTGAGGGTGGAGAGTCAGAGAAGCCAACAACTGCAAAAGGAGGTCTCCAGACTTGATAAAGAGAATCAGGAGTTGAATGTGAAGTGTATGGAAATGGAGGAGGGGATGAGGTCTTCATCACCGTTAACTGAGGCTAATAAGATTACGGTGGAGGACGGTAAAAAAATAGACGACCTGGAAGAAGTGGTCTCCAGACTTCAAAACGAGAAGGATGAAAATGAAAGGATTTGGAGAGTGGTAACAGAATTCATGGAAATTGGACTAGAGGATTTCGACAACAAACTTCAGGTCAAAATCCAGATCAACAAACGTCAGATTGGAGAGTGTGAAGAGAGCAAAAGGCAGTTGAGGGAAACTGAAGCTAGAAACAAGTGCCTGCAAGAGAAGATTGCCAGTTTAGAAGATGAACTGCATCAGACAGAGATGATTCTGAGGCGTAGTGAAGAGATGGGTCAGCGGGCGCTTGAAGAGGAGAGAGAGAGAAGCGCAGAAATGGAAAAGGCTCTGAGAGAAAAGGACAACATCATACGCCACCTGCAGGACGTGATTGAAAGAGCAGATCACAAAACCTGCCATGGTGGAAGATTTCCAGTCTATGAAAGAGGCAATAGTGACTCTAGAACAGAGCACGGAGGAGCAGAGGAGCCAGTTTCAATGTGAGCTGGACCTGAAAGAAGAGAAAAACAGAAAACTGGAGAAAGAACTGTCTGCAGCAAAGAATATATTAGCAGAACAAAGCACAACGCACCAGGAAGAGGTCGAACATGTGAGAGACGACTTCAAAAGGTCTGTGCAAAAGGCTAGAATGAGGTCTGAAAAAGATGTAGAGGACATAAGTAGTCAAATGAACAAGAAACGTGCTCGACTGGAGATGGAACTGTCCAAGAACCAGAAAGAACTCCATACCCCGAAGAAGGTTATGGAGGAGGTTATCTGTGAGGAGAAAGAGTCAAACAGCTCCACAGAGATCCTCACTGAGATCAAGGACAGAGAGCCAGAACCTAAGAAGCAGAAAAGGGAGGTCCACAGACAGCAGGCTACTAACCAGCCTCCTGAAAAAAAGACCGAAAGGCTGGAGAACGTCCTCACTAGCCACAGACCTCCAAGGAGCAGAAGAAAGAGACAATGGAGAAGGTCAAACCCTACCTTCTAAATCCTACCTCCTGCCTCCAAACCTGATTTGGAAAAAACACTTGACTGTTTTTCATCCACTTTATTGATTTATTGATTGATTGCTCCAGTTTGTGCTTTTTCGTGTACAGTTTTTAATTGATTTGAACGAGCTTCTAGAGGAAAACGTCTTTCTTTATTGGTCCTCTGCCTCGTCTTCAGCATGCATTAAAAAATAAATAATCAAAAAAAATACAAATGAAAAGGTTTTGTGTCATGTGTCATGTGTTCTATTGAATCATTAGGGCTTGGTATATTCTGATGAACTGACTTTCTTTCTAACCATAGTGTATGTAGGTTGATCATTAGAAACATACTTTGAGTAGAAAACATTTCTAATAATGTAGCACTTGTGGTGGGATAAAGAGGCTTCAGAGAGTGTATATATTTACTTCCATTTAATGCCGTATGCACTGAAACACAAGAGACACATTTATGATCAGGCTGTTCACGTCCAGGCACATTTTACAATGAGGACCTGCGAGGCCCCCCCGAGTTGCCTTCCCCTGCCTGCGTGCATCCCCAGCATATCTCCTGTGTAGAATCATATCTGTTTCTTGTGTACATAAAATATATAAAAAAATACAATTTCCTTTATACCAATTTGGTATAAAATAATCCAAAATAAAATGAGGTGGGTGGTGCTTTCTAATTCACTCTCATTACTGTGCCTGCTTAATACTACTGACCCCACAATAATAAGAAACAAACAAGACAAGTGTTTTACAAAATATGAAAGACATTCAAATCACAATCAAAAGTCATAATAAAAGAAAAGTGCAGATAAAAAAAACTTTCAGTCATCAGTGTTGGGAAGGTGACTTTTAAAATGTATTCCCCTACAGATTACAGATTACATACCCCAGAATGTACTTTGTAACGGAATCCATTTAGTTACTTAAAGTGAGTAACGTAATCTGAATACTTTGGATTACTTGATATTGTCATGTTTTTTTTTTTTTAAAACTACATGAATGTATCGACCACATCCTGAAAATTCTCGTTTGTTCTCTTCAAATTGTCTGTTGAGCCCAAGTCTCCATGAACAGACTTTTGTTTGTTGTACAGAAGCGAAGAGCAGGAAATCTTAACATGAGATGTTTTATGTGCTAAAAGAAAATCAAAAGTCCAGTCTTTCCTCAAGAAGATTCAAAATATTATTGATAGAGAAATGATTTCTATATGAGATCACTGCTGCTTTAAATTATGCCTAGAAATTATGGTTTAGTCCTGGTTTTAATTCTGGTTTAGTCCTGGTTTTAGTCCTGGTTTAGTCCTGGTTTAGTCCTGCTTTTAGTCCTGGTTTTAGTCCTGGTTTAGTCCTGGTTTAGTCCTGGTTTAGTCCTGGTTTTATTCCTGGTTTTAGTCCTGGTTTTAGTCTTGGTTTTAGTCCTGGTTTTATTCCTGGTTTTAGTCCTGGTTTAGTCCTGGTTTAGTCCTGGTTTTAGTCCTGGTTTAGTCCTGGTTTTAGTCCTGGTTTTAGTCCTGGTTTTAGTCCTGGTTTTAGTCCTGGTTTTATTCCTGGTTTTAGTCCTGATTTAGTCCTGGTTTTAGTCCTGGTTTTAGTCTTGGTTTTAGTCCTGGTTTTATTCCTGGTTTTAGTCCTGGTTTAGTCCTGGTTTTAGTCCTGGTTTAGTCCTGGTTTAGTCCTGTTTAGTCCTTAGTCCTGCTTTTAGTCCTGGTTTTAGTCCTGGTTTTAGTCTTGGTTTTAGTCCTGGTTTTAGTCCTGGTTTTAGTCTTGGTTTTAGTCCTGGTTTAGTCCTGGTTTTAGTCCTGGTTTTAGTCCTGATTTAGTCCTTTCCCATTTTCGTGACTTAAACCAGGACTAAACCGTTTTCAGTCCTGGTCTGGTCCCGGTCTCAGTCCTTGTCTGCTCCCAGTCTGGTCCCGGTCTCAATCCTGGTCTTAGTTCTGTTTTGGTTACGGACCTGGTTTAGTCCTGATTCAGTCCTGGTTCAGTCGAATGAAGAAATGATACAATTCTTCTCCTTTTCAAAATGCTCCAAATTCTCCATCCTCCAGCAGCCGACTTATTCAGACTTTCTCAGCAGCCGATATTCTCCTCATATTACGACTTTATTTTGACTACGACTTTATTCTCATACAATTACTACTTTGTAACAACTTCATTCCTGTAAAAGTATGACTTTATTGTCATAAAATTGAGACCACACACACACACACACACACACACAGACACACACACACACACAGACACACACACACACACACACACACACACACACACACACACTGACACACATACACTTGCTCTCTATTGTAGTATGGTTCAATTATGCAGACACACAGAAACATACGTCATGCGGCTGATATAATGAGAGCATATGTGCACACAGGCACGCTCCCATCATGCACCGGGGCACAAACCAGGCTAAAGTGAAAAATGAACCAGGATCTGGATCGGATCTGATCAGAGGGAATTAAGTATGTAGAGATTCAAATGTAGATGTAAAACTAGTACTGCTGCTAACCTCCATGTTCCAAACAGGAGCACGGGCGTGTTTTGGCTCCACCGACTCTAGCTGCAATTCACTTTCTATTGAAAAATGCCCCAGCTTTTCATTTTGGTCTTTAAATGTTTGTATTAACTCGCTCTACATGATCCTGGTGTTTTTATTTCACTATTTTGTCCCGAAATCATGAAATGAGCTCTTTTTTCGATGTCGACTCCCTTCCATAATAGCAACCGGTTTGATTGACAGTGTTGCTAAGCGTCAATCCTGTGCCAAATCAGTGGTGCAGACGGGAAGGGGCGTTACCCTCAACAATCTTACTTCTGATTGGCTCTTTGGTTGCTATGATACACACGCTGGAACATTTCACTCCTCCTCTCTTTTACCCCAGCCCCTCTCCTCCTCCTCTCTTCTTTTTTTTACCCCAGTCTCACTCTCTCTCTTTTACCCCAGCCTCACTCCTCCTCTCTTTAACCCCAGCCTCTTTCTCTCTCTTTCTTTTACCCCAGTCTCACTCTTCCTCTCTTTTACCCCAGCCTCTTTCTCTCTCTCTCTCTTTTACCCCAGTCTCACTCTCTCTCTCTTTTACCCCAGCCTCACTCCTCCTCTCTTCTTCTTTTACCCCAGCCTCACTCCTCCTCTCTTTTACCCCAGCCTCAGTGCTCATCTCCTGGGTCAGACCTGAGCAGAGCGTCCTCTCCTCTCCTCTCCTCTCTCTCCTCTCTCTCTCTCTCTCTCTCTCTCTCTCTCTCTCTCTCTTCCGTGTGAAAGAGTCTCTTCACTCTGTTTTCTGGAAGGATGGATGCGTCTGGACTGTGAGGTAAATGAAATGTCAGTGAGTTTGACCTGTTCGTGTTTACTGCACTGAAAAGGTAAAAGTCTGTTCAAAAACAACTCAAGTCCTCTCCAGATCTGAGGCTCGAGTCACTGTCAAAATACTACACTTTAAAGGGGCATTACGGAACTTTTCTGGTGGATAGTTTGGCTCCATAGAGATGTCAGTGCTTGCCTGGAATGATATTCTCCATTCTCTCCATTCTCAGACACAAGCAAGTAGCGTCACACATCAGATCTGTGGAGAGGTGACCCCACTCATGGTAAGAACTAATCACTCACATGGTGTTTTTTTAGCAGTAAAAACATCTGCAATCTATAGGCGAGTTTCAGCTGACGTCATTGTTATTAAAAGCCCGCGTTGCTGCTGGAAAATATTTTGGTCGGAGGCAAGAAACAGGATAGCGTCAAACACAGTGCGTAACCTCGCGTATTTCTCCCTGATAATAGTAAATTCCTGCTGCATTATCGGATGCACAAATAGAAGCACGGAAGAAGGAAAATGTCTTTTTCATATTCTGAGTGAAAAGAACCGCTAACGGTGAATTAAACGACTTTCAAACATTCGCAGAGCAAACGTAGAAGATCCTAACAAACCGTGGACTCCAACAAGTTCAACAACACATCGAGACTCTTGGAGGTTTTCATCTTTTCTGCTGTGAATGGCCCAGGAGTTTCCACCAAGTCATTGTGGATATCACCAAAGTGAATATTTGTCCAGGGAGTTGGTGATTCTGACCAGAAATTTGTTTTGGTCCACCTTTTGTCAGGGTTGAAAAGGGTGATTTGGCTCCGTCGATGCTTATGACCAATTTATGGTCAAATGGTCTTGGGTCCTCTGCCGTTAGAGTGGATAAATAACTGGGATCAATACCCTTTACGTGCTTTCTAACGCCGTCCGTCATGTTGAATTAGTGTTTATTGCCGCCGACCAAACTAATTCCCAGCATGCAACGCACGCTTTTGTCAACAATGAAACTCACCTATTAAAGTTATTGGAAGACTTTAAAGTCATACTAAGCGATAGCTTCTCCATGGAGACAAGCACGCACACACAAATCCAAGTTACAGGTCAGATCTGTGGAGCAATGACACTCACATGTGTACATAATGTTTTTTTTACTGAAAACACCACAAAACTCAATCAAAGTCTATGTTCAGACTGCAGGGTTTATTGCTCTATTTGGATTTTTTTGCGAGGTCGTTCACATTTCCAGTTCAATGTGACTTGTATGTGATCTCCAGTGTGAACTTTAAACGCCCCAAAAGTGTCACACATGCACATTGAAGGACACGACGACGTCACACTCAGTGAGCGTGCTCAGGGTTTACAGAAGTCGCCTAAACATGGACGCAGTAGCAAGCACCTGGAGATTTTAAAGCTGCTCTTGTACCGGAGCCAGAACATGTACAGATGATTAATTTTCAAGAGGAGATTGAGAAGGAGAAGGACGAGGTTTTTGGCCAGGGCATTTTGTGAGGCAGTGGCACCAACGTCTGTAGAAAAAAAAAGACTCACAGAGTGGTGGATTTGATATGTGCTTCACTGACACGAGGTTCATACACAATTTTAGAAGAACAATTGCACACATTTGCGAGCGCCTACTTGTACCAGTCTAGCAGGAGGAAACACGTCTTCGGCGGCCTATTTCAGTGAGCAGATGTGTTGGTGTTGGTCTGTATTGGCTCACAACAGGAGCTTGTTACTGCACAATAGCAGTCAGGTGGGATGAATGTGACCTGTCCGTTCAGACTGAAGTCACATGTCATAAATGGGATATGTATGGGTTTTAGGAGCAGATATCCAAGTGACCTGGTTGCATTTGAAAAAAAATCAGATCTGGTAGCCTGATTCATCAGCTGGTTTCACCTCGTAGAAACTGTGTGACCTCGCAGCGTTAGGATTCGTTCGCTCGACGGTAGGCGGGTACTTTTTATCATTTAACCAATCGCTGGTGTTAGTCAGGTATTTTTGCGCCGCTAACGGGTTTAACTGGTATATTAAGCTTTTCCCAAATCCTGTAGGAAGAAGGACAATAACGCCTTTCCCTTTGATAAAATTCACCAAACATTCTCTTTGTTCCGGCTTTAAATCCTCGATCTCAGGAATCGTTGCCAACACAGAATATCTGGCTCTTCTCTGATTGGCATTTCTGTGCTTTTTGTGAACCATCTAGTGCAGGGGTCTCAAACTCAAATTACCTGGGGGCCACATTAGATAAAGTCTGAGTGAGGCTGGGCCACATTGAGTATTCGATAAATCGCGGTTGCACGAAAAAAAAAAAAAACGCTGTATGTGCACGTGTACTTGTATTAACAGATCCACTTAGACTCGTTGCTTCACAACTGCTGTAAGTTGAGTTTTGGGATGTAAACTGCGTTAATAGGCAAGGCAAGGCAAGTTTATTTGTACAGCACAATTCGTACACAAAGTAATTCAAAGTGCTTTACAGAATAAGAAATACATTAAAATCATAATAAAAACAAATCAAAACATAAATAATCATGAAGATTAAAATAAAAAAAGAGAGACATAAATTGGAGAGAAGAGTGCGGAATGAAAACCTTTCAGTTATTTGCACAGTTAAACAGAAATGTTTTGAGCCTGGATTGAAACAGCGTCACAGAAGAGGCCTAATAATCTGTTGTTGTGAATCTGCATGTGCACTGATTGCAGCTTCATCTGTCAGTGCGGCCCGCGGTAGAGGGTGGGATTGTGCGTACATCTACCGTGGGTCGCACTGACATTATTCTTTGGAATAGATTGCCGCAAAAAATCCTTCCGAGGGCCGCAGTTGGCCCCCGGGCCGCGAGTCTGAGACCCTGGTCTAGTGTATTCTGATTCCTGAACTGGTCGCTGGAGAGAAATGAAATTGAGTGGAGGCACTAGGTGGCCCCAGCCTGACTATCTGTGAGGTTCAAACTGTCATTAAAAGATCAGATACAGGAGCATAGGTGCAAAAAAGTCAGATTTGGGTCACTTCAGGCTGCAGAAGGTAGACTAACTAGACTAACTAGACTAACTAGACTAGACTAGACTAGATTCAAGATGGAAACTTTTGATAATGCCACACTAAGTAACATTCCTGATTTAGAGATTTCTTCCTTCAAAGTCTTTTTTATTGACTGACAAGAAATGACTATGTGACATTTTTTATTCCTCCATTTATGACCTGGAGTTTTAATGTTTGTTATAATAATTGCCAGCAAATAAAGAGCAGTGGGCGGAGATAGGTGGTAGGTGAAATTAGGCATTTTCTGAGCACTCAAGCCTTACATGCTGGAATCTACATTGGCTCTGGACCCCTCTATTAAAATGAGCTAATATTGAGCTGGCATATTATATTTTTATTCGATTAAAAGTGTGATTAAACCGCAGAGGCTTAATTTGACCGTGAAATAGCATTTTTATTGAATTGTGATGGATCCTGCAGCGTTATAATCCATAATTCATATCCGCTGTCACACCGTTCCAAACTCTCCCCTAGAACACCGTGGAAATCGCATCACCAGCTCAAAATATCCACATTAACCTGAAATGTGTAGACACCTGGACACTCGGGGCAGGTTTGAGAGAGTTTTAACGAGCTGCTCATGTTTTATTCACATTTGTAGATTTCTGACAGTGAAATGCACGTATATATTATTTTTGACAGATTTGAACGCACGTGAGCTGTGTGGATACTAGACGTCCATCTGCTGCTGAGATTAGCCTCTGCGCCAACTCTGATTTTGTGGCATGGGTCAAAAATGTCAAACCAAATCTCTCCAAATCTGATACGTCCAATGTGGAATTAAAGAGCATTTTTAAAACAGAAAAGCTATTGTGTTCTGTCATAGTGAACTGTTTTAAAAAGTGCATTATGTAACTTTTCACTTTTCTGGTGGAGGGTTCATCAAATGCTTTTCTTCATGGAGATGTTATTGCTTTGTGTGGAATGTTTCACAGTATGGTATTAAACCTCTTCATGGAGACCAAACCAGACCAAGTTACAAGTCAGGTCTGTGGAGAGGCGACCCTGCTCACAGTCACAATGTCAGTTTTTGTTTTTCTAGGTATTTTTGACACATAAAACCACCTGCAATTGAATAAATGTAAAGTAGAGCTGTTTAATGTCACACTGTGGAACATTCCAGGCAGAGCAGTGACATCTCCATAGCAGGTGATGGACCCCCAACTGAAAAGTTACAGAATGCACCTTTAACATCTAAAGGCCGCCACACACTGCAGGATTTTTCTGTCTTAAAGGATTTTTAAACTTGTGACAAACAGTGCACACCACAGACACAAGGAGAATCTGATGAGACTTAAAATCTCCGAGCTCAAAGACTTCAACTGGATCTGTTAGGATATAAAGTTGTGAGGCTGTGATGGCATCAGCTGTTTCCTGTCTACAGTAAAACCAGTCACTCTGACACTCTGAAGTGTTCAAAGATCAGACTCTGCACTTCTAGTTTAGATACAAGTCAAAACCTACGGAAGCCGAGAGGGGTCACAACAAACGCAAACGCCGCAACAAATGCAAATGCGACAACACAACAAAAAGTCACAACACACCAAAAAAAGCCACAACGGAAATGGCCGCGGGACTCTATTTTCTGACAGACCGATCAAGCGGCAAGTGAAGAAACGTGAAAAGTAAAGGAAAGGAGAAGTTGGAAACGTAAGTAAAAGTAATTTATTGTTTTATCATTATGCGTTTGTGTTGTGGCGTTTGTATTTGTTGTGGCATTTGCATTAAAATAGAGTCCCACGGTCATTTCCGTTGTGGATTTTTTTTGTTTGTTGTGGCTTTTTGTTGTATTGTCGCATTTGTATTTGTTGCAGCGTTTGCGTTTGTTTTGACCCCTCTCGGCTTCCGTACAAAACTGTGTTATTATTATTTGTGAAATGTGGTGCAAAACTTCAAATACAGGATACATGAGCATAAAAGATTGGAGATAAAGTCCACAGGAAGTAGAGTCACTATCACAAATCTGCAGCTTCTCCTCGATCTGTGCGCTGTGTGGATGTAAACAAACACACGTGAGGAACTAGTCCCACCGTTTTACTTTTAAAGAACAACTCAAACTGGATTCAGTGTGGTTTTGTGGACTGAGGGACATTATTTGTGGAGGACAAATTCTATGGATAATGTGGATGAGATACTGCACTTTAAATTTACCACTTTAGAAGAGGTGAGGAATAAATATTTTCGCTATTTCCTGAGTTTGTATGTTGTGTTGTATGTTGTAACTCTGATGCTCTGTTTTATTGGCTGTTACTGTAGCACTGCTGATGCTTGGTGATTATGATCTGACACTAACACACACATGAGAAGCACAGTGGCTTCACAATCACACACAAAGACACAAAGTCAGGTCACACCTCCCAGAACTCAGGGAGAAACTAATCTCAGACAAAATCAGGCAAATTCTCCTGTAGTTTGTGACGGTCTTTACCTGCTTTTATAATCATCCCTTTATTTTTGATGACCTTCTTTCATTGTATATTTGTACGATATCTCATTTTAAAAAGAGCTATATAAATTAAATATATTAATATTATTTGCAGTACATTCTCTGGGGTGAACTAAATTAATACAAATTCTTCCAGTTATATATATATATATATACACGCACTATACATATATATATATATATATATTTTTTTTTGTCTTTTGTTTTTTTCCAGTTAATTTGAAAAACTAATTTGCTGCCATTTTGATATGTTGTACAAATTTAAACTTCTATATCACCATGGAACCAAGGCCAGGTCAGATCTGTGGAGAGGCGACCCTGCTCTAAGAAGGAATCCATGTTTTTCAAGGTCATTAGCAATAAAAACACCCATAACTGAAAAAAAACACAAGATCGCTTTGAGAAGCATTTTGTTATTTGTGTTATATTACGCAAAAGTCTACATCACTAAAGCTCAGAATGCTCTGTTCCATCTTGTGATGTCATGAAGTTGTAGTTTTCAAGTGAACAGCTTCTTCTTCCTTTCAGTAGAGATGGAAAATTTTAGGCCTGAAATTATCCAATTGATTTTAGTGAAGGTGTGTGGAGTTTAAAAACACAGTTGAGCACTTCCTCTATCACCACATGACATCACAAGGTGGATTGGAGTGTAAATATGTCTAAATGTGCAGGGTTTGTGTGTTAAATATATGTGAATGAAACAAAACACAACTCCAGGTCTGTTTGTGATGAGGAAACCACATTAGAACAGAGATCAGAAAATAACAGTATAATACATATTATGGGTCCTTTAATGTGTACTTTTTACTTTTACTTAAGTACAGTTTTGGCGACAGTACTTGTTATGGTAACTGAGTATGTTTTATCTCTGTAACAGTACTTTTACTTGAGTATAATTTGCAGTACAAAGTCAAATCCACAGACGTCTTACTACAAAAGCGCAGTGGAAATGTCACAAATTGTCCCTTTCCTTGCAGACTCTATTTTATGTCACTTTCTCAAATCTTCTCTGACCTCAAAACTCAAATGCCACCCACCGGCTTACCGTAGTTCAAATCCAGTGTGACATTTGTGCGTTTTCACTCCAGACCGGACCTGTCCGCTCCGATCAACCTCCGCACAAAAGGAAGAGCACAAAGGGTGAACTCCCGTGACTCAGATGGTTTTTAAATGCATTGGTTTAATATTCATTAGAGGGAATGCTGAAGGCAGAGAGCGCTGAATCACACACAGACCCCACACACACCCCACCAGGCTCAGGGTCAAAGGTCACATGGTGCAACTCTGGTGACCTCATTGTGCCAAGAGCCATCTCATTTAGAGTTAAGATTTAGAGAAGACCTAATGTGCTCGTATCTGCTCCATAGATATAATCTCACACACACGAGGATCATTCAGTTAGAATTTGGACATTTTAAATCTAATTTCATCTAAAACAACTTAATAAAAGAAACAAGTGTGCTGTGTTAGAAAACTGTGGTGTCCAGTGGAGCTGACGTGGCCGTAAACGTCATGACAACAAAGCGCTGCAGGCTGTGGCTCCTCCTATGGATTTTTTATTTTGTTTTGTTCTGTAATATTTTATTATCCCTGTAGGAAAATTGTCTTCTGCATTTCACTCATCTTTTCAGGAGCAGCGGGCAGCACACAGGCGCTCAGGACCCATCTCCATGATCTTGATGCTAAGATTTTATCTATGGTGCCCAGAGGAAACCCACCCAGACACAGGGAGAACATGCAAACTCCACACAGAAAGGCCCGGGCCACCTGGACTGACCAGACTAGAGCAGAGCTTTTTTTTTGACCAAAATGACTACACATTGTTGCCCCAAACCTACAAGTATCACTGATTAAGAAAATCAAAGTGGAGAAGGAAGTGCGTCCGTCACAGTGGGCGTGAACCAGTGCAGCTGAACACAGAGAGATCAGTAAAATGGCGTCTTGAAAATAAGAGATTAAAGATGCATCACTCCAAATACAGTAAATGGTGAGTGGATATGGACATGGATAAAAGCTCAAAAAAGTAAGTTTTGCAGGATAGACCTGCTTTAATACACATCTGCATTCAAGGTATAAGTGGTAAAACTATTCTTAAAATCCACTTTGTACTTCTAAGAAAAATGGTAAAAAGTCACATTTTTATACAGCGCTCAAAGCACTTTACAACAAGAAGTCACTCACACGTTCACACACACACGTTCACACACACACACACACACACCAGTGTACACAGACACTGCCAACCACCAACCACCAACCTTTGGATCAGTGGACAAACGCTCAACCACCTGAGCTACTGTCACACCTATTGCAAAATTGCAAAAAAGAAAATGTTGAACCATCTTTGTTTTTGAGATGTCTTAAAGTGATTTCAGACGACACGTCACATGTTTGGAGTTGAATAATGGCATCATTTTCAGGAAATAGTGTGGAAAAAAATTATTTTACTTTTGTTTGTTGACGAGAATTTGAAATTTGTGCCAGTTTTTGTTTCATGTAGATTCAGTAATTTCAGAGAGGAACCATAAACCAGGTCAACAAACCTGCAAGTCTGAGCAAATTGAGAATTCCTCTTAATGTTAAACTGTAGGAATTCTAAAATGTTGTCATCACGTGAACATAAACTATAACTGTTTTATTTTACAGTAGCAGTAGTAGTTTTCAAAATCCAAAACTAGGACCTGGAGTGGTTCTTAATAATAAAATTCTGAAACAAGTGCATAATTAAGGAAAATTCTTGGCACTCGGCCCATTCCTGACTGACACATGAGTCAGTATTGTCTCTTTTTCTTTGTGTTTTGGTTGTTTTAATCAGTTTTTCTGTATTTTGCCTAAACAAATGACAGTTTATGTCTCTTTACTGTTGCAGGGATCAGACTGGTCAAATATAGGGACACTTGGGATATTTCTTGTATAAAACTGTACAAATCAGTGGTTTTGTATAAATCTGGGGGGACACAGGCTCAAAACTGGACTGTCTTGGGTAAATATGGACGTCTGGTCACTTTTAGCGTACGTCCTCTCTAAAGCTACAGCGTAGCTACCAGATCTGTCACATAGGGAAAGGCCAGTGTGGACGGCTAATGGTGGCACTGACGGTCTGCCTGATCCGTGCTCTTCGACTCCCTCGGGGGTGAGACTGACCTGATGAAGACCTCAGCATGTGCACTCAGAGCAGCACGTCAGCCAGAGCCCACAACACACACAAATACAAGAGCAACTGGTTTACATTTCAAAGTCTGAGCCACATCTGAGTAAATCAAGAAAACAAGCAAAGATTCAAATCTATATTTAGAAGGTAGATGAGGACATGACAGGGTCAGATAAAGTACAAATGTAATAATAGCACAACAGGATCCAGAATACACACACTGTACACACACACACACACACACACACACAACAGCACAACAGAGCAACACTATATTACACAAAAGTGACTCTGTGAGTTTTACGTCATGTTCTAATGTTGTTCCCTCCTCAAAAACACACCTGGACTTGTGTTTTATTTCATTCACACATGTTAATCCTGGTTTATTAATCTGTCTACATCTTCAAATCTCAAAATGCATTGTTCCACCTTGTGCCTGATGCAGTTATTTTTAACCCTTCCAAACCTATGGGCAAATTTAGTACATTTGTCCTAACCTGGATTGGTTTCTAATTTTGCTTTTAAAACTCCTTTTTTTACCCCCTAATAAAATATTATACATACTTTTTCACTACAACCTGTTATTTCACAATCTGCTGCTGTACTTGTGTCATATGACTGTAATTTAAAAAAAAAAAAAAACTTCAGGACCAGAAATACACACGAAACAACAGAAAATAAAACTCACGTTTTTCATACAAAACACACAGCAAACATGTACAAACAACTTCATGGACATAAAAATGTTTAATTTAGGGCCTTAGCTACAAAAGTGTAAAATATCAAGTGTGTAAGTAAAACTCAAAATCTCCTTATTGTGTCAAAACAAAAAAAGTGCAATGGCCTCATGATTGTCGTGGAAACAGCTGGTGTCAGGTCCAGGACACAGAGCCACATCACTTCTGCATTTCATGTGAAGGTTTATTACATTTATATTTGTATATTTGGACTGAAATAAACCTGAAAATAAAAATAGCAAGGGATGTGCAATTATACAAACCAATATGCATAATTTTTCATTTATTAGAGAAATATCTGCACTTTGAGCGACTTTTTCAGTTGTTATAAACACAGACGCTCAGAGCATCGACCATTTTGACTCACTGCACTCTTGGGCAAAGACCCAATCAAAATGAATGGAGCACATGAGTTTGGTGGAAAACAAAGTTCCTATTGGACACTTGTTTTCTCTACATCATCACACAGCCTGAGACGTAGGATAATGCTGGAAATATGCTCAGAAAACCCCAAGTCTCAGCTTTTCAAGAAAAAAAAAAGTAAGTTTCTATCTTTTATAATTGTAAAGTTATGCACAGTTATATAAAACATATTTCCAGGTATTGTATTTGATACCACCGGTCCGGAAGGGTTAAGTGAACAGCTCCTTTTACCTTTAGTTCAGTAGAAATAGTCAATTCTAGGGCTGAAATTATCCAAATAATTGGATCACCACATGACATGACAAACTGGAACAGAGTGTTTTCTGACTGAAAGAAGAACTCAGCCTAAATGTACAGGTTTGTGTGTTAAACATGTGAATGAAACAAAACACAACTCCAGCTCTGTTTGTGATGAAGAAACTACATTAAAACAGATCAGAAATTGCATAAATATGAGCCCTTTAAGTTTTACTATCAAAGTTATAAGTTGTTAAGTCAAGTCAAAGGCAGATGTCCAAATAGTCTGGATCATATCTTCCTGCCTGATCCTGCTCTGGCTCCGTCTGTTTTAATACGTCTCATTTACTCCTGACTCAGATCCACTTGGCCCAGACACCGGAGATTTAAACACTGAGCCACCTGACTGTCCTCACCACACAGGAGCTTTAAAGGTGCACTGTGGAACTTTTCTGATGAAGGGTAAGCCATCTGTTGGTCAACATGGAGAAGTTATTGCTGGAATGTTCCACAGTGTAGCATTAAACTGATATAAATAAGTTACAGGAGAATTCAGTGCTCAAAAATACAGTGAAAAACATGTACTCTTACAGTGAGGGGGGCTGACTCTCCACAGATCTGACTTGTAATTTGTCCTTGATGCGTCCCCTGCTCATTTTGATTAATACAGACATGTTTAATGCCATACTGAGGAACATTCCAGCATTGTAACAGGTTTAAAAAAGTAGAAGTGTCCGAATTAAAGAATGACTCAACGGGTTTTGACAAATATTTAGAACTTTCAATTTGGGTCGGACTCAGACACATCAGCACTTCGGTTATTTCCTGTCAACAGAAAAACCAGTCGCTCTGAGTCTCTGAAGTGTTCAAAGATCAGACTCTGCACTTCTAGTTTAGATACAAGTCCAAACTATGTTATTATTATTTGTGAAATGTGGTGAAAAACTTCAGATACAGGATTTTTAAAGCATACAAGTTTGGAGATAAAGTCCACAGGAAGTAGAGTCACTATTGTTAATCAGCAGCTTCAGCTCGATCTGTGCGCTGTGTGGATGTAAACAAACACACATGAGGAACTACTCCCACCTTTTTACTTTTAAAGAACAACTCAAACTGGATTCACAATGCAGTTTTTGTGGACTGGGCTTATTATTTGCAGAGGACAATTTCTATAATAATGTGGATGAGAAGCTGCACTTTAAATTTACAACTTTACGAGAGCTGAGGAATAAAGTCTTCTCATTATTTTCACTGTTTCCCAAGTTTGTATTTAGTGTCTCTGTGTCGGTTAGAGACCAAACCACAAGAACAATATCTTCTATGTGTCATTAGTCGACCTATGAAAATAATGTGATTTTAATTGTGTTGGTTCGGTCGGGTTCAGACACAAATATCTTAATGCCGTTCAGGCTCGGGTTTGATTTTATCACACGGACTGAAAAATTTGGCCCGATCCACACTCTAGTCCAGGGATCTCCAACCTTTTGCATCCGGTGAGCTACCTTTACAAAATGAAAATGCCGGAGAGCCACTCATTTTAGCGGTTGCAGGAAATTGAGTCGATATAAGAGGGCACTCCTAGTGTTGTACAGTTAGATGCCTATAAAACTTCAAACCATTATCTACTTATTAGAGCACAGAGTTCCAAATCACACATTTACAATGGTAATTAATCAAATTTGAGTTACTCAGTACAATACAAAGAATTCAGAAAAGTGATGGGCGAATGAGACGGAGCTCTGGAGCACGTCTTGTTCTTTCTGAAACAAATTGCTCTGAAGCTCTGCCTCGGAGCTCGTCTCGCAGCAGCCGCTCACGTGACCAAAGTGTGGAAGTGTCGCTCCCTCCCCCTTCTGCTTCACTCTGCGTGTCGGTCGCTTCAGTGTATCGAAGCGTTTCATTGGCTCAGCGAAGGTTCCGCTCTGTGATTGGTTCAGAGTGCTTCAGAGTGTTCAGCACACTTCTGTGGTTTGACAAGCGCTAAACTGCTACAGTATAAAAGATGCACCAATATTTCTTTAAAATGTTGTGTAGTGAGGAGTATTGTGTGAAGTTAGTGGTGATTTTGGCGACTTTTGGCGACGTTTGGCATTTGTTTCATTTTCGATGGCATCTACAAGTGGACAAAAGTGATCCATGGTTTGGGATCACTGTGATCTAATTCAACCTAACAAGGTAACACCTATGTTCTTATTTACAGCTGCTATTTATGTTGCTCTTTACATATTATTTTAAATCATCATCATCATTATTATTGTTGTTGTTGGTACGGTGTCGCTCTGTATTGTCTTACACTAACAATACTTCATCGATGCTGAGACACCTGCGTGCCAATGGTTAAATTTGTCCACTAGAGGTCAGTGTTTCTCCGAGGCCTCAGACACGTCCAACCATTTGAGACAATATTGTGACTGAGGTGTCAATGCTTCACGAGGCTCCAGTCGCCCATTACTACAGAAAACCCTTGGAGAGCTACTTGGAGGAGGGTGGAGTGATACTCGTAGGTCCCGAGTTACAGGTTGAAGACTCCTGCTCTAGTCCGAATGTCCACCCTAGTCCCTAACCCTCATTCACTACACCCTCATTCACTACAGAGTCCTGCACTCTTTAGCGCCCTCTACAGTGCACTCACTCACAGACAGATTCAGACACACATCACTACAGTCTGGTCACGTGACTCTGGCTTCTGGGTGAAAAAAAAGTCTGCTAAACTCTGATAAAAGTTGATTTCTGTCATAAATAAAGATGAGGTTAGACTGGCACACAAGACTAATAATAATCAGACAGGTTTTTGTCACGCTGGATTTCACATAAACGTGTTTTATTCAGAATCAAGATCAGAACCATAAACCAGCACTTTGATCTGCTTCATTCAGTCGAGTTGTGTCCAGTTAAAGCTCTCCTGTAAACGTGGCTTGTGTGTGCTTATATTTGTTCTGATAGAACTCAACATCATTCTAAAGACATTCAGGAAATGTTCTGCTCTGTCCTCTGTCAATGGGACTTTTTTTAGTATTGATACTCGCCCAAATGAGTGTCCTGTTTCAATATTGGTTTTATTATGGATTAGTATCTGAATTTCTATCTGATTTATTCTTGACAACTGTACCAGGAAGTCAAATGATAAACTCAACTAGTAAATGTCATGTGCACTGAAACGCCTGTGAGCAGGTCTGTGCTGTTACATAAGGCCACAGTAGACCTCTGTCAGTGGGTCAGAGCGGCCACACTTTGGACCACTTCCAAAACGCCATATTCACATTTAACGGCTCCTGAATAAAGCTCCTCCTCCACAGACAGAGACAGACAGACAGACGGCCCCCTCCCTCCCCCACAACCCCCCACAACCCCCCATGGCATCACAACAGAACTGTGGATTAAACACACAACATTTGGACAAATCTCTAAGCTCTACACGCAAACAGTAAACAAACAGATGAAGATAATAAGATATAATGACGCTCAGAGGGACAGGAAGAGAAAGTACTTCTTTAAAGTCTCATATTTATATTTTCTGATCTTTGTTCTAATGTTTCCTCATCACAAACAGACCTGCACTTGTGTTTTGTTTTATTCTCATGTTTAATGCACAAACTCTGCACATTTAGGCTGAGTTCTTCTCTCAAACACAGAAAACACTCCACCTTGTGATGTCATGCGGTCATTTTTAAACACCACTCACTTTCACTAGAATCCTTTGGATAACAGTGTTGGGTGATGTCTCCTTAACTGGCAGCTGATGATGTTTACAGTGAATCATTGTGATGGACGATGAGTCCAACCAAACATACTACTGTATCTCTTTAAATGTAAAGTAACTTCATTGTTTATTTTATTTTAATACTATATACCCTTTTCTACTTAAAATGTGTAATTTCATTATTTTAAAAACTGAATGACTCATGCCTTTGTCACAAGAGGGAAAAAAGCTTCATTTTAGAAGAGTGGGTCCACTGGCAGCAGTTGGTTGTTCAGAAGGACACTGCTTCTGACTGATGTGAGCTTTAGTTTCACGTTTGGTTCTCATATTCACACTTTATATGAAAGGCAGCACATGAAGCACGTGCTCTTATTTTGATGAAGAACTTTACACTTTTACTCCGTGCTTACCTGGATGGAGAATTATGGAGAACCTTACATAGACTTGTTTGGACACATCTTTACACACATGCTCCACACTGGAGATATTTACCAATGAGGAGCAGGAGGGTTGGGGTTGGGGTTAGACTGCAGAGGCAGGCGGCGACTGGATGTGGATTTATTATTATGCACTTTGGCTTTGAGACAGTATAAAGGCCCCACACTGGAGACTGGATGGGTGTATCGGGTTGATATAAGTTTCACACTGTTTCTTCAGCTTTTTGTTTTATTGGTGAGAGACACACTGTGCTTTGTTTGGACACATGTAGAACGTGTTGAACATGTTAAACATGAGTGTGTTTGAGTCATACATCTGCACAGAGCACAGTCATGATGTGTGAGACCTGCACTGCTCATAAACTGATGAGGTGAACACCTCTGCAGGTACTGAAACAAGCTGCATATTAGTCATATTTGTGGTATAATTTACAGTACAATCCCTGCAAAGTTTTTAGGTTAACGAATACGTTAGAAGATCAGTGTGTGTTTGACAGGAGGGGGCGTGGCATCATGACGGCCTCTCTCCATCGACAGTGACATCGTCCATCAGAACAATCCTACAGGATCATTTCAGCCCTGTCAATGTCTACTGAACAAAAAGAGCTGTTAACTTGAAAACTACCACTTCATGACATCACAAAGGGACATGAGGAGATGTAGATAGACTAACCATAAAGAGTTACTCAAAACCCATGTGTGAATGAAACAAAACACAACTCCAGCTCTGTTTTCCAGGTAACAACATTAGAACATGACTTTAACCTCACAAGAGTCTGTTTTGTGTAAATATAGCACTTTCAAGGCAAAGGAGAAATTCAGTTTGTCGACTGGCCAAAAGTTGATTTGGTTGAATATGTTTCTCAGCTCATCCAAACTGCTTCTTCAGTTGTGGTCAGATGCTGGTGGACACTTCCTTATATCTGTCTGCAGGGAGGAGCCAAATAACTCCTCTAAAACTAACACACACTTGTTTACAGTTTCTGTTTGTTAGTTTGGCCTATTGACCTGCACTAAGTGTGGGTCATATCAGCAGAATCATTCAGCGCCATAATGGAGCTTTCACACCTCTGGATCTGACCTGACTACACCTGTTGTTCTCTTGTTTGTTTTGATTTAGGTTTGATGATGGAGTTGCAGTGTCTGCAGTGATGCAGTCGCTGTATCGGATCGTTGTGGTGAAGAGGAGCTGAGTCAAAAAGTGAAGCTCTCGATTTACCGGTCAGTCTTCGTTCCTACTCTCACCTATGGTCATGAGCTCTGGGTAGTGACCGAAAGGACAAGATCGCGGATACAAGCACTTGAAATGAGTTTCCTCCGCAGGGTGGCTGGGCGCTCCCTTAGAGATAGGGTGAGGAGCTCAGTCACATGGGAGGAGCTCGGAGTAGAGCCGCTGCTCCTCCACGTCGAGAGGAGCCAGTTGAGGTGGCTCGGGCATCTGTTCTGATGCCTCCTGAGCATCTCCCTCGGGAGGTGTTCTGGGCATGTCCCACTGGGAGGAGGCCCCGGGGAAGACCCAGGACACACTGGAGGGACTATGTCTCTGGGCTGGCCTGGGAACACCTCGGGGTCCCCCCGGAGGAGCTGGAGGACGCGTCTGGGGTGAAGGAAGTCTGGGAGTCCCTGCTTAGACTGCTGCCCCCGCGACCCGGCCCCGGATAAGCGGACGAAAATGGATGGATGGAGTTGTAAATAGTTGTTGTTTTAAGTGGAGATGTACAGCAGACTGAGGACTTTCACGTGACAGAGGTCAAACTTAAAGGCTCAGATGTCATGGTTTAGACAATGTTTACAGTACAGTATCATCCTGTCTCCTCCTCTCAACTTCCTAAGGAGGTTGTGGGTTAGACTCCTGCCCTTTTTTATTGCATATTCCAACATTTAAATGCGTAAAATTAATCTTAACACTGCTCATACCTGTTACTACATTTCCAAATCCAACATTACAGGATTATCTCAAACACAATAACCAAATATGGTCCTCACTTCTCCTGGCTCAGTTAGATCTATTTCATCTGGGCTCTGGGTTTGTCACACACACACACACAGACAAACACACACACACGAGTGCTTTTTCCTGCTCATTTCCCTTTTCATAACAGTGACGATTGAAACCCTCTGGGGCAGTACAAACCCAATGAGACGATGAGCACAGAGGCAGCTTAAAGACTCCAAACAGCTGCAGATCACAAATGGTTAAAGCTCAGACTGTGCGAGGACCAGATATGACACATCAACTATTCACAAGCAAATGCAGAGGAATCTAGAGCTTTTCTTTCTCTCCTCTGAATAAAACGAGGAGATGGAAAAAGAGGAATTATGAAAACACTGCAGGGTATTTTAATATTCCAGTAAATAAGGGTTATTTATTCTGCTCAATGGACTTTTCAGAGCTTTGAACCTCGTTCGTGCTTTCTCCTTCTCATTTTCCCTCTGCAGTTGTATTTGGAGTGATTCCTGCATGTTTACGTCATCTCTTATCACTTATTTTCAATTTAGTTTTGCAGATCGACCCACAGTTTTCACCTCCACTGGTACACGCCCACTGTGAGGTTCTCCAATTTTATTTTATTAATCTGTGATAAACGTGGGATTTCGAGCGAATCCTAAAATCTGCCACTGGTGAGTGAATCTGCAGCTGTCCATGAGACTCTGTGTTGGGATGTTTACAGTGACGTCGGCTCCCATCGGGCACCACACCTTTTTAACGAGAAAGTCAGCGCACTTCTTTTTTTTTTTTTTATGAAGCCATTTTAGATAAATATTGCGATTATGATCCACGGGTCTCACACACTCGTACAATATGTGTTCTTTAAAGCATTTAGAGCATCGTAATTATCCACGGCAATGAGTTCATAAGCACTTTTCCCCACTGTCACCAGACCAGAGCCAGCAGCTATCAGTGCACCAGCGATACTTTCAATACAATGATTTACAATCAGATGCAAACAGAACAAGAGTCTCATTTCGACCGTAAGAGCTGCTAATACAAAATCTGTACTGGCAAGACAAAACTTACATTACACTATAAACCATAGCCTGATTCATCAGCTGGTTTCACTTTGTTTCATTTTGTAGAAACCGTCTGACCTCACAGTGGTAGGATTCATTCACTTAACGGAAGGCGGGTACTTTTTATTATTTAACCAGTCGCTGCTGTTTGGTCATGACGTATGTAATGCGTCGCTAACGGGGTTAACTGGTATATTAAGTTTTTCCCAAATCCTGCAGGAAGAAGGACAATAACGTCTTTCCCCGTTCCCCCTTTCTCTTTGTTCTGGCTTTAAATCCTCGATCTCAGGAATCGTTGTCAACACAGAATGTCTGACTCTTCTCTGATTGGCTGGTGTCCGAACTCGCACTTCCGGGGTTTTTGCTAAATGAAAATGAAATTGATTGAAATGAAATTAAGCAAAGGCAGTAGGTAGTGCCAGCTTTGCTACTATAAACCAAACCAAATCAAAAATCAAACTAAACCTAAACCAGGACTAAAAGTTAACAAAAGAAATTCAGTCATTTCTAACAGTCTGTGATGAGCTGGAGTGTTTTATTGGAGAGCTCCACAGTCAGTCGTCTGTCAGGAAAACACTGTGGTGTGACTTTGGAGGAGGAATGTGTACTTGTTTTTGTTTTAAAAAACTATTTGTAAAAGTTATCATGTTTATGTTCAGGAAATTCATATTGAAATCCATTTATATTTGTGTAGAGCCCCCAATTTAAATAAGTAAGCAACACACACGCAGGCATCACTTTGCATTTTAACTGATCAGACATTTTACTCCAGCAGTGTCATACACATGTCCAAAGGTCGTCATTACACTACATGCTGCTCAAATTAGGTCGGAGTTATAATTTTTCAGCGTCAGAGCGTCTCCAGGCTTTTATCAGGGGAAAGACAGGAAATAAACAAGTGGTGTCAGAATAAAGTTCCGACCCCTTTCAAAATACATTTTGTAAAACCACTACAGCGGCGTAAAGACTGCGTGTCACATCAGGAACAAAAACACTCAGAAACTTTATAAAAACAACTCATGAAGGAAAATGCATGAGGAGCAACAACCAAAGTGAAATGGAGAGGAGCTTCGTTCATTTGGGCGGCAGTAGCTCAGTTGAGCAGAGCATTTGTCCACTGAGCTGAAGGTTGTTTTGTGATAATTCGTCCAATCAACAGTGAATAAATAAGCAGTGTAAAGAGTTTAGTGTTTAAACGTGAGGATATATAGAGGCTGGAGCAGGAGCAGCTCTGTGTCTCTGCTGGAAACTGAAGCTTTTAAAAGTACAAGTGTCTGCAGATCTTATTATTGTTTTCTGCATCGTTGACTAGACTGACCATATTTCCATTTGTGAAAACCCGGACACCTTACCGGGGCTGGGAGGTTGGGCCTCCACATTGAGCTACAGTCGTCCTCGCTGTATTGTGGTTCACCTTTCGTGGTCTCTCCATTTAGCGGATTTATTTTTTCTTTTTCTTTCTTTTTTATTTATTTATTTTTTTTTGTGTGTGTCAATTTTGCATTTTTATTTTTATTTTTAAACACACAAGTGGGTCACTTTTTACTAATCCTTGGCCTTAAGAGAGAAACTTATTTTCTGTTGTTGTCCTTGTGTTATTTTCCTCCTTCTTTATGTAACAAACCCAAGATTAATTTATTCCGTAATAGAGCCCGACAGTGCGGAATCCTGCACGGCTCCATTTTTGGAGACCTGCAGGACAGGACCGCACCTGCCCGTTAACCCGAGATTATATCAAACTTTTGCACTGCCTACGCCACGGACTGAACCAAGACTAAACTAGGACTAACCCAGGACTGATTCCAGGACTGAAGAGGAGGACTAATCCACGACTGATCTAGGACTAAACCAGGCAGATTTCACCTATCGCAGGTTAGTTTTAGAACGTAAACCCCACGATAAACAAGAGAACACTGGACTCTCACCTCACAACCTGTGCACATGGACTCACACTTGTCCCGACTGGGATGGAAAACGGAGAATTTCTTTTACAAGTCATTGTTAAATGTGCATTTGTGCTTCGGTATGTTACAGACTGACCGACTGATTGTGTCTCGCTCCTTCTGAGTCACAGACGCTACGAGAGACGCTCAGTTTAATGTCCCCAATGAACAGTAATGAAAACCTGGACATTTGCATCACTGTAAAAAAAAAAAAACAACCCGGATGCCCAGGACAGAATGCAAAATACAGACATGTCTGGGGAAAAACGGACGTTTGTATTTAGAGCATCAACGATAGTGTGACCACTCAAATTAAAAATTGGGATTAATATGTAAAAAACACAAAACCAAACCAATAATCGTGTGTCTTTATGTTGTGTGTTTCTGAATGGGCTCAGTTCAGTGTGAATGATGCAACAGCAGCAGCACCTTTATGTGTTATTCATAGAGAAACATGCCCTCTGCTGCTCTGGAGGAACCGCACGCCAAAAGTGGGTCAAGATCCTGAGAAGATGGAGCTATAGGAACCAGAGCAGTCTGCATGTGTGCTCTTAAAGGTCACAGAGACGCTCTTATCGCCATAGGGAGACAGTACTGAGGTGTGTAGGTGCATATTCATTCTCTTTCAAACATGCTTTTATTGTCTTGTGGTGAGTGTTTTTACACATTTTTCAGCTTTCAGGTCGACACATCTGGACACTAGTTTTGCGATCAGGCCACAGAGTTTTGTCTGCTAAAAGACAATAAAAAGCCCAGACTTTATTTAACCAAATTAAAAGTGTTATTGAGAGAAGACAAGGAGACACAGGCCGCACAGCATGATTTAGTCCTGTTAAATCCTGGTTTAGACCTGGTTTAGTTCTGGTTTAGTCCTGGTTTAGTCCTGGTTTTGTCCTGGTTTTGTCCTGGTTTAGACCTAGTTTAGACCTGGTTTAGACCTGGTTTAGTCCTGGTTTAGACCTGGTTTAGTCCTGGTTTAGACCTGGTTTAGACCTGGTTTTAGACCTAGTTTTAGACCTGGTTTAGACCTGGTTTAGTCCTGGTTTAGACCTGGTTTAGTCCTGATTTAGTCCTGGTTTAGTCCTGGTTTTGTCCTGGTTTTGTCCTGGTTTAGACCTAGTTTAGACCTGGTTTAGACCTGGTTTAGTCCTGGTTTAGTCCTGGTTTAGACCTGGTTTGGACCTGGGTTTAGTGTCCGGCAATGAGTGGAATTACCGAGAGAGAAAAAAAAAAAAAAGGGATATAGCCCAAAATGTGAAAACAGGAAAATACCGCCGTGTAATCCGCTGTATTACTATTATTATTCTTATTATTGTAATGCAGAGTATTTGTATAGCACAATTTGTACACAAAATAATTCAAGGTCAAGACATTTTTAAAGAACAGAGGAAACATATAGTGCTCCCATAGTCTCAAATTAATCTGAAGGGAAAAAAAGGAAAACTAACTGTACTTTGTGCCTGTAGGATTGTCTTAAACTTGTAGAATTATCCATATTTGATCTGGATTCAGTAATTATTTAAATCAGCAGAGCCAAAAACTGTCTTTATTCTCCATATATTGCACTGAATAAAATGAATGAAATATGGATCTGTTGTGCCGCAACAGTCTCAGGATAAACTTGTGGTAAACACTGCACCCAGAAGCCATTTTCAGTTTGTTGGTAGTTTGTTGGTACTGGCTGGAGGCTGTGGGGTTTATCCTGCTCTGTGTTGACTAAATCCAGCCCCAAAGGGACGAGCTTTAGAGTGAAAGTGTCCTGTCCTTCATTACAGCTCACGTCATTACGGGTTAGTCATGCTGAAACCCAGTGTTGGGAAGGTGACTTTTAAAATGTATTCCCCTACAGACAGTGTTGGGAAGTAACAGATTACATGTACCAGAGTTACGTAATCAGAGTACAAATTATGAGGAACTGTATTCAGTTACAGTTACTGTTTCAGTGAGTGGTAATTGGATTACAGTTACTTTGTTGAAATAAATTGATTACACGGTGGTATTTTACTGTTTTCACATTTTGGGCTAAACCAGGACTAAACCAGGACTAAACCAGGACTAAAACCAGGACTAAAACCAGGACTTAAACCAGAACTAAAACCAGACTAAAACCAGACTAAAACCAGACTAAAACCAGGACTAAAACCAGGACTAAACCAGGACTGAACCAGGACTAAAACCAGGACTAAACCAGGACTAAAACCAGACTAAAACCAGGACAAAACCAGGACTAAACCAGGACTAAACCAGACTAAAAACTAAACCAGGACTAAAACCAGGACTAAAACCAGGACTAAAACCAGGACTAAAACCAGAACTAAACCAGGACTGAACCAGGACTGAAACCAGGACTAAAACCAGGACTAACAACCAGGACTGAACCAGGACTAAACCAAGACAAAACCAGGACTAAAACCAGGTCTAAACCAGGTCTAAACCAGGACTAAAACCAGGACTAAAACCAGGACTAAACCAGGACTAAAGCAGGACTAAAACTAGGACTAAACCAGGACTAAACTAGGGCCAATTTGAAGAGAACAAACATGAATTTTCAGGATGTGGTTGGTACATTCATGTAGTTTTAAAAAACATGACAATATCAAGTAATCCAAAGTATTCAGATTACGTTACTCACTTTAAGTAATTTCATGGATTAGTTCAAGGTGAAGGTGATGGGCAGGATTGATCCACAGGAAGAACCAAAAAGGAAACATTTGACTGACTAAATCATCCCGAGTTTGCAGAGAACATTTTGTATGTGGATCCATCAAAGCAAAATTCTGTTTGTTAAGTGAGAGGTGCAGAAGACAAACACACTGAGCTGCACTTTCTTGTTCTTGTGGTTTTACAGCAACATCACATCTTGGTTGTTTTGCAGTGGAAGGTGTTTCTTGGTGAACAGTTGGAGACTTTCACTTTGGCGTTGACTTTTTAAATACGTAACCAGGATCAGGGTTTTGATTTGATGGTTCTCCACATACAAAATGTTCTCTGTAAACTCGGGCTGATGTAGGCAGACAAAGGATTAATTTTTGGTCCTTCCTGTGGATCAATCCTGCCCGTTGGGAAGAGAAACAGTTTGAACAGAGGTTTGAGTCACACACATCTGATTCCCTTTTGCATTTATGAAGTTTGCAAACAAATTTCTCGAGTCGTTTTCCGCTGTTAGGATCCAACAACCACACAATTAACGATGTCCGAATCCCAAAACTAAAATATGACAATATCAGAACCAGAAACAAAAGTGATATGGTTCAAAAGACTTGAAAAGATCGACTTTGTCAATAGACACATCCCACTGGGAAAACAAACATGGAGGTTTGATGCTCACTTTTTCGGAAAATCCTTCCCAGTATGAATTGCACAATGACCAGAAGTCTAAAATTCTTGATGCATGTATTAAAAGGCACAATTTGACCATCTGATTTAAAACCAGCATTGGACAACAACTCTGGAAAAATGCAGAGAGTTTTTAAGTGCTCAGAGAAGACGACTTTTGATGATTGTATTAAACTAGTGAGTATGAAGCAGAATACAACTCCAGATGTGTTTTTGATTGTTTTTGATGAGGAAACGAAATCAAAACATGATTAAAAGCTAAACAGGTTTCACGTGAACAGTAGGTGTCCTCTGGGGTAAAGGTGAAGGAGGCCAGTGCGACTCTGTGCAGGTACCACTGGGCTCTGTGACATTATGTGGGTCAAATGAACAGGAGGACACCAGGAGAACTGTCACAATACAGACGTCAGAACACAGCGACAGTCGGGGCTTTACGGGGGATAATGCAGTCTGCACAAATGCACACAGCAGATTGGCATTTACTGTAACACTGGGATCACACAGAGAAAGGCTCAACTGCCAAGGCTTTAGATTATCAATGTATTTAATCCAGAGCATCACAATAAAACATACACTGTACAACACACCGGGATTATGACATAATCCTGGACCAAACCTCAACTAGACCAGAAGAGAAGTGACTGGCACGCACAATCAAATCTGTGACTAAACTACAGATAGGCCCATATACAGGCTGGCCTAGATGTCAGAAATTTGCACTATTTTATCATAATAGATTTTGAGATTTTGACAAGACTGGAATTGACTGACGTTTGATGTTTGTGTACACAGTGTTTTGTATGTAGTTTTGTGTATGCGTGTGCAGAGAGGGGAGGGTTTTTTGTCAGTTGTTTGTCCATTTTTGTTTTCAGTCACATCATTTATAGAAGGATGAGTCTTTATCCCCCCCAGAGGAGCTGGAGGACATGTCTGGGCTGAAGGAAGTCTGGGAGTCCCTGCTTAGACTGCTGCCCCCACGACCCGACCCCAGATAAGCGGAAGAAAATGGATGGATGGCCCTGAGACGCAAGAGAAAAGAGGCAGGTCATTTGGGCTCTATTTTATATTTTATATATAAGTTATATATAAGTATATTTTATATATAAGTGTGGGTTTTTTTGGTTTTTTTTCACCAACTCAAAAAAATTATATATTTTTTTCTACAAAAAAAAAAAAAAAAAATCATAAAAAAATAAATAAATAAAATCTTCCACTGGAATAACACATATTTTTTGGAGTTGGTGAAAAAAACAAAAAACAAAAACACTCCGTAGACAGCAACATTTGTCATACAAAAATTGATCTCTAGACTAAATCTAAACAAAGTTTCAGTTTAAATTAAATTCTAAATCCACACACTAAATACAGTAAACTAATATATGATTAAAATATATACACAAGAGTGGACGAAACCGGAACTAAACTAGAACTAAACCAGGCCTAAAACATGAACTAATGCAGAGCAAAACAGGACTAGACAAGAACCAAACCAGGATTAAACAAAGAACTAAACCAGTACTAAACCTTTCCTCTGCATCTCTACGTAAAGTCCTGGTTTCCCTGTGGTCCAGGATCAGGGTCCAGGCTCAGGGTCCAGGCTCAGGGTCCAGGATCAGGTCCAGGCTCGGGGTCCAGGCTCAGGGTCCAGGATCAGGGTCCAGGCTGAGTGCAGGGGTCCAGGCTCAGGGTCCCGGCTCAGGGTCCAGGATCAGGTCCAGGCTCAGGTCCAGGCTCAGGGTCCCGGCTCAGGGTCCAGGTCAGGTCCAGGATCAGGTCCAGGCTCAGGGTCCAGGCTCAGGGTCCAGGCTCAGGGTCCAGGCTCAGGGTCCAGGCTCAGGGTCCAGGCTGAGTGCAGGTCAGGTCCAGGCTCAGGGTCCAGGCTCAGGGTCCAGGCTCAGGGTCCAGGCTCAGGGTCAGGCAGGTCAGGGTCCAGGCTCAGGGTCCAGGCTCAGGGTCCAGGCTGAGTGCAGGGGTCAGCAGTTAACATATGTAGGTCAAGGATTAGGCTGTTCATCCGTGAAGCTCTGTGCTCAATGAATTATACATCTCATTTATGCCGGAACAACAACAGGGTTTTTCTCTATTAAGACGACTCCAAGACACCACGATAGAGACTCCAGGACCAAACCAGGACTACAACAGAACTAAAACAAAATCATAATAATAACGTTTAGCTTGATTATCACTGATTGTCATTTGGTTTGTAATGTTTAGTCTCTCTAAATGATTTAGATGATCTGCCTTCACAATGGCAAATGAACTGATATTTTAAAATGATTTGGTTCCAGGAGCTACAACTTACAACTGTCATAATATTAGTTTCAAGTGACACATTGTTGTCCACATGTTTAAGGTGAATTTCAAGAGGTGCAAATCCAGTATTCTCTTTATGAATCATTCTACTCCAGACCATGAAACAGTCCACATGGTGTTGATCTGTGGCTGAAGGTCGTCTATGCTACAGAAGAACCAAAGGCCTTCAGCAGGAGCTGGCTCTGATGAAGATGAGAAGCTCCACGATCATCCCTGTCATCTCCTGCAGTAGAAATCTCAGAGATCTTCTCAGTGATTTCATTTGCTGCATGCACATTAGATTTACAGCGATGATGAAATGACACAGTTAATCTTATGGAAAACAGCCATGAAAAGTAACAAAGTACACAAGTACTATACTTAAGAAAATGTTTAAGCTAGATCTACTTTATTATATTTGACAGTAAATACTTGTTCTTGTTACATTACAAAGTGTGTGTCTGAACTTTTTACTCCTCCACATTTTAACTGGAATGAAAAGCATAAAGTACATTTCTGTTTGACACCAGCTGAAAATGACTTCAAATGTGTAGGCCTCCACTCATGTAAATGTCCAGTGCAGAATAATGTGAAACAGAAACACACTCTTGCATTCTGAGTTTTGTTTAAAAAAAAAAAAAGTCCTCAATTTATTTTCAAATTTCTGTATTGTTTAAAAAAAGCAGCGTTTTGGAAAAAGGCTGCAGTAGTTTACATTAGTTTTATATATAAATGTACACAGTACACTCATATACATATATGATTATTATGAAGCAACAATATTTGAGCTGATATACGACACAGGGACAGTTCTGAAGAGGCTCACAGCTAACAGCTGAAACATGACACCTCCTACTGCATTGTCTTTAAAAAGAAGTTACAGATATTTCAGTTGGCTGTTCTCTTCTTTGAGTGTGTATTGAGTGTACCGAGTCAACATTCCTCCAAAACAGTTCTGTTTAGAGAGATGGAAACACAGACCTTTATCTTTAACCTTCATCAGGGCAGTGGTGTGCAGAACAATCAAAACATTTAACATCACAGAGTTCAAGATCTTAAGTTGGAATCTATGGTGTCACTTGATAAATTCAAGAAAACTGTAAAGAGTGTGGTGACAGAGACATGTGTATGTTTTTCTTGACAAATGCAAATGGTTTTATAATGTGACACTTTGTGATTTTACTGTTCTGTGTTGATTTTGTTGCTGCTGCAGGTCCAAAGTGTGTCCTCCACTACCTAAACTCTTTTCAACTATGGCTTAGCTTTTTAAAAAATTTTTATTTATTTATTTTTTATTTACTGACAGTAAAGGCTTGGATACAAGGAAGGAAAAGACACAGTGGTTGTCCTGTGAATATGAGGTCAAAATTGTTTCATTTTGTGTAATTTAACAAAATGGATTTCCAATGATGATTTCATGTAAATATGAATTTGTCATTTATGTTTTTAAAGTATTGTTATCATTTCTGGTTGTTAAAGAATCACTGGTCGGACCCAAATATGCAGAGGGAAAAAAAGTATTTTATTTGCAAAAATAATCTTGGCAGTGGGGATAGATTCAAGCAGAGGCAGGGCGGGTCGGCTGCAGATGGGAGGTCTGTGGAGATGGAGGCTGACCGGAGGCTTACAGAGACTGGTGGGTACGGGATGAGGCTGGCTCCAAATGAAGTGCTGGGGATAAGACAAAAAACAGGTAAGCATCTAAAGGTCACTGGAATTCTCAAAAATCTTAAAAAGCCTGAGTAGTTCTCCACTGGGATGACAGAACGATCTGGCACTGGAGAGCAGGTCAGCTCTTATTGTAGGAGATGATTACTTGATGAAGAACAGGAGTGGAGCTCAGCAGGTGCATGATTGGGGCCCGCCCAGGAAATGCCAAACAAGGTAAGTAGATACAGAGAGAGAGGGAGCAGGGAAAGGAGGGGTAGGAGGAGCAGGGAGAACCCTGACACTGGTTGGAAGTGGTTAAACTAGTTAAACTTTGGTGTTGACAAAACAACACACCCTGTAACATGTGTCCACAAATAGAACCAACAAAATATGTTTTCTATGAGGATTTTCATATTAAAGCATTTCACCAATCATATATCATCCATCATCTGTTGTCAGGCAGAGTCAAAGTGAAAGAAGTGTGCCAGAGCCCTTCACAATCCGTTCTGCAGGCCCACGAACATAAAATAAATGTCCATGAAACTGTTGCTTCAACCAATCAGGACAGTCAGAGAGAGAACCAGTTAAAGCAGCAAACTGCATCTGTAGCGGAACCAGGTCTAAACCAGGTCTAAACCAGGACAAATCTTGGACTGAAAACAAAATGGAACAACAGAGCAGGGTGTCCGCAAAGCGCGATCGGGTGACAGCTGCACGGAGCCCTGTGCTGCGCAGAGCCAAGCCCCCGTGCAGCACGGAGCACCGGCTCAGTCCTTTCGTCTGCAGTCACATGACAGTCTATGCAGGCGCACCTTTGGGCCAGTCCGGACAAACAATCCTGGTTTAGTTTTGGTTTAGCACCTCAGTGCACGGAATCTCCACGGCTCTTTACACTGTGTTTTTGTAGAATAAGATGCTTTTATAACCCTAACATAGTTATAGGGAGTAGGATTATTTCAGATGGAGCACTACTGAAGGCCGAGGTGTGACATGCACGCTCCACCGCTGGATTTTTACTCCCAAGTTGCTAGTTTTTCTTATTTATAACATTGTACTTTATATCCAAAAGACAAATTCACAAATGTTGAACCTGATCATTTCTAGACCTGACTAGACCCAAGACCTCACTGCATCACAACAATAACCACAAGAAAAAGCCTCACACAAATATATATATATATATATATATATATATATATATATATATATATATATATATATATATATATATATATATATATATATATATATATATATATATTAGTCCTGGTTTTAGTCCTGGTTCCTCTACAGATGCAGTTTGCTGCTCTGACTGGTTCTTTCTCTGACTGTCCAATCACGGCTCTGAATCCGGTGAGGTCGTTTGCTGCTAAAGACCCTGATGATACCAAATCAAAATTTGATTGGTTGAAGCAACAGTTTCATGGACATTTATTTAGTGTTTCGAGTTCCCTCAGAGTGGATTGTGAAGGCCTCAAACTTCTTTGACTTTGACTCTGCCTGGCAACAAGTGACGGCTGAAATGTGATTGGTCAAATGCTTTAATATGAAAATCTATGTGTGAAAGCAGCACAAGCATCAGAAAAAGAGGACAGAACATTTGGAATTATTTTATAATAATATTAACATCAGTCTGTGATTCAGAGTTTTTTTTTTAGGCCAACAGAGAAGGACTTGCAGACCCTGGCGCCCCACCAGTGCCAGCCACACAGAGCATATACAGCAGTGCTGTCCTAGGTGGAGCCATCTCAGGATGTGATAAGCAGAGATCTGAACAGCAGTGAGCAGAAAAACAAAACCACAGTCGACTCACAGGAGCTCTGAGGAAAAGTACTACCTAAACTACCTGAGACACCAGAACTACAGAGAACAACATGGTACTTGACATGTAAGTCAACAGTTTATACTTTATACAATATTATACTAAATAAATGAATACATAAAATATAATAATATATATACTATATATATATATATATATATATATATATATATATATATATATATATATATATATATATATATATATATATATATATATATATATATATACAGTGTTGGGGGAGTAATGTATTATAAAAGTAATGTATTACAGTAATGCGTTGATTTTTGCTGTAACGCAGTAATGTAAGACATTACAGGGGGAAAAATTGTAATATTTTACAAATGTGAGTAACGCGCGTTACAATGCTTTTTTAACCTGGATTGAAGTGGTGGGTTTTTCTTCATAGAAATTCGCTAAAATCACCGTGAAATCAGCAGCGGTGAAACGCCAGAGACGCGGACGCGGCCGGATAGACCTTCAGTTAACCGCGGGTGAGAGGACCGACACAGAACTCTACGCTGTTTAGACCTGGATCACTTCTGGTTTAGACCTGGTTTAGACCTGGGTCACTTATGGTTTAGACCTGGTTTAGACCTGAGTCACTTCTGGTTTAGACCTGGCTTACAGTCGTCCCTCGCTCGCTCGCGATTCACTTTTCGCGGTCTCGCTGTTTTGCTGATTTTTAGAATTTTTTTTTTTTTTTTTGTGCAATTTTGCATGCCCTTTTTTTTTTACATTGTATGAATGTGTATTGCGTTTATTGCGTTCCTCCCTCTGCGTCCTGATTGGCCAAGGGACTCCTGTCTCCTGTAAAGTACAGTACAGAATGTGTTCAGCTGCCAAATTTAAATACATGTTCAGTCTCTAGCAGTGTGATTCTGAAGTGCTGTACGGTTGTAAGTTTTCTCCCCGACGAAACCCACAACGTCGACGGAAACGTTCTGCACCGACAAAGGCTCCTGCGCTCTCACCCAAAAGGCAGAGGAAGATGCAAACCATCACACAAAAAAGTTGGACTTCTGGAGACGCTGAAGGAAGGTAGAAGTTTCGCGCTTAGTCCTGTTATAGTCCTGGTTTAGTCCTGGTTCAGCTCTGGTTTAGTCCTGGTTTAGACCTGGTTTAGACCTTGTTTAGTCCTGGTTCAGTCCATATACGGCTCAAAAGTTCAGCTTTTTCGCAGTTATTTTGGTGAGAGTAACTTAAAGTAATGCAATAGTAATGTAATGCCTTACATTTTAAATGCAGTAATATTGTAATGTAACGAATTACTTTGAAATGACAGTAATAAGTCATAAATAACGCATTACAGTTTTAAAGTAACTTGCCCAACAGTGTATGTATATATATATATATATATATATATATAAGAGTTGAGACAGAATAAATATAATAGGGATGGGAAAAATAGTCTTGTAGATGTATCATCAGTTCTAGCAAAAAAAAAAAGCCAAACAAATAAAACCTGATACACCAATAAATTTAAATGTTACGTTTAATTGAAGCTGGTGCTCTGCCTGTACAGATCTCAGCTGTCCACTGTCACACAGAGACCTACAGGGACATCTCTCTGTTCACGACTTATGAGGCTTTGTTTCATTCACATTAGAGTTTTCAGACACGACTCTTTGAGCTGTGGCGCTGTTAGGTTGCAGTGTAAACATTTTTCCTTGTCAGAGATGGTCAAATGTATTTATAGTAAAACAAACATGCACTGATCCTGCATCTGTTTGTGAGCTTCAGAGTGTGAAACACCCATAGATTGTGTCAATTGTGAAACACCCATAGATTCCCATACCTAATATATTATATCAATATTTTTAATACCAAATTATTATATATATATATTTTTTAGAAAGGACCTGGTTATGACTATTACGATAGGTGTCCTGACCATATCCACCCCTACTGTAATTGCTATGGGTGCAGTGGGTATGGGTGCAGTGGTTGCCGTAAGTATTCATAATTATGTCTTATATTTTACTTCTAAAATTTAACTTTTGACTTTATTGTTACAGGGAGTTTACATGCTCAACAGTAAACCAGAACCTGGCAAAGGAAAAGCAAAAACAATCCAATAATCAAAGGTAATCCAAAACAAGTAATTTAGAAAAAACTTTATAAGTGGTGTTTACTGTCCCCATGTCCCTTTTTCAATTATGAAGGTGGCATTTTTAACATTTAATTTACAGCCAATATATTTCTGATGACTGTGCCTCTGACCAAACATCGTCATGGACTCATCCTGCTCCCAGTGGACTGCACATGAACCACCCTGGCTCCAGGCTCATGCTAAACCCACACCGTGTCTGGAGAGTTGGACAGTGAGAGTTCACCCACAAGAAGAAACACTTATGCCTTTAAAATACTTTCTATGTGTAAACTGCACATATTTGAAGTGATTCATGTAATTGTTTATATTTTATTTTTAATACTCTGAATAATCTGAAGACAAAACTGTTCAAGGGGAAAGTGCAGTGATGTTATAAATCTGCATGTTAAATATTAATCAGGACATGTGCAATAATAAAGATGCTTTAGGTTGTTGCTTTCACTTTCATGACTTGGCTGACATTTTTTCCCCCTAGAACATAGTACACTTTACACTTAACACATTCCACTTGCACTATGTAACTTCGTGGTTGGTCGGTCAGCTAATTGTTTCTATGGAGATGTTGTTGCTCTGCCTGGAATGTTCCGCAGTGTGACATTAAACAGCTCTACCTTACATTTATTCAATCACAGGTGGTTTTATGTGTCAAAAATACCTCGAAAAACAGACATTGTGACTGTGAGTGGGGTCGCCTCTCCACAGATCTGACCTGTAACTTGGCCTGGTTTGGTCTCTATGAAGATAGAAAGGTTTAATGCCACACTGTGGAACATTCCAGATGAAGCAATATCTCCAGGGAGAAAAGCGTTTGATGGACCCTCCACCAGTTACACAATGCATCTTTAACTTTATTTTAGATATTAATTTCAACATAGTATAAAAACCTATGTATTTATCGGAGTAAAAAGTACAGCAAATTTGCACTCAAGGAAAAGTAGAGTTAAAAGGCTAAAAACCTACTCAATTACAAGTACTGCTTCCAAAGTTGTATTCACATAAAAGTACAAAGTACACATGAAAAGTACTACTCAGCATACTAGTTAAGTTATTTGCAATGGCATCAGTATTCTACATAAATCAAACAGGTTAAAGCTGAAGAATATACAGATTAATTCAATAATTAATCATTTTAAAACACAATCTGCATATTCTCTGAGCACTGGCCAATCAGAGCAGGCGATGCTGTTACGTGGGTTTGCCGGTTGAGTAGGGAACAGATGGCTGTGTCTCAATTCAAAGGGCTGCAGCCTCCGAAGGCTGCGAAGGCTGGGTCCTTCGTCGGCCGCGAAGGCTGCAGCCCTTGAACTGGCCTCGCGGACCACCAGGCCGTTGCGGAAATGGGGACAGGTCTAGACCTCGGAGCCGCTCCCCTGTCGCCTAGCAACCGAGGGACGCTGCTAGCGCTAATGCTAATGCTAACACGCTCCGCGCAGATTACGCACACGGATCAGTAAAAAGAATACGCACAGGTCATCAAACTGTCGGATTTTGTGACCAAATTATTTTAATAATTCGCATCCAAATCTTATGGCCAAAACCGAAAATGTATGTTTAACTTTTGCAAAACAAAACGGCTATATTTAAGGGATACATTTTAAATAGACTAAATTATCTTAAACTTAAAAAAAAACTGTGATGAGATATGTATTACTAAATATTATCATTATTAAGGATTTTTATATTGACCAGGGATTACATTATACAGTCAGTTTGTAAAGAAAGAAAGACATCTCTCCTGAGAAAAGATGATTTATTAAACAATCCAAGGAACGTCTGGAAATACTTTATCATAATATGAAGTCAAATATTAAACCCATTACACACACACTGCATTACCAGGTTAGTACAAACAGCTGTATGTCAGTAAATCTCATTGTGTTCCCTTTTTGTTGAAGCAAGTGACAATCAAAAATGAACAAATTATCTTTGCCAGATATGATCATGTGGGAATACCACAGCTTATCTGCAGTAGAATAGTACATTCTTATAGTACATGTAATTAGTTACTATCAAAAGAGACACCAAATAAATGGCACATTTCACCATAAATCAAATGTCAGTACAGGCTGAAAAACATTCAGAAACACTTATGAGCAGATGTTTCATTTCTGTCTCACACACTTGTTCAGATCATATGAAGACTCTGGACCTGCTCCTCAGAGACTCTGGACATGGACATTGGAGACATGGACAGTGGAGACATGGACATTGGAGACATGGACGTGGACTTGGACCACTCAGTCTGATGTGTCTCTCGTCTTCTGGAGGAGGAAGAGCAGAATGGTTGTTGCGTCTGATTGATTCAAAGTTCTGTCCTGCAGAGTGAAACCTGTAATGACACACACATTAAGAACACTACAAAACTATTAGAGGAAAATAAGTTTCACAGAGCATGCAGCCCAAAGAACACCTGGACTCCCTCCGCACTATTTACATTTATTATTATTTATTTATACACAAGGAAGTGAGAAAAACAATTTCGATTCTTTATATGTTTTTCGTATGAAGAATTGACAATAAACTATTTTAACGTTGAACTTAAACTTTGATGTACATTCAGATTCAAAGGCAGTTTATATCTGAAACAGCTAAATGAATAGAGGAATCCCACACATTTGAGAAATACATATTTTCACAATTTAAATCATAATTTCAACATAAGCATGATTCATTTGCAGCTCTTTTTATTAGTACAATTTTCAATGTAACATGCCCCATACCTAATCGTTGGCAGGAGTCTGGGTCAGCACCTCCAGCTCAGTGTTGGCTTTACTTTGTCATCTGCATTTGACCCATTTTATGAATCACAAGCATCTTGTCAGCCAACAGTTCTGTGGCCCCTGCAGTGTGTCGTGTCCTCATACAGGAGGCTACAGATGAGAAAAGAAAATTCATGTAAAACAGATTTCTCATTGTTATAACATTAGATGTGACAGACCAAACAGAACGTCGGGTCATCATATACACCAGTGTCTGCACAAATCTGTTAAACGAGCCTCATGTCCATCATAAATCTGACCTGTCCAGGCAGGATATTATATACTCTCTCACTTTACAAACATGCACGGATTGTTAAAAGCAGATAATGTATTCCCTGAATGAAATGCACACGTTGGAGGCTTATATTATGTGATTTACAAGTAAATATGAGCTTTGATAGAGTCAGACTGAGTCTTTTTTCAGTTGAATGTATGAAATAATGTGTGTTTTCATCTTAACTCCGAGCTACACTGACCACTGTTTACATGTTTACACTGTCCGTGAAAACGTGGAGTTTTCTCCTCGTTGCTTCTTTAAATCACTCTGTGGGCTTTTTTCCCCAACAGTAAAAACATGATGAGTGTTTGATGGAAATGTGTCCAAATATGAAAGTTTGAGCGGACTTTTCAATTTTCATCGCATTAGCTGCACATTACTAGGCAAACTTTAGCTCAAAACTCCGCGGTTCACGCAGTTAAAAACAAACTTATTTGACAGTTTTGTGGGAGTTATGGTCGTATTTTACGTTTACAGTTGTGTTAGTAATGATTTCCTAAAGTTAAAAGTGTTACTCACATGTTTTTCTCCGCTCTCGGGACCGGCTTTTTGCTCCGTGTTTTCGAACATGTGACTGGCGCCGCGCGGTGCATGCTGGGATACTGAAGGCTGCGAAGGATACTCGGATGTGTCCTCCGTTCGCGGCCCCATTTCCATGGAAACGAGGCCGGTTTTAGGGCTGCATTTGAAGGCTGCATGACATAAAAATGAAATGGGACAGGCCTTCTTTCACCGGAAGTGACGTATGCGGCCTTAAAACCAGCCTTCGGAGGCTGCAGCCCTCGAATTGGGACACAGCCAGTCTCTGAGACAGCTGTGGACTGAGACGACTGGCACGTGTGTTTTACTCAGGACTCATGTGATTTTAAAAGTAATTAATCACAATTACATGATTATAAATGTTTTAGTGCCAGCACCAGTGCTTTGGAAGATCATTTGTTCCATTAGATTTTGAATTTTAAATATCACTGAATTTCTCACTTTTTTTTTTTTTTTATTCTGAAAAAAGAAAATTTAATTATTTTTATACAGAATTTTAGTTGCTGACATTTTAAGTGTACTTTTTCAATATGTTTCAAATTCTAAATAAAAAATTCACCTTTTAAATATTCTGGGTCTGGGTGGAGCAAATTCTGTCCAGTCAGATCGCTTCACTGCACCATTTCCTATTTGTTACTAAATGAGATGGGATAGATCAGATCATTTTGGAGCAATTCCTTAGGCCTGGGCCTCTTGGATCTTTCCTGTGAATTTTTTTCACTGCAAATTTTACATTCTGAATTTTGACTGCTGAATTTGAGCACTTGAAAATATTTGTGCTAAATATTCAAAAGGTGTTTTTGTATATATTGAATTTTAAACACTTTGAAAAAGTACATTTCAAATTTCATCAGCTGCCATTCAGAATAAAAATAATTCAAACATCTTTTTTCAAAGTAAAAAAAACTAAAAAAAATCAAAGTGAGAAATTCAACGGCATTTAAAATTCAAAATCTAGTGGAACAAATTATTTTCCATATAGTATAAGTTAAAAAAAAATAAAATAAAAAATCTAAGTTACCCCAAAAATCTACTCAGTATTGTGATTACTTGAAATGAGTTACTTTCCACCTCTGGTCTTTGTACAGTATATTAAACAACAACAACACCAGACAAAGTTACAGGTCAGATCTGTGGAGAGGAGATGGTGCTCAGAGTAAGAATGCCTTTTCAAGTTCTATTTTTAGAAATGCTAATACTTGTAACTGCACAAATGCAAGATATAAATACATACATACTTGATTTATCCCAAAGGAAATTCATTTTTATTGCATTTATTATTTGATTTATTATTATTTTATGTCTTTTATTTCATATGTTTATGCAAAACCTGTCCAGGACCATTCACATTTGAAAGAAGACTGTTTAACTTTTAACCATGTGTGTAACCGTGACTGTTAAACCGTGTATTTCAGAACATGTTTATAGAGGTCGAAACTACAGAGTTAGCAGCTTTTACACAGAATAAGAAACCACGCAGACACACAGATAGTTAGATTTCAAAGTGGACATTATATCGCCCTGGGGTAGACTGTGAGAGGAGTGGCCCACATGTACCACTGACAGCTGCAAATGTCACTCCATCACTGAGGAGAGGCAAGCAGAGAGAGGGAATAAATGGAAAAACAGGGCTGAAAGATTTGGGAAAATATCTAATTGCATTTTTTTTCTGGCAAAGCATTGTGATTACATCTGTGCTTTAATTCTGTTCAGAGTTCAGATTTTAAACATGTCCAGAAGAATTTACAAAAAGACTGAAATCTGAACTGACAAAAACTAACACAAGAATCAGATTTAAAAACATGTCTGTACAGATCTAAACCTTCTGGAAGTCAAGAAGTTTCTCACAAAATCTTGAGGCACAAGATCTTGTCCCATCCCCAAAACCGGTTTTACTTTTCATTTGCATATTTTCAGATCTGATGTGATGTGTCTGTGTAGCACTTCCATGAGTAAAATGAGTTTAGCTGCATATTTTTTATGTACTGATCTCAACTTTTTATGTACTGATCTCAACAGCTTTTTATTCTATTCTATGGCCAGTTTGAGTGGTGCAAGTGACGTAGTCTGATAATTCTTCTATACAATTTATAATGTACAGAATTCAGTCATTACATTTTTATCATTTATTCCAGCATCTCATCTCCAATGTCAGTGTTTTTTTTTTGTTTTTTTTTAACCTCATGATCACGTCAACATGTTTAAGAACTAATTAATTTAATTAGAAATGACACTTCTGGTAAATCTCTGACTTGTTAAATAGAAAGTATGTGCTGGGCAAGCCCCAGAATGTTTTTGCTAGGTATGACAACACAACAAAGAAAACTGCTCACGAAAACCAAAACTATAACAAACATCCTTACCTAAATGTTATCGTCATCATTGTTTTTGGCAATTTGAAACCAGTCAGCCCTGTTATAACACTGTTTTCAGCAGAGGATTCACCTTCAGATAAAGAAGAGACACCGAGGACAACCTGCGCACACCAGACTCTAACAAACTCAGTGGGATTCCCTCTTGTAAGTTCACAATTTAAACTAAATGTGTAAAATATAGCGTAACCTATATACAGTAAATAAGAAGTATGTATATGTTTGGAAATTTAAAATCTACTTTCAACCTGTTGTGTAACATTTTCATTTGATATTGATACTGTTTGTTTTGATTGTCTACTGATAAAAAAGAAGCAAGTTATTGGTTCATCACTGGGACCAAAAGATGTTTTATCTTCTCAATAGAGAATTGGATTTGCTTTAAAGATTGGACTTGTCAGGTGCTTGCGCCCCTTTGTGAATAATCATCTGCATACTTTGTTCATCTTGCTTGTTTTGTGGGGCAGCTGCTGTTAGCCTTTTGTGTTTGTGTTTTGTTTTAAAAAAAATAATAATAATAATAAATGAATAAATAAATAAATTAATTAACTTCTTTAACCTCTTTAATATGTTCAGTTCACTCAGGTCATAACAGCCTTAGGACAACAATGCCCCTACACACTGTGATTGTTGCGGCGGCGGCGTTTGGAGCTGTGGGATTTCTGTTTCTACGCAATATGAAATATCAAGGGCATAAAAACAGGCAGCCACAAAACAACTTACCAGGTTCTGAGCATAAAAACAAGGAGCCACAAAACAACCGACCAGATTTTGAGCACGGAGTGAGTATATGAAGTTGTTTATTTTAAAGCAAATGTGTAAAAATGTTGTGACATTTAATTCTGATATTTTGTTGTAGCGCGCCAATGAGAAACACCCTAATAAAAAATACAATTAGAGGCCTTGCTCCGGTTTCATCACACAACCTCTACAGAGTTTGGAATCAAGATGAATGACGATTAATCATTTTGACAAAGAAGTCTTCAGATGTGTGTTTTTATAATCAAATAATCATACCTGTCACCAGTAACATAAATGAGTAATCTGTTTTCTGACAATTAGCTAAACAAAATATGAAAATAAAGATCAAATTTCAACTAATTGTAAAACAACCAAACACTTAGTTTGACCTTGATTACATGTGATTTAATTCTATTAAAACATGATTATTATGACTTAATTTGGTTTACTTTCACTGTCCTTTTTCTTTTACTTTCCTTTTCTTACCTGTTTAAGACTCAGCCGACGCTCACTCAGTATTTGAAATGAAACCATCATTTGAAAACACTTGATATTTAGTTAAAGAAGATTATGTAGTATTTAATTTGTCTGACAAATACAAGCAGCAACATATATATATGTTTAACACACACACACACACATACATAACAGGGCATAAAACAGGACTGACAAGTGGTATTTTATGTAACAAATGAACACACCCAAGAGAATACAGATATGAAACATACCATCACCAATCACAATTCTCTTTCAAAACTATAACAGAATGGAACAAACCACCAACAGTTAAAGTTATGCAAACACATCAAAAAGTTTAGCATGTAAGTAAAACACTTTTAACACCATAGAAGAAGCACCATTAGTGAAATTGTCTTCTTTCCAAAAATAAAATAAAAATGGACTAAACAGTACTTGTTTAAGAGCACAGGAGGAGGATGGGGAGAGAGTTGTGGTTCCCTTTTTTTCCTCCACAGGCCAAAAGAAATGTGCAGTAGCAAAAATAAAGCAATAACTGTAGCAAAATATATATATTTTATTTTTAGAGGATTAAAACATGGCCAGGTGGGATGGCAAAAAAAACACAGTGACACGTTTGACAGTGAACGTCACCGTGGAAACCTGATCGTCTGAAACTACAAACGACAAATCAACTTTTATAATAACAGACGAGTTTGAGACACTCGGGGCCAATTAAAACCTCAAATCTGATCTAAAACCTTCCACAGACAATTTAAACAAATTTTATTTTTGGATTTAAAAAGATGAATTGGTGCAATTAAAAAGTTACAAGATTGAAGTCTGAAAAGATGAAGTTGTGGAGTGTGTGTGTTAGTGCGTCTGAGACATGAGGCATGAACTGTAACACAACACATTTACACCATTTTTATATATATATAATTTATGAAGGTTTGCTAAAAACAATAAACCTAAAGAGCTAGAGAATCTTAAAATCTAAATTCTAATCCATCCATCCATTTTCTTCTGCTCATCCGGGGCTGGGTCGCGGGGGCAGCAGTCTAAGCCGGGACTCCCAGACTTCCTTCACCCCAGACACTAAAATCTAATGTTAAACAAAAAGTAATTGTCTTTTTAAGCAGATAAAGTTGCTTCTGAAATGATTCTTATTTAACAGTGAAAACTCGACTAAAGACAAGGAGTAAGCACATGTGTTCTCACATCTGCATCTCTGTATCAGAGCTGCTCACCACAGACACGCCTCGAGCCCAAACCTGAACACACTCTGACCTGGTTTGGGTTTAATTCAGGACCTGCTACTGCAGCTCAGTGGAAAATCTGAGGAGATGAACACATGAAAAACAAACAAAGACAAAACACTGAATATGACAGAAGTGGATGGAGACGAGGATATAAGGTTAAACACGACTCAACTGCCACGATAAACCGGGACAAACTGGACAGGTGCAGGGCAAAAACAAGATTTAAGACAGTCAAAAGACTAAGACAGGACAACACCAGGATTAAAACCAGGCCTGAAACTGGTCAAAACCAGGACTGAACCAGAACCTAATCAGGACTATAGCACACAAAATCAGCATTTAACCAGATCCAAAGCAGGTCTAAACCAGGTCTAAACCAGGTCTAAACCAGGTCTAAACCAGATCTAAACCAGGTCTAAACCAGGTCTAAACCAGATCTAAACCAGGTCTTAAACCAGGTCTAAACCAGATCTAAACCAGGTCTAAACCAGGTCTAAACCAGATCTAAACCAGGTCTAAACCAGGTCTAAACCAGGATCTAAAATCAGGTCTAAACCAGGTCTAAACCAGGTCTAAACCAGGTCTAAACCAGATCTAAACCAGGTCTAAACCAGATCTAAACCAGATCTAAACCAGATCTAAACCAGGTCTAAACCAGATCTAAACCAGATCTAAACCAGATCCAAACCAGATCTAAACCAGGTCTAAACCAGGTCTAAACCAGGTCTAAACCAGATCTAAACCAGATCCAAACCAGGTCTAAACCAGGTCTAAACCAGGTCTAAACCAGATCTAAACCAGATCTAAACCAGGTCTAAACCAGGTCTAAACCAGGTCTAACCCAGGTCCCTCATTACAAATCCACTAAAAAGCTTAAAGTCTTGACAAAAACCTCTTTTTAACATAATGGGGGAGATTTGCTTTGGGGCGCAGAATTAATGACTTGATAAAAGCGACTGAAGCGTCTTTAGGCTCAGACTTCACCTGAGAATCTGTGAAAGTAAAAAGAAAACGAGAGAAACACGTCCACCAGGAGAGAAACCAAATGAGCTCCGCTGACATGAATATGGAAAAGGCATTATGCAATCCTCTGCATCAGGATGTAACCGGCTCCGGAGGAAGACCCATTCTCCAAACGCACAAATGTGGAGATAAAATACAAGATGGAGTCATATTTTAACATATTTCATGAAAGAAACAAATGACCTAAATAACAGTAGGATATGAGTTCTTCCAGTGTGTGCCTCTGACAGTTATTAAAAAATGATTTGTTTTTCTTAAGCCACACACTAAAGGAGGATTTACCTGAGTTTAGCAGGGATTTCTTCTCTCCAACTTCAGGGAGATGTGACCCAACTTTGTGTCTTTATGTGATTGTGAAGTGTGTGCATGTCAGTGTCAGATCATAACCACCAAACATCAGCTGCGCTATAGTAACAGCCAGGTCTGTAACAATAACAGATTTTGCTGGACAATTAATAGACCTAGAATTTATTGCGATAATCAATAATATTGACATTTTGAGACCAATTTCAGCTAATATAAAGACCATGGAATAAAAATGCAAATACACACTCTCAAAGATCAATAAATTTGACTTTCTAAAGAACATTTAACACAGGAACTTCAAGACAAGAAAAACAACAGGCCCAAATAAAATAGACTTATTAACATAAAAATAGCCTCATGTGTCTGGTTTACAGCGAGGACTTGTTCACAAAAATGCACTTGAATAAACCATTTCTGAACCAAACATAACCAAAACAATCAATAAATTGATTATTAAAGGTTGTATAGAGGATTTTCCAAGGAACGAGAAATCCAGCGACTGTTTGTCCTTTTTCAAATGTTGCGCATGCGTGAAACCCCCCCCTCCTCTACAGCTCCTACGTAGAAACGCCTCCTCCCGCCTCCTCTTTACGCCAGAAACAGGTTTGTTTACAGCCGGTGCTGCACATGACTTGTAAACAACTAACTACAGTGTTGGTTAGGCAAGACGGAGAAGTGAGGAGCGGGGGGAGGGGGCACGGACATTTAGTTATCGGACGAGAAGTGAGGAGCAGGGAGAAGAGCGGAGCAGGGAGAGAGGAGAGGAGAGAGGAGAGAGGAGAGGGGTGCAGAGAAGAGTGCGCGGAGATTCCGTGCGAATGAACTAGCTACAACACGCAGCAGCATGCGGACTCTTTCTTTGCCTTGAAAATTACGTTTTCAGACATAGGATATCGCTTTCGTGTCCTGAAAAACGTTTTGACTAGCTCTTGGAAATAAAGTACGTTTTCATAATAAGCAGAAGTTTCCTGTCCAGGAGTAATTTGGCGACCAGTGCTTCAGTCTTTAGACCCTGCGTCTGCTTCAGTTGCGCCATCGCTGGAATGAATCTTCAAGAATCACCTTAGTTTGGCTTCGCTGCTTTTCCCCTTGTCTTCTTCTTTCAGCGACCTCAAAAACAGACTTTCTTTTGCGGCGAACTGCTCCTGGATTCTTGTCGCCATTGCAACAAACTTTGTGCTAACTGCGAGGAAGACATAGGTCAAAAAAAAGCCGCTAAGAACTGTTGCGTTGGTGGAGTAAACAGCGTCTGTGCGGCTTGCGTCTGTGGACTGCGTGACAGGCGTACGTAAACCACGTACCGGCGGCGCGCAGGCAAGTCAGTTACGCTAGAAACGTAGGGAGATTGATTGACAGCCTGTCAGCTAACAGATAACGAGGCAGTGTCGTTATCTATTGGCAAATGTTTAGCCCCACCACATCCAGAGTTGATGAATTTTTATTTCTCTTTTTTTGGTCGTCATAATTACAAGGCTACTGCACCTCTATAATGCTATCATTGACAACTTGAAACAAAAAAAACAAAAAAAAAAATCCTCCATACAACCTTTAAGTCTCTGTTACAAAATTGCCCTTAAAAGTGATTTAATTCATTGATTTACACTGGAATATTGTAGCTCTTCTCTCTGTGGCTGCTGCTGTTGCCTCGTCATTTTGGTCCTTTAAATGTTTGTATTAACTCTCAACACAGGATGTTATTTCGCTGTGAAGGAGTCTTTGTCCTGTCTGGTATCATGTCGGTGTCTTGTGGAATTTCAGTGGTTTTCAGGCTGTCCCAGGGGCGGGGCTAGTTCTGTCACTCAGGTTTGGGTTTATGTCGGCTGCTGGGGTTTGAGACATTTCTTCTCGTCATTTGCGCTCTCTGCATTTGACACATGTGGCCGTTGAGACGTGTCCCACTCACTAATGTTGATTTGGCATGGTGGCTTGTTTTGTCACATGGAGATGAACTGTTTTGGTTCTGATTGCAGCGCTAGCTTGTGTTGTGGCTTCATGTTCATCTCACAGATACAAATAGAATTTATTGCGGCTGGATAAGTTATCGAGCTTGTTAAAAGTTATCATACAATTAATTGATTTACTGATTATTGTTACAGACCTAGTAACAGTCAATAAAACAGAGCGTCAGGGACAGAGGAGTGACGGACACAGAGACACAACACACAAACTCAAATAAAATAATCACCTCTTATAAAGGGTTAAATTTAAAGTGCAGCATCTCATCCACATTATTCATAGAAATGATCCTCCTCAAATAATGACCTCATTCCACAAAACAGCACTGTGAATCCAGTTTGAGGCATTGTTTAAAAGTCAAAAGGTGAGAGTAGTTCCTCTCGTGTGTCTGTTTACATCCACACAGTGCACAATATCACTAATCTGAGATCAAGTTTTGCTCCACATTTCACGAATAATAATAACACAGTTTGACTTGTATCTAAACTAGAAGTGTAGAGTCTGATCTTTGAACACTTCAGAGTGTCAGAGCGACTGTAGACAGGAAACACCTGACGCCATCACAGCCTCACAACTTTATATCCTGTGTGCACAGACAGATCCCACTGCAGTCTTTGTGATCACTGATTTTAAGTCTCATCAGAGTCTCCTCGTGTCTGTGGTGTGCTCTTTTTGTCACACATTTAAAAATCATTTAAGACAGAAAAACCCTGTAGTGTGTGGTGGTCTTTAAAGGCCCACATTAAACTGTTTTTTGGTTTGTTCTAACGTCGTTTCCTCGTCACAATCAGACCTGGAGTTGTGTTTTGTTTCATTCACAGGAAGTGCTGATTGGACAGTCACAGAGAGAACCAGCCAAAGCAGCAAACTGCATCTGGAGCAGAACCAGGACTAAACCAGGACTAAACCAGAACTAAACCAGGTCTAAACCAGAACTAAACCAGGACTACACCAGGTCTAATCTTGGACTTGAGCGAGAGCAAGAGAGAGAGTGAGTGAGAGTGAGTGTCCACAAAGTGTGACTGGGCAACAGCTGCACTGAGCCCCACTGTTCCGTGCGGCGTGGAGCTGAGCCCTGTGCAGTGTGGAGCATCGGCCCCAGCGCGGTCCTTTCGCCTGCGGTCACCTGACAGTCTACCTTCAGGCTCGTCCCGACAAACAGTCCTGGTTTATCGCCCCAGTGCTCCTCACTTCTTCTCCGTGCACCGCACCCTCCTCTTCTCACTTCTCCGTGCACAGAATCTCCACAGCTCTTTATACTGTATTTAATGTAACTATCAGTGTTGGGAGTAACGCGTTATAAAAGTAACAAATTACAGTAATGCATTACTTTTTGCTGTAACGCAGTAATGTAAGGCATTACAGGGGAAAAAATAGTAATATTTTACTTGGTACAAATGTGAGTAACGCGCGTTACAATGTTTTTTAACCTGGATTAACGTGGTGGGTTTTTCTTCATACAAATTCGCTAAAATCACCGCGATATCAGCAGCGGTGAAACGCCAGAGACGCAGCCGTGTAGACCTTCAGGTAACCGCGGGAGAAAGGACTGACAAAGAACTCCACACTGTTTAGACCTGGTTTAGACCTGGGTCAGTTTTGGTTTAGACCTGGTTTAGACCTGGTTTACACTCGTCCCTCCCTCTATCGCAGTTCACTTTTCGCGGTCTCGCTGTTTCGCAGATTTTTTTATTTTTTTTGCAATTTTGCATGCCCTGTTTTTTTTTTACATTGTATGAATGTGTATTGTGTTCCTCCCGCTGCGTCCTGACTGGCCAAGGGACTCCTGTCTCCTGTACTGTACAGTACAGAATGTGTTCAGCTGCCAAATTTAAATACATGTTCAGTCTCTAGCAGTGTGATTCTGAAGTGCTGTACGGTTGCAAGTTTTCTCCCCGACGAAACCCACAACGTCGACGAAACGTTCTGCACCGACAAAGGCTCCTGCGCTCGCACCCAAAAGGCAGAGGAAGATGCAAAACCATCACACAAAAAGTTGGACTTCTGGACACGCTGAAGGAAGGTAGAAGTTACGCGCTGTAACAGACTCTTGCACCGGCTCGGGTACCTGCAAATAGTTGCTGAAATCAGGGCCGTGAGCCCAAGCAGCAGGGTCCATAAAGAGCGATCGGGCGACAGCCGCTCTTACCTCTGTGAGGTGTGGAGCAGAGCCGCTCCTTTCTCCTGCGTCACCTTCGAGCCCGTCCCCACAGTGAGTCCTGTTTTAGTCCTAGTTCAGTTCTGGTTTAGTTCTGGTTTAGTCCTAGTTCACTTCTGGTTTAGTCCTGGTTCAGCTCTGGTTTAGTCCTGGTTTAGACCTGGTTTAGTCCTGGTTCAGTCCATATACAGTGCAAAAGTTATTTTGGTGAGAGTAACTTAAAGTAATGCAATAGTAATGTAATGCCTTACATTTTAAATGCAGTAATATTGTAATGTAACGAATGACTTTGAAATGACAGTAATAGGTAATAAATAACACATTACAGTTTCAAAGTAACTTGCCCAACAGTGGTAACTATAAAATAGTTCTTGAGGAGTGGATTGTTTCAGACAGAGCACTACTGAAGGTCTGAGTGTGAAATGCACTCTCCAACACTGAAAACAGACTATGATTTTCAATTCAAAATTCATAAACAGGACAGAGAGTGTGAACAGAGGTTTGACTGTAGACATCTCCATAAAAACGTGTTAACATTTGGTTGGGCCCAGGCTCGTACAGGAGGGTGTCAGATGAAATTGAAGACCGAGGGTGGGGGCCGGCCCGGTCGTTCTGATCACCAGTCTGAGTTATGTGTTACATTATGTTTAAGCAAATTCCAGTTTAGGTAGGTAGGCTAAAGAAAATATGGTGACAGCCACCACTAGATGCCCCAGGCGAGTGCCTTATCTGCCGATATGAGGCGCCGGGCCTGTGGCCTGTATATGTACCATTTTCAAATTTTGTTCAAATTTCGTTGCTGCGGCTTATATTCAGGTGCACTCAATAGTCCGGAAAATACAGTACTCATTTGAGTGGATAAAGACACTAGAACAGTCCCATTCTCAGCACAGAAGTGAACCTTTGAAAGTGTTTAGAACAAACAGAAGAGCACATAGACCAGTACACACACGAACCAACATGAACCTACTGCACCACTGACCATTACACACATACAACACACATACAACACACATACAACACACATACAACACACATACAACACACATACAACACACATACACACACACAACACACATACAACACACATACAACACACATACAACACACATACACACATACACACACATCACACATACAACACACATACAACACACATACAACACACATACAACACACATACACACATACACACATACAACACACATACAACACACATACAACACACATACAACACACATACAACACACATACAACACACATACAACACACATACAACACACATACAACACACATAACACACATACACATACAACACACATACACACACACATACATACAACACACATACAACACACATAGAACACACATACAAACACACATACACACACATACAACACACATACACACACACAACACACATACACACACACATACAACACACATACAACACACATACAACACACATACAACACACATACAACACACATACAACACACATACAACACACATAGAACACACATACAACACACATACAACACACATAACACACATACAACACACATACAACACACATACAACACACATACAACACACATACAACACACATACAACACACATACAACACACATACAACACACATACAACACACATACAACACACATACAACACACATATTACACACATGGGAAGAGAAAAGAAAGTTCTACTATTTAATGTGGAAAATCACATTCGAGTCTGTTCCTTAGTATCAAAACGGAGAGTAAAATGAGTCAACACAGTTTCAACAGTTTCAGCCTTAAAAGGTGAACATGTCTTCATGTGTGTTTCATGTGTGTTGTTGACCGGAGTTAGTTTCAGATCAATGTTTGATGATGTACACAAGCAGAAGAGCGAGCGCTGCAGCGTACTGTAAGTACACTGATACACAAACCCCCATCAAACTTTTATCACACACACACACACACATACACACACACACACACACACACACACACACACACACACACACACACACACACACACAGAGAGAGAGAGATGGGTCAGAGCAGAGACACAGCTACACACTCTTCTACATGTCAGAAATCACTGATGGAACTAAGACTTGACCAGAACTAAACCAGGATAAAACCAGGACTAAACACTGGACTAAACTAAACTCATAAACCAGGAGGACTAAACCAGGACTAAACCAAGACTGAACCAGATAGAAACTAGGACTAAACCAGGACTAAATCAGGATAACAACAGGGATAAATACGGGACTAAACAAGATTATTACCCAGACTAATCCCGGACTAAACTAAAATAATAAACCAGGAGGACCAAATACGGAGAACCAAACCAGGACTAAACCAGGATGAGACCAGATAGAAACAGGGACTAAAGCAGGTCTAAATCAGGACTAAAGTAAGCCTAAACCAGGAATAAACGCTGGACTAAACAAGATTATTACCTGAACTAATCCTGGACTAAACTAAACTAATAAACCAAGAGAAACCAGGACTAAAGCAAGACTAGACCAGATAAAAACCAGGACTAAACCAAGATTAGACAAGAACTAGGACAAAACCAGGACTAAACCAGGAGGACAAAATAAGGAGGACCAAGCCAGGACTGAAACAGGACTAGACCAGATAGAAACCAGGACTAAACCAGGTCTAACCCAGGACTAAACCACTGACTAAACCAGGACTAAATCAAAAATAAACTCTGGATTAACCAGATTAAAACTTGGATTTAATCCTGAACCAAACTAAACTAATAAACTAGAAGGACCAAAACAGCAGTGAACCAGGACTAGACCAGATAAAAACTGGGACTAAACCAGGACTAAACCAGGACTAAACCAGGACTAAACCAAGATTAGACAAGAAAAAGGAGCAGGACTACATCAGGGCTAAACTATACCAGGATTTAAACCAGAAGAGAGAAAATCTACACAAAATGACCCAAGAACGAGGTCTAAACCAGGTCTACATCAGGACTTTAAGAGGTCTAACACAGATCTAAACCTGGATTTTACACGGGGCACAGTAGAGGTGTAACAGGGTGTTTTTTAAAATCCTATTTAGTTACATTTCCTGTTCTCATTATTAAAAATATATTGTATAGTGACGTATCATGACACAAATGAGATCAGCACATTCATGATGAAGCAGAACTCTTGTGCAAATCAGGACTAAACCAGGTCTAAACCAAGTCTGGAAACAAAACAAGACCAGGACTAAACTATGTCAGCATTAAAGGAAAACCAACCAAAGACTCTCCAAGAACTAAAGCAGGTCTACAGTGGATGGCAGCAGGTCTAAAGCAGGTCCAGTTCTGTTCCACAGGCTTAGCGGTTACATCACACACAAATGTTTTATTTAAAGTGAAAAAGCATCAGGACGGACAAAGGAAAACAAAGTGCTGCTGAAAATGGGACAGATCTGACTCTGGAAATCCACAGAGTGAAGTCAAGTCACAACTCTGAGCACGGCACACACTTCACGAAACACACAGCCTTTAAAAACGAGAAAAAAAATAAAACATGAAATAGATTTCTTACAATGAAACTAATGATGACAGAAAACCTAGACTGAACCAGGACCAAACCAGGACTAGACCAGGACTAAACCAGGACCAGACCAGGACTAAACCAGGACTAAACCAGGACTATAGCAGGACTAAACCAGGACCAGACCAGGACTAAACCAGGACTAAACCAGGACTATAGCAGGACTAAACCAGGACCAGACCAGGACTAAACCAGGACCAGACCAGGACTAAACCAGGACTATACCAGGACTATACCAGGACCAGACCAGGACTATACCAGGACTATACCAGGACCAGACCAGGACTATACCAGGACTATACCAGGACCAGACCAGGACTAAACCAGGACTATAGCAGGACTAAACCAGGACCAGACCAGGACTAAACCAGGACTAAACCAGGACTAAACCAGGATTAAACCAGGACTAAACCAGGACTAAACCAGGACTATACCAGGATTAAACCAGGACTAAACCAGGACTATAGCAGGACTGAACCAGGACCAGACCAGGACTAAACCAGGACTAAACCAGGACTAAACCAGGACCAAACCAGGACTATACCAGGACCAGACCAGGACTAAACCAGGACTAAATCAGGACTAAACCAGGACTAAACACTTGACTAAAGCAGGTAAAACCCAAACTAAACCCTGACTAATAAAATCTAACTAAACCAGGAGGACCAAACCAGGACCAAAGCAAGACTGAAACAAGACAAGACCAGACAGAAACCAAGACCAAACCGGGACCCAAAACCAGGAATATACCCGACCCATACTAGGACCAAAACCAGGACCAAAACCAGGAAAGGACCAAACCCAGGACTAAACCAGGACTAAACCAGGACTACACCAGGAACACTCCAGGACTAAACCAGGATTATACCAGGACCAAAAGCAGGATGATACCAGAACCAAAGTAGGACCAAAACCAGGACTATACCAAGACTGAATCCAGGACCAAATCCAGAACCAAAACCAGCACCAAAAGCAGGGCTAAACCAGGACTATATCAGGTCCAAAGCCAGAACTAAACCAGGACTAAACCAGGTCTGTTCCATTCTGTGAGTCGGTCCCGGTCCACATGAGTCCAGGAGGCTGCTGGTCGTGTTTGTTCGGGGGAAGGACTCAGAGCTATATCTGTAAAACAGGTCACATGTGCACCTGCTCCTCATCCATTCTGCATGAGACTGACACTAAACCTCCACCCAACACACGGAACACACAGAACACACCCAACACACGGAACACACGGAACCTCCACCCAACACACAGAACACACCGAACACACGGAACCTCCACCCAACACACAGAACACACGGAACACACAGAACCTCCACCCAACACACGGAACACACGGAACACACGGAACCTCCACCCAACACACGGAACACACGGAACACACAGAACACACGGAACCTCCACCCAACACACGGAACACACAGAACACACGGAACACACAGAACACACGGAACACACGGAACCTCCACCCAACACAGAACACACCCAACACACGGAACCTCCACCCAACACACAGAACACACAGAACACACAGAACCTCCACCCAACACACGGAACCTCCACCCAACACACGGAACACACAGAACACACGGAACACACGGAACCTCCACCCAACACACGGAACACACGGAACACACGGAACACACAGAACCTCCACCCAACACACAGAACACACAGAACACACAGAACCTCCACCCAACACACGGAACACACGGAACACACCCAACACACAGAACACACAGAACCTCCACCCAACACACAGAACACACAGAACCTCCACCCAACACACAGAACACACAGAACCTCCACCCAACACACGGAACACACGGAACCTCCACCCAACACACGGAACACACGGAACCTCCACCCAACACACGAACCTCCACCCAACACACGGAACCACACAACACACACACACACAGAACACACGGAACACACGGAACCTCCACCCAACACACAGAACACACCCAACACACGGAACACACGGAACCTCCACCCAACACACAGAACACACCGAACACACGGAACACACGGAACCTCCACCCAACACACAGAACACACCCAACACACGGAACACACGGAACCTCCACCCAACACACGGAACACACAGAACACACGGAACACACCCAACACACAGAACACACAGAACCTCCACCCAACACACAGAACACACATAACACACAGAACCTCCACCCAACACACAGAACACACAGAACCTCCAGCCAACACACGGAACACACCCAACACACGGAACACACAGAACCTCCACCCAACACACGGAACACACCCAACACACGGAACACACAGAACCTCCACCCAACACACGGAACACACGGAATACACGGAACACACCAAACACGCAAAACCTCCACCGAACACATGGAACACATGGAACACACGGAACACATGGAACACACCAAATACACCGAACACACCGAACACGCAAAACCTCCACCAAACATATGGAACACACAAAACCTCCACCAAACACATGGAACACACAAAACCTCCACCAAACACACGGAACACACGAAACATGAACAAACCCTACATATGATGAAGAAATGATCGTAAAAAAAAAAAAATAAAAAAATCACAAAAGAAAAAAACATGTTTAAATGTTTCACTCTGAGCAGATTCGTGGTTTGTGTTGGATACTTTACTTTTGTTACTGTGCCTTTCTATTTTTGACCTGGTTTCAAACACTATGTAACAACAGCTGACCACGCCCACAGGAAGTGACAGCAGCTGACCACGCCCACAGGACGTAACAACAGCGGACCACACCCACAGGAAGTAACAACAGCGGACCACGCCCACAGGACGTAACAACAGCTGACCACGCCCACAGGACGTAACAACAGCTGACCACGCCCACAGGACGTAACAACAGCTGATGTCCAACACATCATCACCAACACCAGGGACAGCTCTGAAGATCCAGGCCGGGTTATCCATATGGGCCAGTGGCACCGACCATTCACAAACTGCTGGGAGCACCACATGACACAAACTTATAAAATATTTTTCATAAATGTGTTTGTTATTACTTGAAAATGTTAAATGGCCAAACATAACTCCTTATTAACACTAATTTCATAATAACAGCAACAATAATAATGATAAAACTGAACAAATCAAGATTACACGTCCATTCATTCCCCATTATATATGAGAAATGTACTTGTTTATGTGGACTATGTTTAATAAAAATACATCAGACTTTTTTGGACACTCAAAGATGCTTTACAAACAAAAAAGAAGAGACACTGTAGAAAATGGGGAAATCATGGAAGGAATGTCAGTTTGAACAGGAGAGATTTTTGAGGGGAAGATGGGGTAAGGTGTGTGCGTGTGTGTGTGTGTGTGTGTGCATGCGTGCGTGCGTGCGTGTGTGTGTGTGTGTGCGTGCGTGTGTGTGTGCGTGCATGAGTGTGTGTAAAGTTAAAGTACACAAAAAGACAAAATGAACATCTTTGGTTTAAACAGAGACTAACTTTTAAAGATCTACAAACTCAAGACAAAACACAAAATGGATTGAAACTGCATTTTAAGGAGCCTGTGATCAATGTGACTATGACTATGACAATATGACAGACATCTCAGTCCAGAAAAGAGCACACAGTACACACAGTACACACAGAACACACAGAACACACAGTACACACAGTACACACAGAACACACAGAACACACAGTACACACAGTACACACAGTACACACAGTACACATTTGAAAGCTCAGACAGTGTTCAGCTCCATGATGAAACTCACCCACATCAGAATGAGCTCAGATCAGTGTGAGACACTCAGCAGAGGCACTTGTGTCTCTTATATTTGGACAGACTGAGCCCAGTCAAAGAGATGGAAAAGTCTCCCACTGTTCAAGGCAAAAGAAAAAAAAACTGAAATCTGCCAAAAGGACAAAAGTTTAAAGTCGGAAATATTCACTCTAAAAATAATGGAATTGTCTCTGTGATGGAACCAACCAGGAAGACTGAGGATTTACACAAGCACCACAGTCTAAGAGAATCTCTGACATGACCCACCTTCAAATCACAGTGTAAAGACGCACTATGGAACTTTTCTGATGCAGTTTCCACAACCTGCTCATCTACATGAAGATAACATTGCTTTGCCTGAAATGTTCCACAGTGTGCCATTAAACATATCCATCAGTGACTGGACAAGATCTGGTGCCACAAGATCTCACGAGACAAAACTGCCACAAGATCATACACACACGCTGAACATGACCTTGCAACATTTTTCCTCATGTTTTTACATTTGGACTGAATGAAAAATAGAGTCAAGTTCTGGCGAGTTGCATTTTTTTGAGAAGCTGTAGTGTAAAAATCAGTTCTTACAATGACAGCAGAAATATTAAATAAAGTAAATGAGTAAATGGTGAGTCAAAAATTGTGAAGTGGACTGTACAATTTATTTATTATAAACAATGTCAAACTCTTGTCTTGTCTCGTTAATCCAATCTCGTGTCTCGTTTCGTCTTGTATAAATTGTATTTCATCCCACATCTAATATTCATCTTGCATTTATTCATTTATTATTTCTATTGCTAAAAATCATCATGAAAACCTTTCAGTGTTACTGCAGCCTGAAACTTGGACAGTTGCTTCACTCCACTCAGACAGATACATTTAATACAATACTGTGGAACATTCCATGGCAACAAGCCAGTGACAGGACCTCCACCAGTAAAGTTACAGAAATCAGCTGGAAAGTCCCCCTGAATTTATCCTTTAGGAAACTAAGTTAATCTACATACATATCAATTAAAAAAACAAAAAACGTTTTTTATGATAATATATTGTATTAATTACACGTGCAAGTTACAAGATATCTCAGCACATTTGTTCATACACACAAACAAAAGATGCAAAAATGATGTGGTTTCACACACAGACAGAGTAAATAGAGGTCAGTCATAGTCAGGATCAGTCCACAGTGAGTCACACTAAACATGTCTGTATCTGCTACATGAAGAACACTTCAGGACTTGATCAAATCCTGGAACAAATGTGTAACTTCTATAAGTTTCTTGTGTTGAGCTGTTTACAAATGAAGTTCATGGCAGCTGAGGAAATTATTCATATTTCTTCCCAAATCAACAGTTACAGATGCTGGAGGACGTGGATCTGTAACCTGAAGCTCAGGAGCTGCCAGTAACTCTCCACCTCCTTCCACACAGCTCACCAAGGGATTTATGAATTATCTGTATTGTAATAAGTAAAATTTGATTAATTACTGATTAATTAATTGTAAATGTATCATTTTGATGCCTAACTTGGGGCGCTGATAAATGGATAAATGGTTGATTTATGTTTTATAATCATCTAACTGCTCTCCATCTAAGACATAAATAAATAGAAGCCGTGGCTCTTTTATTTACTCAGTTTCTTTGTGACAGCTGAAATCAGCAGCTTTCTGACATTTTTGTTTCATAAAGGTAACACACTGGAAAAAAAAAAAAAAAGGTTGGAGACTGCTGCTATAGGACATGGGGAACATAAAATAATTATTTAAAATACAATTTCATGGTGATGAATAAAATGATATAAACAAAGCCAGACATTTGGTCTGGTACATTCACTTTCATTTTATGATGATATAGAAGCTGATTTTCTAACTCAATACATCACAGAGCTTGACGCAGCGAGAACATCCCTCCTCTCCTCCTGAGAGAATGAGACACTCGCTCTGGGACGTTTAAACCCGGGGGACGCTCCAGTCGGTTTTCAGAGTTACACCGTGCAACTTTAAATCATGTACAGTTGTACAAAGTCAAACACTCTTGTCTCACTCTGAACTCAAAGAAACATTTTCAAATCAGTCCAAACCAAAATCACTTTAAAAACAACAAGCTCAGTAAAGTTACGTAGTGCAACTTTAAATAATGGGTAGCAGCTGGAGATAGTCAAAACACTCTGGTCTGATTCTGAACCCAAAGAAACCATTCAAATCAATCCAACTTTATTTGTAAATCTCTTTAAAAACAACAAGCTTTACCACAGAGCGTAACACAAAAAGGCCACGTCTCATTTCTCTTTCCTTGATTCTTCTCCTCGATCTTCCATTTTTCAGCTGTCAATCAAATGGCGTCCCAAAGAAAACCACCGAAAGAAGGAGTAAACACGGGGGAGGCTTCAGGAGCAAACACCAGAGAAAACAATCAAACTTTCTTGGTGTCAGTGAGGAGTTTAGGTCCTCTGTCCTCACTGTGTCTGCTCTGTGGGCGGGACTTCCTCACCCATTTCCTCCAGAATCAAGGAGAACGAATCATGGAAAAAGAAATGAGTCGTGACCAGTAAAAATCGGCGACATTTTGAAACCCGTATAACGAGATGTCAAACCGCTCTTACCTTGTGTGTGTACGGCGCCTCCCCCAGGTTAATTCCATCTTTCGCCAGTTTGTCCCGAATCAAAACTTTCAATTTCAGCTTGGGATACGTCACGAAGTCGTTACAATCAGTGAACTTCAGGTTGTGATTCCCGGGACAAGACTCGAGGTGCTTCGCTACAGCCAAAGTGTGAGATCGAAAGCCATCATCTCTGTCGATACGTGCGTTGTGTGGACATGTCCCGCTGTGGACCGGCTCCAGCGTGAAATAATATGGCGGGGATTTGCGTTTTCCGTCCTGGTTCAGTCTCCGTACGGCCGTCAGGAGTCTGTGCCGGTGATACTGGATCCTCACTCCGATGGCGTCCAGGTCTGGCTCTCCGATCTGTTTACAAACTTCCAGATCGTCATAACCGTTATCGATAAAAGATTCCACGTACTGGGATAAGTGGAGTTTGGAAAGCCACTCCAGAACGAGATTCGGTCCCTGGCTCATTTTGAGAAACAAAAAATCGTAAATGTTTAAGAGGCTCTGCAAGATTTGAGAGTTAGTCGAGCCATGGCCACTAGGGGGAGTAGAGAGCAGTGGATTTGCACTTGTAAAATGTTCACAGTTGAAGAAAAGACTTTGTGTTGTGCTTCGGTTTAATGCGATTTCTTCTGAATCTTAGTTTCTTGAAAGACTAACTCAAACTTTTTATTACGTTGAATTATAATTTACAAACATACGTGAATCACTGATGTTATTTTGTTATGTTATATGAAAAATGTGATGTTTTTTTGTTGTAAAGTGTTAATCTTTATAGCAATGGCTCTAATTTCTCAACATCCTTTACAAATTCTATAGATTTTAGTTTAAATTGTTTGATTAATTTGAAATCCAGATGTTGCTCGTCACATTTTTAGTGACTGCCCCAAGCAATGATAAACAAAATTAACAAAAAGTTATCAGAATTTGGCACAAAATGTTGTAATATGGCCTAAATCGCAAAGAAATTCACAAAAATTTATAAAATGTTCTGGTTTGCTAAAATATCTGAAATCGCTTCCATTTGAATTTACGGGTTCACAAATTTAAACGTCTGGGATCAGCAACTAACATTTTATAATCTTGTTTATTTCAATTTATAAATCATATAGAAGTACCACAACTTTTCAAACTGCGTCTTTAAGTGCACTTTGTTCATTTCCAGCAGTGCACTTGCTTGGACATGCATCGCAAATTATTATTTTATCTCAATTTTGCGATTTCGGGCCACTTTTAAAATCTCAAATCATAAAATCAAATGTAGAATTATTCCTTCAAACTTGACAATCACATGCTGAAGTCTGAAGCTTTGAGTTCACAGAAGAAAAGTCAAATTGCACTCTCCCCAAATCAGTGCACGTGTGGACAAAATGACCTTTGACACTTGCGAAAGCTGCGAAATTGTTCCAAAACGAAAAAGAAAGTACGGTCAGTTTCATCCCAGAAAAGTGCAAGAGCGAAGGCATTGAAACTGTAAAACCTGCCACATGTTCACACCGAGCAAGACGCGAACGAACCACGATATGTAAACTGACTTCGATCCAAAAGTTAACGCAAAATCCCCAAAACAACGCCAAAGTTGCAGAATGTGGGAATCCTGAGCGTAAAATTAGACAGTCTGGTGCGGTGGCGGTGACAGTTGGCGTTCTCTGGCTCTCTGCATCCTCTTTGTTTCATTCATTGCGGCGAGGAAAAGCAGAACGTACAATCCATCCAAAACGTGCCCATGCGTAAAAATGAAAACTGATACGCGCGCGGACGAAGCGAGAGCGGAGTGAAGACGAGCTCCGCGCCACGCTGGACCCCGTTAGTCCCACGAAAGGTGCACTTGTCTGGGCGAACTGTGGCTCCGTGCGCCGTGGATACAAGTTCCCCGGGCTCCTGCTCCATTCGCCGGCTGCAGATGGATTCAGTCCCCGCCATGGAGAGGAGAGGAGAGAGGAGAGGAGAGAGGAGAGGGAGCGGGCTGAGGGGCTGAGGGGCTGTCATAGGACGCGCTCACGAGCTGCTGGCGCCACCTGTCGGACCTGGGGGGAAATGCAGCATCGTAAAACCAGTGAAATGAATTTATTCAGAACAGGAGAGTCAAACTCAAACTCACAGAGGCCAAAATGAAAAACTGGTCGTGGGCCAAACTAAATATTTATTGAAATATTTCCACAACATCTGCATGTTTTTTCTTCTTTCGAGATCTGTAATGTTAAACCTTTTCTTATTAAAATAAATGTTTAATAATAATTTGCTTAAACATTGAATCTAAAAGAAGCAGAATATAAAATAATACAATTTTAAATAAATAATGTCTCTGTAGTCTGTCTGTGTGCGGCGGGCAGCTCTAATACATACAAATTTGGCCCTCGGGCCTGACTTTGATATGTCTGACAAATAAATGGACCACGTCAAGTTTTAAATGTGCACGCCGTAACTTTTCATTATTTTTATTTGCCTAGAATATTCCACAGTATGGCATTATATGTGTGTATCTCCATGGCAACAGCAGGTGATGTTACAGATCAGAATCATTCAGACATCTTCACTCTCGCACAGTAAGAACGAGTCAGAATGTGTTATTCAAAGTATTAGAACTTATTTGACATTTTCTCAAACCTTCAGTTTGTGTTTGTGCCTGTAACAAAGATAAAAAGTAAATCACAGGTGCAAATAATATAAAGAAACTGTAAATGAAAAGAAATGTCTTTATTTGTTGCATTTGAGGATGACAGACGGGCTTATTGTACTTTAGAAATGTCAGAGCCTCTTTGTGAGTCATATTCAAACAGTTTTGTCTTCACAGATTCTTGACTTATTTTACGTCTTGAGTCATAATCACAATAATGAGACCGATTCTACAGAAGAATGGATTTGAACATAAAGAGTCTGTGTCCAAACGTTTGGATTATACTTTACATGAAGCATGAACTGATCATGAACAGATGATGAAAACCTAAAAGTTTCAAATGCTGCTCCAGTTTTTTCTGTTCTGATACCAATATCGATACTTGTCAATATTAGATGATACTAAAGCAGAGACTGAAAATATCATTTATTTCCTATAAACACAAATAACATATGGTTTATCATTTAAAGTAACTATAAAACAGCTTATAAAAGATAAAATTGTAATATTACGAGGTTTTGAGCTAATACTGAGGCCAACATAAGACATTAAATTAAAGTTTTATAACATCACTTTTAGAACAATATACTGACTGAACCGATATCTTGGAACCGATTTCTGATCCATACAAAATTTCAATACATCATGAGTGCATCCCTAGTGTATGTAGTAATAAAAAAGCACGAGACAGAAGTTGATAATGATTGATTTTACATTTATTTTCCATTGCACAATAATATCTATATTTATATATATACTGTTATCTACAGTCTAAACTGTTGTGGCAGCAGAGTAAGTCAGACATCCATGTGAAAGGTTCAGAAAACTGTACAAAAATCGCCAAATATGACAAAATACTCCACAGAAACTCATCCCAAACAGACATATGAAGTATGGCAACAGAGCCCCCCCACCCCACCCCCACCTGCACTGTTTACACTCAGAGGGTTAAAATAACTCACCTCCTCTGAGCTGGAACCAAAGAGGAACTCACCTCTACATCACGACAGGCCCGACAGGGAATAGAAAAGTGAATTATAACTGCTGAGTTTCAGATCACATCACAACATTCTATAGGCCAATAAGATTTACTACACATGAGGACAGCTCAAATTTAAATTGTTAAAATGCAGATTTTTTGTAATATGTCAAGTTTTAGGGTCTAAACAAAAATTGAAACGATCAGGTTCAACAGTTGTGAATGATCCTTTTACAATGTAATCAATAAGAAAATCTGGTTTTCACGCCTATGTGAGTATAAAACCACATTTTAGAAAAAAACACCAAAATCAATTCATCATTATGTTAACTGCTTTATAATGGAGAGTTGCACAGCCAATCCTCAGACTCTGGAGGAAGAACCTGGACTGTTTTTGTGGTAAATAGCACAGGTTAAGTGACGCTTGTTCAAAATGGATGTATTAAAAGCTGTTGTGTATTTAACAAGAAAAACATCAGGATTAAAGCAGTATTCAGTATAACCACTCTCTATTGACAGAGACTTTAAGGATCAAATGAACAGAAATGGGATGCACCCCAGATAAAATTGGGCCATGTAAAGAAAAAATTTAAACCCAAGAGGAAAGTTCTCACATATTTTGATCAATTTAAGAGTCAAGAGTCAGAAATTGGGTTTTAGTTGGTGGGTACTACTGACCAAAAACCTAGTTCAAGATCTGGAGATGAGTTTTGATTGGGGTCCGACACCTGCTTGTTTCTATGGCGATGTCATTGTTCTGCCTGGAATGTTCCACAGTGTGACTTTAAACAGATCAAATTTACATTTATTTACTGTATTTTCCGCACTATAGGACACACTTAAAAGCTTTTAATTTCATCAAAAAATGACTGTGCGCCTTATAATCCAGAGCACCTTATACATGAATTTATTTTGGTGTCTTAGTACGACTTTAGTAAAGTACAAAGCCGCTCCACTTGCAGCATTACGGCTCCCGTAGTCAGGAGCATCAGGAGTAATACAGACTGTGATTCCTTTTAATATCAAAATGCACCTGTCAAGAGACACGCTCACAACGCCCACTTTAAACTCAAGACTGTTCTAAAGTGAAAGTGCGAGCTGCGTGGGAGCAGTGGATGAGAGGAGGAGAACACACATTCACCAAGACAGAGAGACAGCGCCGAGCCACTTACACCACGATCTGCCAACGGATCGTGGACGCCCGGGCTAAAGATCAGGATCAACTGTGGTCCGAGCTTTCACCAAGACCAGAATCATCACTGAACTGAACTCCAGGGAACAGTAACCACACTGACTCGGATAATGACGAGAGGGATGTGGGTGTGCTGGACGCCGGAATCACCCAACTGTTTGACTCGGACACTGAAGATGAATTTGAGGGATTTGTGGATGAGAAATGAACTGAAAAAGTGAGTGTAATGTGTTAATTTTAGTTATAACTTATTTAATTATGAGTTATTGTGAATACACGAACAATTTAGCATCTCAGACAGTAGGTTTTTTTACATGTTACAATTGAACAAAGTTGAGAGTTATTGTGAATGTGTTAAATAAAGTTTGACTGACTTATCTAACTGTTGTGTTTCCTTCAATGCGCCTTATAGTTCAGTGCGGTTTATATGTGAAAAAGTTTGAAAATAGACCATTCAATGACAGTGCACCTTATAGTGTGGAAAATACGGTAATTACAGGTGGATTTATAGCTCAAAAATACCTAGAAAAACAGACATTGTGACTGTGATTGGGGTCGTCTCTCCACAGATCTGACCTGTAACTTGGTCTGGTTTGGTCTCCATGAAGATAGAAAGGTTTAATGCCACACTGTGAAACATTCCAGACAAAGCAATAAAGAAGAAAAGAAGTGAAGAAAAGCATTTGACAGTTAAAAGTTTCACAATGCGACTTAAAAATATGTCCGATTCCAAAGTAAATCGACAGAGGTGAGTTACTTTTCAAACCCTTTTCAAACAGTGCAGGATTCTGGGGTCATATAAAGCGAACCATAACAAAAATACTCCCCCCAGAAATCAAAATCAAAATCACTCTTTCACACGGAGTTTACACGGGGACGGACGGGGATCAGATCATTTGTTCAACATGTGGAAAGTACAAACAGACAAGCTCTAGTAAAGAAGGGATAATACTACACCATCGATTCAAGTTTGTAAACACTTCGATTCATGCATCCTTCAAAATGTGCAAGAGGAGACGTTTGGACGATTATGAGACCAACCGAAGCACTTGAGAGGTTAAAGGTCACCGCAGAGGAGACAGGAGCGACCCGGACCTCTGGAGTTACACAAACGGAGACGTGGACAAGAAAATCGACCCGAGGTTAAAGTGCATATGACAGATTTTCAGGCTTTTCTCGACGTTTATGACTTGGTTTGGTGGGTTAGTATCAGTATTTAACAGAGTTTTACATCAGTTACGTGGCAGTTTGTGCAAAAAAAGTTGAAAATAAAAGTAGAAAAATACAGAAAGTAGAGGTGAGTTTTAAAATACGTCTGCACTTACGGGATCAACACAGAAAAATCCATCAAAACGCAGAGACAATTTACACAAAAGGAAGGCATTTTTTCTGACTTCTTTTAATAAAATAAAGGTGTTTTAATATATTTTATTGTATTTTTTTACTCTCTAATCAGTTATATCCACAAATCCATGCTTATCATCTCACTTTTAAGGAGTTATCAGATTATTTTTACGAGTCTAATCGTAGATATTGTGTCATTTTGGCACTCGGTCCAATGAGGTTCACTTGGCCTTCTGATCATTTATGTTATGATGTTTTTTTTTTCAGACCAGTCGAAACTCTCAGGTATGAAAACAAACTTTAAATTCACAAAAATAACCTAACAGCATAATTTTGCATTTTGTTTATATTATGGTTGCCAGGTAACAGTTAAGAATGACCTCGAAGTGTGTCAAATCTAAAACTTTAAAATGTAAACATGTAAAACTAAAAAAACGAGTGATGTTAATTGTATTGAACAAATCTGCCATATGCACTTTAACGGTTATTGGCATGTTCGGTGTAATGAATAATTCTGCACATCGTAAAAAACAGCTCTGAACAGGAAGGGTCATGTTTCAAATGGAAGAAAGTTCTGAATCTGCATCAAAATATGAACACTGGGAACAGAACAGTGACATTTGATTAAATAAATAAACACATTTCACCTCATTTTTCTAGAACCCAATGTGTGTGTGATTGGTGATGGTCAGAGGGGCTGATGGTGCAGGTCGTCAGCCTCACTTCTGTCTGTCTGTCCCGGGGCAGCTGTGACCACAATAGTAAAGAGTTTTTAAGTGATGCTGGCACTTCCAGGTCCAACCAGAATCTTCACAGCTCATTTCTAGCTTTTTTTTTGTTCCTTATCATCTCTATTCATGCTCACGTCACAAACCCGAAGACGATTGGAAACAGGTGATGAAAACTTCCTTTGGGTTCTATTCACTGTAGTAAATCTGAAAAAAAAAAAGTCCCAGTTTTCTTCATCTCCATAACATTGTAATGTTCCATTATGTTGGCCTAACCAACATTTACAACCACACCTCAGTTTTCATCATTTCCCCACTGACACACAACTCTGAGTGCACTGGTACATGTGATTAGAAGAGATGAGGCCAAACTCCAGATGATTCCAAACAGCACATACATCTGCAGTCTTCATTTTACCTCTGATCACATTTACTTCAGTGAGTTTGATCACAGTGTCGGGAACTACACCGGACGTCGTCATCGCATGTTTCTAAATGTTTTCCTGGTTTGTGACGTAAGCGTGACCAGAGACTATTCATCAAACAAGAGACAGTTTCATTTAAATGTGTATGTTGAAACCACAAACTGTATCAAATATGTAAATCATGTAATCATAATTTAGCATATTATAGGTTTATGAGTGCATAGCTGACGAAAACTATATATATATATATATATATTTTTTTTTTCTTCATTATTTGTTTCCAAAATCAACATGAAAAAAACAAATAACGATTCGTTTTTTCAGTTTTCAGTTTTGTGTTTAGATGAATAATGGAAAAAACAGATAATGGACGCCGGACTTTTGCGCCACATATGGACTGAACCAGGACTAAACCAGGACAAAATTAGGTCTAAACCAGGACTAAACCAGGTCTAAACCAGGACTAAACCAGGTCTAAACCAGGTCTAAACCAGGACTAAACCAGGACTAAACCGGTCTCCATCCTGGTTTCAGTCCTGGTCACCCGACAGTCTATGTGGGTGCACCTCCGAGCCTGTCCTAACACTCAGACCTGGTTTAGTCCTGGTTCAGTCTTGGTTTAGTCCTGGTTCAGTCTTGGTTTAGTCCTGGTTTAGTCTTGGTTTAGTCCTGGTTTAGTCTTGGTTTAGTCCTGGTTCAGTCTGTATGCGGCGCAAAAGTCCGGCATCTCAGTTTAAGTCTCGTTACTCGTTTAAACACAAAACTGAAAATTGTTGTTTTTTCATTTTCTTATTTTTGGTTTTATTTTGAAAAATGAACAAATTAATAGAGATCCATGTTTATAATCTTATTAGCTTTAAACAAATGCAGTCTCCTTTTAATGTGAGATGTGTTAAACTCTTTAAAATCAAAACTGTAAAAACGTTTTTGATCAGACGATGAACCCGGAAGTGACATCACACGTAAAGGTGAACTGTGTAACTTTACCGGCGAGCGTCCACCACCTGTTTGTATCTATGGACATGTCATGGCTTTGGGCTTGAATGTTCTACTACAGTATGCCAGTAAACGTATGCATCTCCATGGAGACATCACCAGGCCAGGTTGCAGGTCAGATCTGCGAAGAGGCGAGCCCAGTAACAGAGAGGAATCATGTTTTTAAGGTTTTGTTTTCAATTAAAAGACCCGCGATGAAAGAAACGCTGTAGATGCTTTAATGCTGCTGTACTGTGTAACATTTTAGGCGAAGCGATAACATCTCCATGGAGACAAGCAGGTGACAGACCAGAAAAGTTACGCAGTGCACCTTTAACAACTCTATAACTCACCACCACCAGCCGTGAAGTGAATGAAGTGATTTAAAGTCGATATGTGGGACAAAACTGTGTCTGTGCCCAAACCTGTTCAGATCTGGTTGGTTTTCTGGACATCTTCAAATAACATTAAAGGTTTCTGAAATCAAACATTATATTATAGATATGTGTCTTCAAATATATAAATATATCATAGAATCATTGAACATTAAACTTGTAGCATTAATCAGCATTAGTTGGCAATGACATAGAGTAGATATAAGCATAGTTTCTGTCATATTTTGGTCCTTTCAAAAAAAAACAAAAAAAACAACGGAAAACTGGACAAAAAATTAATTTACCAAATCAAAAAAATAATAATTTGTACAAAAAATAGTGCAAACCCACAAAACTGTTCTTCGTTATGTCAGCAGTTTACAGCAGGATAAATATAAAATGTTAAAAGTGAAGATTTTACCACAAAAAGCAGCTGATTTAGTCCATTTTTGTTGAAAATAATACAATTTTAGCCACTTTTTGTCTTAAAACTCTTCAGATTTTCTTCTTAGAGCGTACAGCAATCAGGACAGTTAATGTAAGTGGCATGCCCAGAATATAAGGAATAATAAATAGCTCTAGCCCCGTTCTATAACCTCCTTTAGCACAGTAGACTTCTGATTTGAAATGTCGTTCTAAAGACCATTTCAAACTTGATTTTTGTAGAAATTAATCCAAGACAACGGTGTGAAATGAAGATCTTTGGTGTCAAAAAATAACGAGCGTTTTTACAGTGCGACCTTTCAAAATAAGAGCCCGGCAGATGTCCTGTTACTCTCAACGTTTGGCAGCAATCTGGACTGACAGAGTCTTGGCATTTCACCCCCCCCCTTTCAAAATAAAACAACAGGACGATAGATTTACATGGCAGCGTATCCACAAATACTCTGACAGGAAGAGAAAATGTGTTTAGTACATTTAAAATGAAGAAAAAACAAAATGACCTGAGGGTTGGACTAGATGTAACGGAAATGTAATGTTATTGTAAAAGCTTCAGTTGAAATTGTCCTGATTTCTTCTTTGATTTGGGGAACATTCACACTCAAACACTGGGACAAAAACCAGGACTAGACCAGGACTAGAACAAGATCAAATCATGCCTACATCAGACTTAAACTGGGCTCAAACTGAATTGTGGAGTGTGAATGTACCCCTGTTAGAGATGGTAAATGTTTACTACATATTTTATTTTATTGTTAAGAGATTTCAGAGAAGTCAGAATGTGTGTTGCAGATTTTCTTAGTGTGGAGTTTGTCCATATTCATTCAAATACGGGTCAAATGCAGAGGGACAAAAATGTAGAATGTACAAAGAATTGACAAATTGACAATAGGAACCCAGAGTCGTTTTTGTCTTAAATACAACATTAACTTGGATATTTGAAAATGATGCAACCCTAAGAAAACAAAAGTGAAGTTTTACCTGCACAGAACAGCCAAAAGATTATAACCAAGTGAGACGGGGATAAACCCGGCAGAACCAGGACTGACCCAGGACTGACCCAGGACTAAACCAGGACTGAACTAGGACTAAACCGGGACCAAACCTGGACCTAAACTGAGACTAAACCGGGACTAAACTGGGACCAAATGAGGACCAAACCAGGATTACACCAGGACTAAACCAGGTCTAAACCAGGTCTAAACCAGGACTAAACCAGGTCTAAACCAAAATTAAACCAGGGTTTAACAGGACTAAACCGGGACCAAACCAGGACCTAAACCTGGACCTAAACCGGGACTAAACTGAGACTAAACCAGGAACTGACCTGGACCGAAACCTGGACCCAAACTGGGACTAAACTGGGACCAAACCAGGATTACATCAGGGTTACACCAGAACTAAACCAGGATTAAACCAGGACTAAACCAGTAACAAACCAGTGCAGTGGTCATAATGTTATGGCCGTTCTGTGTGTTTGGTAGAAAAGACGTACAATTCCATACAAAAATCTTCACTACATTTACCATATGTGCTGAATGACTCATGCTTTTACCCATTTGACAAGACACGACAACAGCTGCTAGACAAGAGAAAAAACTCCAACATGGCAACCCAAAATATACAAACCACCACTTCGCATCACCTCGTCTTTGAACACATCTTTGACTTCGTTCAAGCCCTGTTTAAGTTCATATTAGAACGAGACCTACATAGAGTTCCAGTGTATCTTCTATGTAAACTTCATTTGGGGGTAAACATTTTCGTGCACCTTTTTGTGCCGTCAAAATCATAAAATAAAAACATCTAATGCCCAAAAATACTTAATTTAATCGATATATTCTCTCCAATAAATAGACTTTAATTTAAAACTCTTCAAAAACACTCAGAAAAGGTGAGTTTGGTTATTGACTACCAGCCCTTCATCTTTAGGCAATGCACAAATTGTCCTATGATTTCCTAAGTGCTAAAAAGGCCCTTATTGGAAAAAAACAACACAAACATAAATAAAATACTGTGCAAAAGTCTTAAAGGAATCCATAAATAGTAGTTCTGTAATGACTTTCACAATACGCATTTCTTACGGGATTTATTTTGATATTTTGTGGAGACTAAGAGAACTGTGAGTATGTTGCTTTTACTTATTGAAAATCCATGACAAAACATTGGTTATGTCATAATCCAAAGAACTAAGATTTTGTGTTTATTCAGAGCTATTTCTTCATGTAGTCTACACTAAAAGAGAGCAAGGATCAAGCTCTCTTTTTCTTTTTTTTAGCTCATGTTGCACCATAATGAGCTCTAAACCGGAAGACATTTGGAAACATGTGGACGACGACTTCCTTTAGGCTCTGTTGGCGAGAGTAACTGCCAAAATCTGGGAGAACTAAGGAAATGTCCCAGTTTTCTTCATCTAAATGTCATTGTATCAGTGGCGGGAGTCAGGGTCTGCAAGTTCTTCTCTGTTGGCCTAAAAAAATCACTGAATCACAGACTGATGTTAATGATATTATTATTAAATAATTCCAAATGTTCTGTCCTCTTCCTTTCAGAGTTTTTCTGATGCTTGTGCTGCTTCTACACATGGATTTTCATATTAAAGTTTTTGACCAATCACATTTCAGCCGTCACTTGTTGCCAGGCAGAGTCAAAATCAAAGAAAGTGTGCCTGAGGCCTTCACAATCTGTTCTGCAGGAACTCGAACACTAAAGAAATGTCCATGAAACTGTTGCTTCAACCAGTCAGATTTTGAGTTGGTGTCACCAGGACCTTTAGCAGCGAACGACGTCATCGGATTCAGAGTGATTGGACAGTGTCGGGAATTACACCGGAAGTCGTCATCTGCATGTTTCCAAATGTCGTGAATAGAGCTTATAATGCATTCAAGCAAAGAAACTTGTAATTTGGGATATGGTGACAGCCCACGATATTATTAAGAGACAGTCCAATGAGGTTCATTTGGTCTTCCGATAGTTATGTTCTTAGGTTCTTTATTCAGACCAAGAGTTTGTTTTCATCCCTGACAGTTTGTTCTGCTCCCTGCTCTTCCTCAGAGTCTCATGATGTTTCTGTGACATGTCGTTCAGCTGATTTAAACAGGTTTTGGTGCTGTCTTCCTATCGGTGGAGGCCGGACGACAGCGCCACCTGCAGTCTCACTTCCTCAGGACAGTATCCCAGGTGTGTGAGAGGAAAAAGACCCCCTAACCCCGGTTTATCGTCCCATGGGTATGTTTCCGTATTTCAGTTGCCTCTTTAATCTGATGTTTATTTTCCTCTGTCCCAGTGATGTTTGCTCCGTCCCACTCCATAATGTGGCTCTCTCTTTGGCCGATTTGATCATCATCATTGGGACAGAGGAAAATAAACACTGTCGCTTGGTTTAAAGAGGCAACTGAAATTAACTGAAATCTGCTGTACAGTTATAATCTCTGACACGTGTGGATCATAATTTTATAATTTAGACGTTTTAAATCTTAACAGTGATCTAAAATGAGCATGGCAGATTTGTTTTCACTTGAACCAAAATGAGTACGCAACGCTGTTAAATCCTACGTGTATCATCGATTAAGAAAATAAAATTAGAGGAGGAAGTAAGTAGAGCAGTGGGCGTGAACTGTGAAGGTGAAAACGGGGGCAGATCTAAGCAATAAAATCTTGAATAGAGGAGAATAAATATTAGCCAACCTGCACAAATCACTCTCAATACAACTTGTAGTGGGAGAATGAGAAGGGGAACAACTGTAACGTGATTAAAAGCTGTAGTTGATTTTTTAATATGTCCTTATTAACTCTTTTCAGTATGACCCGGAGTCTAATTTGAATAATAATCATCAGTCAGGACTGTTATAACAGGATTAAAACCTCGTAAAAGTCTGTTTTGCATAATATGTCTCCTTTAAAGTGGAACTAAACTCTATAAAAACACATTTTTTACCTTTAAAACTTTCAATCATCTGCTGTTTCTTGTCATTTTTGGGCAATTTTAGTGCAAAATAGGTCAATATGGAACATTCTGGTCAAAAACGCGGCTCTGCAACTTCAAGTACTACGTGACATCACACATAACCTCCCTGATTACTCCCAGGGGAGTTTAAAGTGTGGAGACCTGTTAGACCAATCACACTGTTCCTTATACCTCTCCTCTTTAGTCCTCCAGACCTCCCCCCTCCTCCCCCTCACTCTCCCCTTTAGTCCTCCAGACCCCGCCCCTCCTCCCCCCTCACTCTCCCCTTTAGTCCTCCAGACCCCGCCCCTCCTCCCTCCTCACTCTCCCCTTTAGCCCTCCAGACCCCGCCCCTCCTCCCCCCTCATGCTCCCCTTTAGTCCTTCAGACCCCGCCCCTCCTCTTCCCCCCTCACTCTCCCCTTTAGTCCTTCAGACCCCGCCCAGTTTATCAGCTCTACTTAAAACATGTTTGTGGACAGAGTTTCGGCGTTTAGTCCCACTTTAAAACCTTAAAAACCTTTGCACAGTAACTCAAAAAATAAATAAAAAACAACCAAAAACATTGACAGACTTCATTGATTCAGTAGTTACTAAATATAACTCTTTTCAAGGACTTCAGATCAGACTTTTTTCCTCGAGTTTGGCAGAAACGTGTAAAGGGCAAAGAAAACGGAACAGTTGTATCCAGGCAACCGCGAGCACGATTTCAACTTTCACTTTCCTCCTTTCAGCTCGAGAAGATCACATGGTACCACTTTACAATAATTACTCTTTCATTAACCTTGATAAAGTATGAACAAAGACTTAAAGGACTTGATTTGAATGAACAGGCTTAGTATTTGCATTGTCATGTTACTATAGAATGTGATTTTCAACATTAAATCAGTAATAAATTACTACTTTCTTTCATTTTCCCACATGGCCTTATATCTGTGTAATTCCCTCAGTGGACCAGGTCAAAGGTCATTCTAACACTATTCAGGAAAGTTTCATTTCTGTCGTGTCAGTGGGACTTTTTTGTATTGATACCCGCGAAAAACGAGTATCTAGTTTCAATAATTCAATTAGTATCAGATTTATGATACTTTCGACAACCCTCCTCTTACCCTAATTCCTTAAAGCAGACATGTCAAACTCAGGCCCAAGGACCAAATTTGGCCCGCAATATAATTATATTTGGCCCACGAGTTCATATCAAATACATATTAGAGCTAAGTAGGAAAAAAAAAGTAGGAAAAAAAACAGAGGCACTCAAAAAGTACAAAATAATTAGGCTGTTTGCCCTGATGAAGCAGAAGGGCCGAAACGAGTTGGCGTATTTTAACTCTATCTGCCATGTGGTATTAAAGGCTTTTAATTATGTTGTACTTTTTGAGTGCCTCAGTTTTTTTCTTACTTTGTATTTGAGACTGATCCCTACACTGAAGACACCAAAAGGACAATTCTGCACATTTTTTGCATATCCAAGTAGCACTCCTGCCCCAAAGCTTTACATATTAGAGCTGCCTGCCGGCTACAGGCTATAGACACATTATTTATTTAAAATTTTGGGCAACACTTTAGATTAGGGAGCACATATTAAGAGCTAGTTCATAGTAAAATGCATAACAAGTGCTTAATTACATCTTTGTTAGTATTTGTAAAGTACTTTGAATGCATTTTGTCTAAGGCTGTATTTTGTGAGTAGTAACCCATTAACTATTTTCTTCCCATTAAAGTCGTGGAGATTACAACAGATGTTTCTGTGCGTACACTGAAATCTTAAGAAGCATTAATAAGTGTTTAACTAATACCACCTAATAGTTAAATAACAGCTAAATGGCAAAGTGATTACCACTTAGTTAGTGATTAATGTGTGGTCCCTAAACTAAAGTGTTACCAAATGTTGTTATTATTTTATATTCTGCTTGTTCTGGATTCAGTGTTTAAGCAAAATAAAACTATTATTAAACATTTATTTTAATAAGAAAAGGTTTAACATCACACATCACGAAAGAACATGCAGATGTTGATGAAATGTTTGAATAAATATTTAGTTTGTCCCACAACTTAATCCCAGTTTTTAATTTTGGCCTCTGTGAATTTGAGTTTGACACTCCTGCCTTAAAGGGTGAATTATCTGCTGGAGATGTTTTTGCTTTGCCTGGAATGTTCCGCAGTATGACATTAAAATGATCTATCTTATATTTATTCAGTCACAGCCGTTTCTATTGTTACCTTGAAGTAAACATGTTAGCACGCTGGGCAGGATTGCCACTCTGCCGCTCTGACTTGTAATCTAGCCAGATTAAGCCAGTCTCCATGACGACAGATGAGTTTAATGCTGTACTGTGGAACATTACAGGTCAAAAGCAAAAGCATATCCGAGGAGTATCCAAGAAGTTCCACACTGCACTGTTATTAGTGATGAATCAGTCTTAATGAACTATTTCTTCTTTATTCATTAAGTCTTTGTTAAGCTTTATTAAGGGTAACTAAGGTGTAAATATTATAAAGCGGCACCAATTAAATATATAACAGTTAATGCATGAGTAGTACTTCCTGTGTTTTACTTGGTCGTTAAACTTTGCAGTTGCGTTCTGTAGCGCTGTGTTTGTTGCGTTGGTTGCGTTGGCCGGTGTGGACTCTGCTGTCGTCCTCTGGAGACTTGAGGTAAAGCAGAGGCGGGATAATCATTGAAATAAAAAAATAATAAAATAAAAGAAGTCGTTTTGCTGAAAAATAAAAAGCGTCCGGTGATGGTGGAGTGTGCGTGATTTCCCAGAGTCCTTTGCTCCACACGCGTCGGATCAGAGCTGGTACCACTTCTTATCTTTGTATTTCAGCATCATCTGGAAAGACAACAGGACGACACAGGCCGGACCACAGAGGAGCTCAGGTTAGGTTACATATATATTGCAGAACAGTTAAATTAAAGGTTCAACATGTAACTTTTCTGGTAGATTACTATAGACTTTTTTTTAGACTTTAGATCAGGGGTGCTCAATACGTTGATCTCGATCTACCAGTCGATCGCCAAGGTCGTGTGGGTAGATCGCCGTGTCTCATCTCGGACTCGCGTTTGGACTCGGTCTTGTCTCTCACTCGAGGTCTGACACTCAACAAGTGTGATCATATTTCATTCCGGCCGCTGCTGTTGGTAATAAACTTGTAGCGGGTGCAGGAGCGTGTGGGGCGTCTCAGTGCGGCCTGTGCGCACATTTGAAACCCGCGGAGACTCTACGGCGCATCACAAACACACACGCTCCCTATGCACGGCTCGTCTGCAACAGCGTGTGCCCTCGTGTACCAGCGTGCATCACAGGGCAGGTTCAACTTCCTAAACATCCTACCTGTCCATCTGCCTCACGTCAGCACGCCGCCCCTCGCCTTTTCACGCTCTCGCTCCTTCCTGCGTACAGCGAACACAAGCCCCTCCCACAGTGCGGCTGATTAGAAGAGCAACACCAAACGTGAAGCAAAAACCAGTCTAAATTTGTGTTCCAGTGTTGGCACAAAGCAGGTCTACAGCATAGAGCGGATCTACAGAACAGACCTACTGCCACATTTGGCTGAAGTTTGTCTAACAAAAGTGACAAATGCATCTGTGTTTGTCACGATGTGCGTTTGGTTTGGTAAATGTGCAGAGGCTGGTAAATATCACTGCAAAACCAGAAAAGAATGAAACTCCAGTTTGGAACTTTAAAAAACAGGTTTAAAAATCTTCCTTCACTTTTTTCAAAGTTTTGTGTAAAGTGCCTGAGGAAGTTCTCTTAAAGAAGAGGTTCTCAAACTGTGGGGGAGGGTCCAAAAAAGGGGCACAGAGTGTTTCAGTGCAGTTTGTTTGACTTTGTATTAGGTAGATCATTTTTGACTTGATCACTTTTAAGTAGCTCACATGCTGAAAAAGTGTGAGCACCCCTGCTTTAGACTTTTACGGCAGTTGTTTGCTTCATGGAGATGTTGTTGCTCGCTGAATGTTCCAAAATCTAGTATTACAAACTTAAAATATCTCCATGAAGACTAACAGGCGGCAGATCCTCCTGCAAAAGTTACACACTGAAGCTTTAATTGCTGTTTGAAATGAATTCGGACAACAGTATTTCTTTCCTTTATTATTACACTGTTTTCTGATCTGTGTTCTCATGTTGTTTCCTCATCACAAACACACTTGGTTTTGTTTCATTCACACATGTTGAACTCACAAACTCTACATACTGTATTTAGGCTGAGTTCTGTTCCCCTTTGTGATGTCATGTGGTAATACAGGAAGTGCTCCACTGTGTTTTTAAAGGGACAGTCCCGAATTGTGGACATTGGTTAACTAGAAAATGAAGTCCAGAGTGTTGGAGACGTGTGGATACACTTTTTAAAATATTCCATCCAGTCCTTGTATTTGCAGAGGTCACTGGTGTTAGACTAGTGCATGTCAATGGTCATAGTTTATCCTGCCACTAAAAACAGTCTTACCCACTCCACAAAACACCCCAAACTAATCTATGATTACACCAGACTGTCCATGTCAATGTCTGTGTGGATAAAAAATGTTTGAAATAAAACGAACCTTGCATCGCATGAATCGTCACATTGAGGGACTATTTTCTTAGCAGCAGCAGAATTATACTTTGCCGTTAAGATAGGTGCTAGGTGATATCAGTCCGCCACTGTCAAACTTTCTATGAGGAAGTACAACTCACTGCTGCTGCTCACACAGAGATCCTTCGAATACAAGGAGAGTTTTACTTCTAAAATGATTCTATTGACACAGACATTCACATGGACAGTCTGGTGTAATAAGAGATTTGTTTCAGGTGTTTTGTGGAGTGGGTAAGTTTTTTAGTGACAGGAGAACTATGACCATTGACATGCACTAGCAAGGCAAGGCAAGTTTAATTTGTATAGCGCAATTTGTACACAAAGCAATTCTAAATGCTTTACAGAATAAGAAATACATTAAAATCACAATGAAAACAAATCAAAACATAAATAATCATCATAAAATTAAAAAGAGAGAGAGACAAGTGAGAGAGAAAAGTGAAAACCTTTCAGTCATCTGCACAGATAAACAGAACCGTTTTGAGTCTGGATTTAAACAGTGTCACTGTAGAGGCCTGTCTCACTAGCACCAGTGACCTCTGCAAATACAAGGACTGGATGGAATATTTAAAAAAGTGTCTCCACACGTCTCCAACACTCTGGATCACGAGGAAATGAAGTCCTATGTCTGAAATTCCAGACTGTCCCTTTAAACTCCACACACCTTTACTAGAGCTGGGGTCTCCAACTGTTTTCTCCAGTGAGCTACTTTAACAAAATGAAAATCTCAGCGAGGTCTTAGTTTTTGCAGTCACAAGAACCTGAGCCTATAAAAGAACCACGGCGAGCCTTAGATGAAGTACAGTTAAATGTCTATAAAACATAAACCATTATCCATTTATTAGTGCAAAGTTAGACATCAAAATGATACATGCACAATGGTAAAGGGCATTTCATTTATCATTTTACTTATGCTGAACAAGTAAAATGATGAATACGTGTCATTCGCGGAGAGCTACATGTTGGAAACCCGTCCACTAGAATAATTTGGATGATTTTTTTTTCTTGGAATTGCCAGTCTCTACTGAACTAAAGGTAAAAAGGAGCTGTTCACTTGAAAACTACCGCTTCATGACATCACAAGGTACATTTAGATTTTTGGAGATATAGACAGACTAATAATAAAGAGTTACTCAAACATGTGTCAGTGAAACAAAACACAACTCCAAGTCTGTTTTTAATGAGGTAAAAACATTCCAATATGACTAAAAACTCATACAACCCCAATTCCAATGAAGTTGGGAAGCTCTGTAAAACTAAAAAAAAATACAGAATACCATGATTTGCAAATCCTTTTCAACCTATATTGAACTGAATAAACTACAAAGACATGATATTTAATGTTAAAACTGCAAATATTCATTTATTTTCAATTTGATGTGTGCAGCAGGTTCCAATACAGCTGGGACAGGGGCAACAAAAGAATGGGAAAGTTGGGGAATGCTTAAAATCCACCTGGAACATTCCCCAGGTGAACAGGTTCATTGGAAACAGGTGAGTGTCATGACTGGGTGTAAAAGGAGTTTCCCTGAAGGGCTCAGTCATTCACCAGCGAGGACGGGGCGAGGTTCACCACTTTGTGATCAACTGTGTGAGCAAATAATCCAACAGTTTAAGAACAACATTTCTGAACATATAATTGCAAGGAATTTAGGGATTTCATCATCTACGGTCCATAATATCATCAGAAGATTCCGAGAATCTGGAGAAATCTCTGCACGTAGGAACGTTGGAACGTGTTGCAGACATCAAATTGAAAATGAGCAAATATTTGCATAAAAACAATAAAGTTTATCAGTTTGAACATTAATATCATGTCTTTGTAGTTTATTCAGTTCATTATAGGTTGAAAAGGATTTGCACATCATTGTATTCTGTTTTTTTGTTTTGTTTTTTTGAGTTTTACACAGCGTCCCAACTTCACTGGAATTGGGGTTGTAATATCGGACCTTTAAACATAAAAGAACCAGGAACTGAATTTGATTCCCAGCTCAAGAAATTAGGTGAATGTCTCTCCTCACTCTTCACCTGCTGTTACTAAATGAACTGTGTCCAATAAAGCCAAAAAGGCCCATTAAGAATAAGTAAGTAACAGTAAAATATACAAATCACTTCTGTCTATCTGAAGGGAGGATACTACTTTAGGAGGACTAAATATACACGACTTTTCAAATGAACACAAAAACAAAACATACATGGTTTTAAAGGTGCACTGTGTAACTTTTGGGAGGGTCCGCCACCTGCTTGTCTCTGTAATGACATCATTGCTTTATCTGGAATATTCCACAGTGTACAATTAAAAGTATCCATCTTGCATTCACTCAATTAAAGTTGTTTTTCTTACTCAAAAATACCTTGAAAAACAACTTTTTTTTGAGTGGGGTCACCTCTCCACAGATCTGGCCTGTAATTTAGCTTAGTGGCGTCACAAGTCTAATACCATATTGCGGCACATTCCAGGCAAAGCAACAACATCTCCATGGAGACGAGGGATGAGCGGACCCTCCACCACATCACCAAGGTAATGAAAGATTTTAGTATTTGAAATGTAAACTTATCCATTTTGTATTAAGAAACTGTTATATGGTTGAAATTTTAATATTTTTGTATCTTATCAGACTCCAGGAAGAAGCGCTAATGGAGATCCTATCAATAAACAAACCATAAAAGTTCCACAGTGCACCTTTAATGTTGCACTTACATCGTGGGCATGTTTGGAGAAGGAGTCCGCGCTGGCCATCATGGCGGCCGTCCTCTCCTCGAGCTCGGACAGTTTTTGCCCCCTCTCGTCCAGAGCGATCCGGGCACGCGCCAGGTCCCCCACCACCCCCGAGGCCGCGCCCTTCATGCCCTCCATGCTGCCCGGGCCTGGGATGTGCTGAGCCAGGGTACGGGAAGCTTTACCTGCTGCTGTCTCTCCAACTGTAGACAGGAGGAGGATTACAGTTTGGTAACAGGTAGATAATAGATAACCTTTTGTCATGTCATATGAATCTGTATCTGTGCGCCGCATTCAACATAAGTCATGTTTGTGAGGGCGGGTAGTGACTGGTCCCACTGGTCGGTTGGGTGTTGGGTGTTGGTGTTTTACTCACAGAGGTCTTCTCGGTCCAGGGACTGAGCTCCGCCTCCAAACAGCCCTTTAAAGAAGCCTCTGTTTGGAGCCTCTGGAGTCTCCACTGGAGTAAACAGCTCACTCAGCATTTCCTGCACACAGATACAGGATTTAAGTACAAGACATCGTTATTAAACACTCAGAACACTGCCCCCTGGGCAGCTGTGTACCTGCAGGTTGTCACAGGTCTCTTGGCTGTAGGTCAGTCTCTGGACCTCGGTGGGAGACGTCAGGTACAGAGCCTGGCCCAGGTTTGAGAAGCAGAAGGTCCGCGCGATCCTCATGTCTGTGAGAGGAAGGTAGTTCACGTCCAGCAGGGGGCGCAGGCTTGGCAGACTATAGAGAGGCACAAAATAGCATTATTATATATTATATATTCACACTGTGTAAAAGCCGCCACACACTACACACACTCTGTCTTACATGATTTTTAAACATGCAACATAAAGCGCACACCACAAACACAAGGAGAATATTAAATCTCCATTTTCTACAGACTGCAGTGGGATCTGTCTGTGGACCACAGGATATAAAGTTGTGAGGCTGTGATGGCGTCAGCTGTTTCCTGTCTACAGTAAAACCAGTCGCTCTGACACTCTGAAGTGTTCAAAGATCAGACTCTGCACTTCTAGTTTAGATACAAGTCAAAACTGTGTTATTATTATTTGTGAAATGTGCTGCAAAACTTCAGATACAGGATTTTTAAAGCATAAAAGATTGGAGATAAAGTCCACAGGAAGTAGAGTCACCATCACAAATCTGTAGCTTCACCTCGATCTGTGCGCGTCCGAGTGGATGTAAACAAACACACAAGAGGAACCAAACTCACCTTTTTATTAAAAAAAAACAAACCACACTGGATTCACAGTGTGGTTTTGTGGGCTGTTATTGTAGTGTTGCTGATGTTTGGTGGTTATGATCTGACAGAGCAACTCAGTGTCACACTGACACACACACACACACACACACACACACACACGAGAGGAGCGGAGCGACTTCATGACCACACACAAAGACACAAAGTCGGGTAACGCCTCTCCAAACTTGGGGACAATCAGCCATAATCATGGGAATTGTCCTGTAGTGTGTGGTTGCCTTAAGGCAACACTGAAGCCCGCAGAAGAACAGTTCTTTAAAGCTGTTCATCATCTATTAGACCCATGCCTGAGACAAATCCTGTTTGTGTTCAGAGCTGTTACCTGAGGGCCATGATGTGCCCGTTGGCGCAGAAGCACATGAGGCAGATGGCTCCGCCCATATTGACCACGTCGGCGCGCAGCACGAAGGAGGCCTCTGTGATACTGTGTTTGTAGAGTCGTGTCTGAGAGGGCAGAGCCAGGACTTTAGCCTGTTTCTCTGAACACAACACCAAGAACTGACTGTCCTGCCCCTCCAGAGAGCCAGGCGGCGACGGCGGGCGACGCTTCTTTATCCTCTCCTTCTCCTCGTCTGAGGCGTTGGGGTCGTACCAGGACTCATAGGCAGGGGACAGCAGAGTGCCGCTCGCATCCAGAAGAGCCATGGTGAGGATGCCTCCTTTGAGCTGGGAGATGGTCCCTGGGAGAGAAAAAATTCTAAATTAATACACTGCTTTTTAAAAAAAAAAAAAACTTTTTTAATCATTTAAAATAGTCCCAGACCATTTTAGAATCACAACAACACTAGTCCTAACCGATGTCCTGAACCGATACCAGCCCCCTCGCAAATGTTTCTGATATTACAAACACAGTAAATACAGAGGGTTTAGTCTCACCACAGGAGGAGACGGTCAGAGGCTGCTGTAGTCTCTGCTCGGGCACAGAGGGCACACCCAGAGACAGCATCATGACTGCCCCCTGTGTGGTGCCCACCAGCAGGCAGGGCCCCAGGGAACTCTCCCCTTTCCGGCCGTAACTCTCACAGAACACAAACGCACAAACTGCCTCTCTGGACTCCCGATCAATACTGGTGACGCTGGAGCTGCGTGACCGGCTGAAAGAGTTGTCCTTCGCATCTGGAGACACAGGAAGAAAAGAGGGAAGATAATAAAGAGTTTAAAGAAATGTTTATGTAATGATGTAAAATGTGTCTTGCCCCAGTGCAGATGTATTGTTAAAGCAGCTCTTAGAATCAAAATGAGACTGCTGTGTGCTGACGGGAAAGACACAAGAGATTTAAAGGGGCTGTGCAAAACAAAATCCAAACAAACATATAGACTCAACCAACATAAGACCAAGCCCATACTGAAGCCGTGTACCTGATTTTTTTCCTATTTATTAATTTATTTAGGGCAAGTAAACGTTTTACGTATTTTTACAATGGAACATAGTATCATCCATATTAACATCAGTGCAATCGTACCAACAGAAACAACAAGAACAGCAACACAAAATCTGCCCAAAAAGGAGTGGGAGGAAGAAAAACCTATTTAATCCCACCCCCATCTTTTAATTACATTTTTTCAGTTTTATCTTGCTTGCTTTCATTTATTTCAGCCAAAAATGTCTTGCCCCAGTACAGATATATTGTATAAGCACCTCTTGGGGTCAAAATGAGTCTGCTGTGTACTGTCTGCATCTAATTAGAAGGCTTTTTAATGTCCAGTGATCAGGAAGTGTGGGTTGGCATACTAGTTGTTGTTGCTTTACAGTCACAGCGAAATTCTGATCTCTGAAAGCTAAAAAGGTAAAAGCTGAAAGCTGAAAGGTAAAAGAAGAATAACTCTGGACCACTGCAAACAGTTTGTAATGAACTAGTTCTTTTTTCATGTTTTAAGACTGTAAAAATCAAGTACAGCTCCTTAAAAGAGGCAAAAAGTCGACCTCATATCCTGGAATGTTCCACAGTATGGAAGTCCATTGAAACAAGCAAATGACGCCCCCGAACTCAGTTACAGGTCAGTTCTGTGAAAAGGCAACGTCGTTCATGGTAAGAATGTATGTTTGGAGCAAATGCATAGGTAAGTTTAATGCCATACTGTGGAGCATTCCAAGCAAAGCAATAACATCCCCATAAAGACAAACAGGTGACGGACCCTCCCAGTCAACTGGGAGGGTCCGTCACCTGTTCAGAATCACTCCACACATGGACAAAACCAAACAGGCAGGTTAAATAATATTAAAAATATAATTATTGTCATCACTTCAACAGCAGCTGAAAAACAAGATTAGGCCCCGGTTAAAGCTTCCTGTTAAAAGATTAAAGCTTCCTGTTAAAGACACAAAAAGCCCTTTGAAAACATGAGATTAGTGCCATTTGAACTGATTCAGGGTTAGTACAAGGTCCAGACCAGACCCAGACCAGAGTCCAGACCAGAGATCAGACCTGAGACTAGAGCAAGACCAGAGCAATATTAAGTCTAGACCAAATTCAGATTTGGTCCAGGTGTAGGAGGATTTTGGGATTAGACCAGTTTTGGTTAAGTATCAAAATCTAATCAAGTCTCAAGATTAGACCTAGTCCAGACCAGAGTCCAGACTAGAGACCAGACTCAAGACCAAGATCAGAGCAAGACAAAACCAAGCCCATTATAAATCCAGACCCAGATTTGGTCCAGGCGAAGCTGGGTTTTGGTCTGAAGTCTAGACCAATTTTGGACCTAAGACCAAGTTGTGAGAGACATCCCTGAACAGATCCCGACCAAGATCATAATCTGGAATCAGAATCATTTCAGAAAGAGTCCAGACCAAAACCCAGCAGAATTTGGGGTTAGTACCAAGCCAAGTCCAGACCAAATCCAGACCAAGTCCGGACCAGAGACCAGCTGGTCCACTCACTGTTGGGAACAGAAACAGCTCTAGAGAGCGTCTTCCTGTGCTGGCTCGTGGGAGAGACTTTATCAACCTTAAAGCTCCCCCTAGTGGTGACACTGCGTTTCTTGTCTGCTGGGGGTGAACGGGGTAAAAGGTTTGGCAAATCAATTTAAGTTCAACATTTTAAAACATATCAGAATTCTGCAAAAACCTGTAAAAAGTTGGTTATTTCAAAGAAAAACATGAAATTGTCAGTTTCTTACCATGGTCATTAGAGGAGCTAATTTTCCGAGACATCTTTGCTGAAACAGAAACAAATATTCCCGTTTTATAAATAATAAAGAAATAAAATTATCTGAATGATTCACTGAATTCTACTGATATTTTATCTGTTTCAATTAAGAAAGAATTGTAGAGTGGGTAAGAGTGGTTATAGAGTATGTAAGTATTCAGTATTTTCAGAAAATGCATATAATATTTTGTGTTAAATGATATAATAATAATAATAACAATAATATGACAGGCAGGTTATGTCTTCAATAAATCTGTTTTGAATTTGAACAGCTAAGGGCAGAAGTGAAGCGTGTAAAAATGTATATAAGCATTTTGAACATGCAACGCCAAGAAAGCCACTTCTGTTGTCGGCAAAACATGGATTTGTTACTGTTCATCCAAAAAGGCGTGTGGTTAAAGCTACCATCTGTATTTCATTTTTTCTACAGTAGATGGCAGATGTGTCCCTGAACTGGCACCACCCTCACTCTCACCTGTGCTCTCTGCTCTTCTGTCAGACCAAAGCTGTCACACGAGCAGACAGCAGTAACAGCAGTAGAAAGTGTCAGTGGTGACATGTAAGAATACAGGGGTGGGTCGGCCAGTTTAATTACAGCTGGCAGCTTTAATGTATTGTAGCTCCATCTTTATACACTAAAGTTGTTTTGCTGAAGTCTATAGCCACTCTATAGAGAACTTGAGAATATAAACGAGGATTTCCACAGACCAAAGTGACTGGAGCCAGAAAACATTGAAAAGAAAGAAGAGCCGGAGTGCAGAGCCCAGAGCCTGTGATGGAGGAAAGCTTCACCTAAAGACTCAGCTCTGTGGGTTAGACCTGACACAGACGAGGCAGAGTTTCTACACAAGTTCAGCTTTTAAATCAACTTCTTTCATAACGTTTTGTGGTCACAGTTTGGAAAGCAGTCAAAGGAGACACTTTACCCACCGACCTACTGGATGACTGAATGTGGAGTGTGTCAGATTGGCAGCAGGGCCAGTTAATCAAATGTGAATTGAGATTGAGATTCAGTCACTTCTAATTATAAGAATATGCTCCACGGGGAGGTCCACGGCCAATCATCCGTCAGTGAAAGCCTGTGGTTTGGTTGCCTGGTAAATCCAAACTGATCTGTTGTTTTTTTTTATGCAGACTGATATCAGGTTGGTCCCCACTCCCTCCAGAACCAAACATGATCGTCCAATCAGATTTGTTTACTTCAGTAATTCATGTGAAATGAAGGAGCTCATTGGTCTCCATAACTTTCAAACAAAATCACATTTTTTTCTCCTCAGATGAAGATGAAGGGAGTGCTTCATTGATTCTGCAGAAATCCGCCATGTCACATTGAAATAAAAGTTAAATCTATATACAGCTAAAGTGTTTTTTGTCTGCTATTCCAAACTGAAAATGCACCAACAGTGTTTCAAAGAGCAGTGTAATATGAAACACCGTTAAACAATGAAAAACCAAATCAAGACAATTTGAAGTTGCACATTTTCTGTGTAGAAAATCTGCCTGGATACTGTGAAGAAACCTTTTCATGCAGATCATTTCCATCGATCACTTCTCTCCCCAAACGGTGATTAGTGAAAATAAAATCATGAGACTCATTTCACAGCAGCAGAGGCACAGACGAGTTAGAAGCCGCCATCCAGAAAAAGAGAAATGAAACAAAACCTGTACAATACCAAAGTCATTGGCAACGGTCCTGGAAAACCTCCTGCTTTTGAACTTCACTGGAAATAAATACAAAAATGAACAAAATCTAAAAGAAAAGTCTGAGTTTTGGAAATAAAAATGTTTTTGAACATAAAATACCCTTCTCAATGAAATTCTGTTTGCGGTCGTCATCTGAGTTACAGGGAGAGGTGGAGCCTACAGGAAATAATGAGTTTAATTATGTAAACAACATTATCAGAAAATCGAAGACAGCTTTTTAGAATTAGGGTTGAAAGTATCGGAAATCAGACACTAATTAATACTTAAACTAGTCTGCCTCTGTCTGCGCAGGTGAGGCTGCGTGTGTTGTCATGGAAACAGGTTGTGTGATCAGCTGCTGGACTGTCACGTGGCTCCTGGTGTGTGGGGTGAATGGTGTGTGGTGTGTGAAAACAGGACTGGCCCAAAACAGAAATAAACTGAACTAAATCTAGTGCCACTGGGGCAGTAACGTGTGAAAACGATCTGGAACAGCAGTGAGTATAGGTCTTTTAAACCAAAACATCATTTGCAAAACAATAATGACATGTATTGTGTCTATACGCAGACCACATACCAAACCTTAGTTAAAGGAGAACACACTGGCGGCTCTTACCTGACGTGGGAGACTTGCAGCGCTCCTCAGATGGATTTGACCCATCGTTGGAATCACACAGAGCTGCAAGAAAACCACAAGAGTTCAGGATAAATGCATTAAAATGTACTGTCAGGTTTAATATTCTAAAGCAGGGATAGAGTTAAATTGACCTACACTAGAAGAGGGTAAAAAGAGTCACTGGGGATGTTAAGGGATGTTCCTGGACAGAGGGTATTACTTTTGAGGCTCACTATCTAACTTTTCTGGTGGAGTGGCAGCATTTGCTTGTCTCCATGGAGATGAGATTTTTTTTAGCTTGAAATGTTCCACAATATCCCAATAAATGCATCTATGGTGACACCACCAGGCCATGTTACATGTCAGGCCTATGGAGTGGTGATTCCACTTACAAGTATGCATAGCATGGAAATTCCAGGTAAAGCAGTAGCAGCTCCATGGAAACAATGTGACCATCTACCAGAAAAGTTGCATAGGGTGGCTTTAATATTCTGCAGCCATTTATGAAAGTTTTCAATGATATTACGTAAGCATTTTAGACAAATTAAATGCTGACTGTAAGGAACAACATTATGTGTTTGTTTGTTTTTTAAAGTCCTGGCATTTTGATATTTTAAAATATCAGATATATATATTTTATTGTTTATATTTCAAATCTTTTTTTTTTATTGATTTTATTTTTTCACACATTTGTCAAAACTTGAATCCATGGAGAGGAGAGGAGGACGGGGCTTTGGGATAGTGGACAAAAGTCAGCTCTGTTCTGACGTAAACACACTTACGGAAATGAGAGGAGCGCAGTTTTTTCACAGACTCAGAATACAAGTTAGAAATGCTGGACATGCAAGACGTAGCAGGAATGTCTTTAACCACACGGGGGCAGCAGAGAAACAAAAAAGGGATGCAAAATAAGTGAAAAACAAGAAGAAACTCAGAACCTGCTGCCCTGGATACGCACACATCCAATCACTATGTGTTAAAGATGTATCATGTAACTTTTCTGGTAGAGGATCTGCCACCTGCTTGACTCCATAGACATGTGAGTGCTTTGCTTGGATAGTTCCACAGTATGCCATAACATAGACAGATAGATATGCAATAGATAGATCTGTTTAATGCTATACTGTGGAACATTACAGGCAAAGGAATGACATCTCCTTGGAGACAAACATGTGGCAGACACACAAACAGAAAAGTTGTAAAATGCACTTTATATATTGGATTTAAATCATGTTTTTGTATGACATTATTCATTTGTTCAGACCACAGTGTGACTAGTGGTGATAAAATACGTGTAGTCACAGATGCCCTGGGGCAGACTCACACAGATTCAGCTGAAAATCTGCACCAAGAGCCTTTATAACCTCTATTAACCACATAATCTCACAATTATACAGACATAAAAGAATAGTGTGAAGTATGACTATAGCAGCGACACAAGGCAAAATGTCCTCCTACAATATGTAAACAAATAAAAGTAACTTAAAACAACTTAAAATAGGATCAGGACTAGAATTCCCAGGTCACTAAGAACAGAAAACAGGAGAAGAAACAGTGAAATAAATGGATTTAGAGCACAAAGACAAAGTGATTAGACAGGACAGAAAGGAAACAGTAAGACCAACATCAAAACATATTTTCACTATTTAAAATGAGACATGTTATGCCTTTTTTTAAATATAGTTTTTAGCATAAAAGTTTTTTATTGTTGTGAAAAGGTGAATCCTATAATACTGAGAATGATTTTTCTGAATAATCACAGAGGTGAAAACAGGAATTTATATAGTATCTTGTATAACTGCCGTTTATACTGATTCTACTGTACTTTATTGTGAAACACAGTATTTGCTGTTGACTTTACTATGACGATAACAAAAAGTTATGAAGAGCACTTATAAAACCATCATGGTGAATAATTCGGATGCTCTGAATGCATAAAGTAAGTGAGGAAGAATTTTGGACCACTGCAAACTTTTTTTTTTACTAAACTAGATCTGTTTTCATATTTTTAAGACAGTAAAAAACTGGTAGAGCGCCTTTAAATACAGCATGAAAGAGAATTACTCAAATATGTCAATCAAAACACTATAAACGATGAGGGAACATTTTAATTACATGTTTAAAGTTTATAAATCCCCTTTACGTTCAGTGTTTTAAATATGACAAATGCAAACCTAAAATAAACCATTCAAATCTCTCTTTCAAAGGTCATTTTCACGGCAGCTTCAGTTCCGCCCGGCAACAACAATACTCTGAACTGTGTCCAAGTGAACAGATGGACCTGCTGTGAGCGCTGCCCCCTGTGGAGAGCAAGTGCTACTGCAGGGACCGGTGCCAAAACACACCACACTGTCTACAACCCAAACAGGCAAGACTAGTAGTAAAGTAGGTAGGGCACATAATAATTAGTGCTACTGTTGAGACTGAGTAGCACCAGTGTTTCATTTTATGAGCGGTAACAACTAATTAACTCCTATGTAGTCCTGAGTATCAGCATGCAGGGGGTTTTCTGAATGTATGTCTAAGCAGAAACGTTTTTAAAAGCTCTGAAAACTCAGTATGTACGTGATAACTATATTCTTGAACTACCTATTCCACAGCACAGGAGAAGTTTATTCTCCGTGGGATTTTCCTGGTTAGATACTAGTACAAGTCCAAAGTAGTTGTAGTTGCAGTGGCTCACCTGCAGAGGGCTGTCTGGTCTTCCTGGGGGAGCGGGGCTGGCGGGGCTCACAGGGGCTGTACAGGTCGGCTGTGCCCAGGTTCAGGAGCAGCGTCTTCTGCACAAAGTCCACCACAGCCAGACCACTGCTGTTCCCAAACACCACACTGGAACAAACACACAGACATTTCATTTTGATTACAGCAGGTTTACACTCTAATGAAGTCTAATATGAGAAAACAAGCTTTTAAATGTGAGTGATTACAAACACAACCTTTACATCATACAGTTGTGCTTTATAAGAGAAGAAAGCTTTTATTTTGATGCAGCGTAGCTTTGTATGATTTTCCTTTATATTGATTTTACTCAGTGCTGTCGCTCCGCACACACACATTACACTCAGCGCTTTGGGCACCAAGCGCTTATGGAGGCACCAAAAAAACCAGGCTCATAGAATCCTCTCAAAACTATCCATCCAAAGTGCGTGGAGAGAGGTGAGAAGTTGGTGCCAGTGCCAAGAGAATCCCCCGAAATCTCCCTCTCTCTGTCTCTCTTTTCCTCCCTTACTTTTTCTCTCTCTCTCTCTCTCCCTTACTCTCTCTGTCCTTCCATTTCTATCGCTCTCTCCCTCGGTGTCCGGACCCCGTGCAGCAGATAAAAAAGCGGGAAAAAAATTTCACTTTCAAATTCTTATTTAAAGATCCCTGATTGAGTAAATTCTGTTGTGCAATTATTTGTACTTATGTATGTTATTTATTAAATAAATGTGCACATTATGACTTAAAAGGGCACAGACTTGTTCTGTGTTTACAATGTTCAGTTCAGTGTTCTGTCTGCAGTCATTGCACAAATCTTTGTTCATAATAATGGTGGAGGCATTTATTTCTTAACCTTTTTATATAATTTATTATTTTAACTTTCATGTTTAGTGTATTTGTTGTGGTGTGGTGTGGCACCACAAAGCATTTGTGCTTAGGGCACAGAAATGGCTAATTTTCACCGAACTGTTATTTAAAGGTGCATGTCACTTTTTCTGTAGTAGGTCTGCTTTGCTGGAGTGTCTCACTGTACTATGGGATCACATATCTTGCAATTATTCATGTTTTATTGATAAAAAAAAAAATCTCATCTCTTCACAGATCTGACCTGTAGCTTGGACCTGCTTGTTTCCATGAATTGAGATTCATTTAATGCCATATTGTAGAACAACAAGTTAGTGTGAGAAGCTCCACCTGAAGTACACCTTCCCTGCTTTAGCTGTAGTAGGAGAAATTGAAGCATACTGCAAAATCCACACGGAAATGTCCAGGAATCAAATCAGAGTCCAGTTGAGAGGCGGGTACTGAGGACTAAACCCACTCATAACCTGCTGTGTCATAGTGTATACAAGCGTTATGGTGCACACTCACAGGCCGTAGGAGGAGTTGATGCCCAGGCTGGTGATGGGCTGAGGGGGCTCTCCATTCACCCAGACCAGCTGCACCACCAGCTCCACCTGGTACCCCGCAGACTGCTTCAGAGGAGACGAACGCACCCTGAAACACACACAAATATATCAACAGGTCAATTCTGTTATATTCAGTTAGATTCACAAACTGACTATAACAGAATTCAGTTTGTGAAATGTAAAAAAAACAAAACAAAACTCTGAATAGTAGAAAATAAAGCCGCAGTATAATGATACTCAAATATAAAAGTAAGCATCGCAAATTTAAGTCACGTTTAATCCATGTCAGATTTTCTTTAGTTCTAGCTTCGTCCTGAATTTAGTCCATTGATTTTAGTGCTGTTTAATCCTGGTTCAGCCCTAGTTTATTACTGGTTTAATCCTAATCTTGGCAGAAGAACACAAATTGGGAAAACATAAATAAATAAATACAAAATATCATATTTAACAGTAATTCTCCGTACTGTAGACAGGCTATGTTGTCCCTGGGCCCTGCGTCGGTGGAGTTGACTCCTGGAGGTGCAGGGGGGTCTTGGCTCTCCTGCTGGGGGCTGGAGGGTGCAGTGTTCTGGGGCAGAGGAGGAGACTGGTCCCCCCCTGGGTCTGGAGAGTCCACAGCACAGTCTGGGAAGTCACTCTGCATACGCACCTCCAACAACTGAGCAACAACAGAAATATATGTACATTATACCTTTATACCTTTTCATGTTTGCAACTAATCCAACACAGCTCAAACTGATCTACTCCACTTGCTGATGTCACAATGCGGTGTTCCTCTGTGTTTTTAAAGTCTTTACGTACAGACTTACAGAGCTGATACTGAAGTACTGAAGAGGACCACTGCTGAGCCACTGTGTCCATTATTGAATATAAATGGGTACTTGATGTTTGGGGGTTAGCGCCTTTTTTCTATCTCACAATGAAACACGCCTTTGTAGCAAAATCCAAAAAATATTTTCAAAAACAAATCAGTTCTTCAACAATTATAAATAAGCTTTTTCACAAAGACCATCCTTTTTGTGTAATTCTTTCAGTTTTGGACATTGGCACATGTTCAAAGTTTTTTTTCTGAAAAGCTGGATTTTACAAAAATAAGAAAATTACAATTATTAAATTTGTTCTGTAGCTTAAACCCTTAAACCCAGAGCTCTTCCTGGTGCACACTTGTCAGACGAGCTACATCTAGTTTTTGTGTAATTGGCTTTTTAAATCTGTGACTTTTCATGTCACACCACAGGACACCCTCAGGATTACAGCATTAAACTGCTTATATCTTTATTAGATTTAAAGTAGAGATAAAGGTGTAATATTATTAAATAATGTACACATGCTTCCCTTTATGCCACCACCTTTAAGAACTGTCTCTGACACAAGGAACTCATTCTAGATTTTTTTAAAGAAAAGTGTTACAGTCACACAGCAGGACACTTGAGTTTTTTGTGTGTGTTTTCTTGTCAAAGGATTAAGACTCTGACCTGTACTTCATCTGTGGTGACCTCCTGTTTGCTGAATCTGTAGACGATCACATGAGCGGAGACTCCTGCCACACACAGCAGCCTGCTCTCAGGACACCAGCTCAGAGTCTGAACAGCGAAGGGGTCCTCGTCCACGGTGTCTGCGCTCCCCTTCTCCTCTTTCACCCGCGCTCGCTCAAACACTTTGGCAGTTTTCAGCTTGTACAAAACCTGCAGCATTACTACAACAAAGAATCAAACATTATATCAGAAAATGCATGTTGTTATTTTACAGGCAAATGGTACAATGGTACTATGAAAATCAGGTGCAGGGTTGGTCATGTACATACAGGTAATATAGCCCCCATATGAGTCACTGTTTTTAAACCAATCATACATGGTGTGGAAGGAAGCATTATGTAATAATTTAAACTTAATGTGTGTGTCAAAGGAGAAATTCAATTTGTCAACTGAACAAACATTAATTTAGGTCAAAAATGTTCCGCAGCTCATCCAAGCTGCTTCTTCAGTTCTGCTCAGAATGCTGGAGGATACTTCCTTATATCTGTCTGCAGGGAGGAGCTCCATTTGCCTAGTTGACAAATTGAGTTTCATACTGTGGAACATTCTAGGCAAAGGACTAACATCTCCATGGAGACAAGCAGAAGGTGGATGAGTGTACTTGTGTGTGTGTGTGTGTACTTACACGCAGAAGCGTCCCAAAACTTTATCGTCCCATCAGCGTGCCTGGTTTGAGAAACAAGAAAAACTGTTTAAAAAAAACTGTCCTGTGTTTCTCTATTCACAATAATCACAAAAAGTGTATTATTTTACTCTAAGCATGTTTACAAATATAAAATGTTGTCTTGTCCACAATATTAAACGCAGGAATATAGTCTTACCCTGTGATGATAATTTCTGGGTAGCTCTGAGCCCCCTGACCCCAGTTTCCTCCACTGAGGGGCCACTCCTGAAAAGAACAACACAAAGAAAAATACTCACTCAGTTTTCTATGAGACAACTGCAACTGCATCACAGCTAGATAGAGACAAGCACATCCAGTAAAAGCTGCAACTGCGTGCTGGGTCCAAAGACAAAAACTGTGCAAAAGAAGAATGAGAACCACACTGCAGTTCTTTGAAGCTCCCAGATTTTTATTTTAATGACACCACAATGTGACATTTTTGGTCAAGCCCTAATACACCACTTTAAAACAGAGTGAACGCCTGTTTGTACTGTAGATATCATTCAACAATTGTAATCAAATTTGTTTAACATTAGGACTGATCACATGGTGGGTCAGGTGACTAGACCTGGGCCAAAACATATAAACAGGTGTGAGACTTAACAGATATGTTTGTTCCATTGTGGTGTTAACCAATAAAACAGGTGTGAGACTGAAACTTTCACCTTTCTAGAGAAGGGCTTGACCCAAAACGTCACATTGTGGTGTCATTAAAATAAACATTTGAGAGCTTCAAAGAACTGCTGTGTGGAACTTTTTGTTCTTTTGCATAATTGCAGATGCATAAAAACCCCTCAGCTACAACAGAACCTCAATGTTAAAAGTCAAATTAGGCTTGATATAAGCTTTAAGAAAGATCAGACTCTGTATTTTCTGTGCTATAACTTAAAATAATGTGTGTGTTTATATGTGTTACATGTGTTTGGGGAATTCATCTGTACTGAACACCAGCAGGGGGCAATAGGGCTTCATCTTCTGACTCAAAATTAGCCACATCATCAACCCAACTTAAGTGTGTCTTATGATTAACAACGTGGACAGGAATGTTGACTTTGCTTCTGTTTTGCTTAAATCAGTCTTGTGAATTAAATGCTGATGTTGTCTTCTACTGGAAACAATGAGTGTCCATCCAGTCCCTTTTAAATACATACATATTTATACGTATTTATTCATATTTTTTTAATAATCTTTTTTTATGTTATTGTTATTACTTTGATTCTATGATGCCGTGCGTACACTGCGATATTTTTGGTCGTGTCACTCAACCCCAGCTTAAACTGTACGAGTAAATCACAGGGTTTAAAAGTTCACAGTTCACGAATCATGTTCTCTAAACGAACCGATACTCAGATGAGACCTGTCTGTGCACACTGTACGTTCACATAACGACCGGAGTTGTTGTTCCGGAAGTAGAAAACCACAAAGAAGAAAACCAAGTAATTAGAAAACCACAGACGTGCGGAGACATAATGCTGATCCAATGTGCTGCCTTGGCAATTTGTGCCATTCTCTGAGCAGAGAAACCCAAAAAGAAGAAGCCACGAATCTGGTCAAAGAAATGTCAGCATAGACGTAGGCAGACGTGGGCAGTACGGGTTGTCAGTTCTTCAGAAGGAACTGGAGGTATGTAGCATTTTGTGTTGCTCGATTAGCTGCGCCTCCATGTCCTGTGTCCAAAACACTCACCGGTGCCATCGTCCTCCACAACCTCATATCCTGCTTCCTCTTCTGTGTCCGCACATGCTCAGTCTGACAGATTCTGGCAAATCGGCTCATGAAACGACTTCAACAGAGCAAAACTCTCACGAGAGGTGAAAGGATTTCAAACAAGTTTGATTGTCTTGCGACCTATGAATGCCAATCAGGAGCTGGTCGTGAGGTATAAATCGTTTTTTTTACCCCATGTTTACTACACGAAGCACGACACACGATGAAACCAAAACTCGACCCGATCCCCAGAACAGTCGCACAAGTGAAAAATCGGCTCAAAAAGGGTCAAAAATCGCACAGTGTACACCCGGCTTAAGGGACTGGAACGAGAACCTACAAACCTCCTTGATAATAATAATAGTAAGTATAACTGTGTTGTGTTCAGGGACCTCACCTTTTTGCTGTAGCCCTGCCTCTTCTGCCTGGTGCCCACAGAGTACAGCGCTGGGATGAGTTCTGCCGGACAGTCAGCGAAGTATTCACAGCAGGTCACTGGAGACTCGTGAACGGTGAAGGGGTACGGGTTCTCAAAGGCCGGGTATCTGACAGGAGGGAGAGATAGCAAAAAAAGAAATGATAAAAACCTTTAATTCATTCAAAGGCTGAAATTATGGAAGATACACTGTTTCATTTGACATTTGAATATTATAACATTGTAAAAACATTGTAGTAGTTTATTTTGAATTTCAGCTGCCAACTTGCCAAAAAATTCATAAAACGATTTTCATATAAGGAGCAAGATTAAGCTTTCAATTTTATCATTACTTCATGTTTTCTTAGTATCTTTTGTACTCTAAAAAGTAACTGCAGATGCCGGCTATTTCTGAAAGGCTCATCTTCACTGTGATTGGTTATATGAATAAAAATCATTCAAAAATGTTTTAAGGATCAAAGATTCATAGTTAAAATTCAAAATCTGACTAAAGAAATGAGCTTCTGTACGCAAAAAGTATTTCCTAATTATTTGCTTCTTAAAAATTAAAGGTTGTATGGAGGATTTTTTTAGTTTCAAATTGTCAATGATAGCATTATAGAGATGTAGTAGCCTTGTAATTATGACGACCAAAAAAAAGAGAATAAAAATTCATCAACTCTGGACGTGGTGGGGCTAAACATTTGCCAATAGATAACGACACTGCCTCGTTATCTGTGAGCTGACAGGCTGTCAATCAATCTCCCTAAGTTTCTAGTGTAACTGACTTGCCTGCGCGCTGCCGGTACGTGGTTTACGTACGCCTGTCACGCAGTCCACAGACGCACAGACGCTGTTTACTTCACCAACGCAACAGTTCTTAGCGGCTTTTTTGACCTATATCTTCCTCGCAGTTCGCACAAAGTTTGTTGCAATGGCGACAAGAATCCAGGAGCAGTTCGCCGCAAAAGAAAGTCCGTTTTTGAGGTCACTGAAAGAAGAAGACAAGGGGAAAAGCAGCGAAGCCAAACTAAGGTGATTCTTGGAGATTCATTCCAGTGATGGCGCGACTGCAGCAGATGAAGAGTCTAAAGACTGACGCATTGGTCCACAAATTACTTCTGGACAGGAAACTTCTGCTTATTACGAAAACGTACTTTATTTTTTATTTCCAAGAACTAGACAAATGTTTTTTAGGACACGAATGTGATATCCTATGTCTGAAAACGTAATTTTCAATGCAAAGAAAGAGTCCGCTTGCTGCTGCGTGTTGTAGTAATAGCTTCATTTGCACTGAATCTCCACGCACCTTCTCTGCACCCCTTACTGCTCCTGTCCCCGCTCCCCGTTTCGCTCTTCTCCCTGCTCCTCACTTCTTCTCTGCGCATGGAATCTTTGCGCACCGCTCCCCTCTCCTCTCCCTGTTCCATTCTTCTCCCTGCTCCTCACTTCTTTTCCACACACGAAACCTCCACGCCCCCCCTCCCCCCGATCCTCACTTCTCCGCCTTGCCTAACCAACACTGTAGTTAGTTGTTTACAAGTCATGTGCAGCGATGAGGACTTTCTGGCGTAAAGAGGAGGAGGGAGGAGGTGTGTCTACGTAGGAGCTGTGGGGGAGGGGGGGTGGTTTCACGCATGCGCAACATTTGAAAAAGGACAAACAGTCGCTGGATTTCTCGTTCCTTGGAAAATCTTCTATACAACCTTTAAGTATTCCCAAGAAATATTGTTGTATCGTATCGTCAAAAGTCTCACAATATTGTGGGTCATCAAAATATATCGAATTCCAAGTCTCTTTGCTTAAAGTAATAGTTATGGTGCAGCAAGAGCTTAAGAAAAAAAAAGAAAAAAAAAAGAGGGAACTACATAGACCATGATCCTTTGCTCTGTTTTAGTGCAGACTACATGAAGAAATAACAGTTCTAAGCACTTTCAAATCTTAGTTCTTTGGTGTAAGTCTTGTCAAGTAGCATATTCACAGTTTTGTTAATCTCCACAAAATATTGCAATAAATATCGAACAGTGAGACACATATCGAGAAAATATCATACAGAGAAATTTGGATATGGTGACATCCCTACTCACAAATCACTATACTTTTTGAGAAACAACTTTTTTGCCCAAATATTGTGTCATTTATTAATTACAGAAGGATTGTTCCGGGCTTACAGTGCGTTCTACTGTATATAATCTAAACACCCACACAGAAAACATGACATTACATTAGATTAGCATCATGGTGTCAGATTGTGTTCAGGTCCAGTCTGAAGCTACAGTAGCATGTTTAGCTCTTGTCATATTGGTTCAGTGTGTGTGTTTATGAAGCAGGCTGCACACAGCTCCAGCTCCACTGAATTTAAACTCATTTGAATTGCAGATTTCCTCTCGGATCAATACGCCTCGTCTGGTGCTGACTCACACGGGCCCACACAGCGTAATAACAACATCACATTTAGATTGACCACAGCGAAAGGGACTCTCTCAGGCTTTATTCAGACATTTTACACTATTTCCGGACACATCTGCTTTGTATTTAATGCAGTTCAATGACTCTATTAAAGATTTGTATTTTACATCAACATATTTGTGAAACAGAGAAGATCTTTGGTTAAAATAACATTGAAATATCTGCAGAGACTCACCCGATCTGTCCCAGGTCTATGACGACCAGATCCTTCTCCAAAAGAACCACCACAGCGTACGGCTCCTGGAAGTCTGACATATAAAACTACTTAGCTATGAGTTGAATAAATACTGCCAAAAGGATCATTTCATTCACCCACACTACATGTACAGTGTACTTAACTAGCATCAACACGTACATCTATCAGTATAAGTAAGATGTTCATCAATTTTACCAGCCTATGTCAGAAACACCAATTCTCATGATTTTGTGAAATCAGAATTGAAGCGTTTGCATGTGATTGGTTTAAAATGACCAATCACAGAGCAGCACAGTGGTTTGTGCAAAAGCCAGGGCTGAACAAGCCAAAACAAACACAGCGACACCCACAGACAAACTTCAGACACTTTTAGTAGACTATTTTGCTTTGTGCTCGTGTGGAGGGTGAGACACTGATCGTTGGTTCACTTTTAGTGAGAGCCATCCCAGATTCGTGTGTTCAACTCTGTTCAGAGGATACACAGATTCATCTGGACAGAGCCACGTTACAATATCACATAAGCCCCAGTCCAAACTGGTCTCTCATTGTTGTCATAAAGTCCCATGCAAAAAGACATTCAGACAGGGACTGGACGCTGCTTGAGCTATGAGTATTAGACTTTTAAATGTAATTATGTTGAAATAATTGTCCTAGTTGAATACTTGAAGTGTTTTAAGTGTATTTTGTCTCACCATTAGGATAGGGTGTTTCACAGAGTGTGAGGAAGTCCACTATGGGCGTGTCCATCTCCAGGACTGTGGTGCTTTTCCCGTGCATCACAGTGAGACAGGCTCTCCTCCTGCCCACCGTCTCATAGGACAAGCCCCCAGACAGCACCATGAACGGGTCACTGAAAAATCAGGAAACATACAAAATGTGAACACACAACAGCAAATGACACAGCAACAGGAAATGAACATGTAATGTTTTCCACATTTACAGATGGATCAGACATGAAAAGGTCAAGTGTAGTTACTTCCAAAGAGAAATTATTAAATAAAATAAATAAAACATTGTGAAGTGGATCACACTTTAGTTATAATTTCAACAAAATCTCGCCTTTTCTCGTTCTCGTGGGTCCAAACTCTTGGGAACTGTTTGGTCCCACCCTTAAGTAACATCATTTCCTTTAAAAGAACAAAATATCCTGACCTCTAGAAATCGAGCAGATTCAAGATTGGGGCGTGTGCATTATTTTCTCAGTTAAAGTTTCAGTGTTCTCTCAAATGTGAATGCTAAAAGCTAAAGATGGGTTTAAAACCAAGCACTTTCAACAGAATCCTACCATCAAAAAATAACTTGCAAATCTTATCTCTATGCGTGTGTAAAAATTGTGATTAGACATGAGCCTCTCTGACCCTCACCTGGTCTGCTGTACTGTACTGTACTCTACTGTACTGTACTGTACTGTACTGTACTGTACATTCACTTGGACTTCTTGACACTTTGGACAGATCAGTCTCCTCTCAGACAAACACATTCCTGTTTATTTATAGACCCAGAACAGTTTCCCTCTTAAACAGGAGCTACGTGGTGACAGGTCAAATATACACAGGAAATACAGGAAGCTCAGAGCGTGCAGGGGAGGAGGGCAGAGAGAGAAGAGGGGAGAGGAGAGAAGAGGCACAAAAGAGGGGAAGAGGAGAGGAGGATGGGAGGAGAGAGAAAAGGGAAGAGGAGAGGAGGGGACAGGATGAGGAGAGGGGAGAGGAGGAGAGGACGAGAGGGGATGGAAGGGGGAGGGGTCTGGAGAGGAGAAGGGGAAGAGGAGAGAGGAGACGGGAGAAGAGGAGGAGCACTCACCCGGCTCGCGTCGTCTTGTACTCCACTTTGAGGATGGGTCTGCACGGCTCAGGCTTCTTACCGTCTTTGGGCTGTTTCCCTACAACACAAAACACACACACTCAAATACTGTGTGTGCTTTAGTCTGTCTGTCACTTTCACCAACCCATCACTCACACATCATTTCAAGTGGACATTTCATGCAAAATTTACATGGGTCTAAGTCACTGCAATTTACCCCTTATTGTTGTGTAGTTTTATTAGGGCTGGGCACGGTCATGTGTTCATTCTGCATTAACTAATGAATGTATTATTACCAACAATTATTTTTCATCCCTTAACACAGTTTTTATTATTTATTTTTTATTGTAAACGTCTGTTGCTCACTGGCTTTTATTTTGAAAAAGTCCATTGTGAGTGAGCCTAGAATGTTGCTTACTGCTGCGGCGCTCACAGGAAACAGAGAAAAGAAAAGAGAAAGAACGTGGGATAAACAAACATGGAGAAGGGTACAGAACTTTTACATGGCCATTTTCATTTTAAAGATCTTCAGACGACGCAGTCGACAGAGTCTTTTGTAACACTGCAACACTGAACTGTCTTATCACCGCAGTTTCACGAGTCTAAAATATCACCAAAAAGCAATGCAATACACTCGGCTGATACCGGCAAATCATTCACTGAAACAAGTGGAGCGAGGCTTCGGCAGACCTAGATGCAACTGGCTTCATGCAGAGGAGCAAAAAAAAAGTTCTAGGATTTGACAAACTGCACTGAAAGTGGCTTTTATTTTGGGTGAGATTCTCCAAAGGAAGAAGTACAAACATGGACTTTAGAGACCAGTGCCCTGCTGCTGTAGAAAGAAATGCTGTTTGCACAACACACGTATGGCACTTTCATTTACAGTTCCAATAAAAGTGAGCTATAAGCTACTTTTGAATTCATGATTGGGTTTTGTGTATACCATGCGATTCATGATTAATCACAGGAACTCACATGATTAATGTGATTCTTTTTTTTTCCCAGCCCTAATTTTATTTTATTTTTTTTGTTATTATGATGCCAGTTATGTATGTAAATGCCCCATAAAAAAACAATAACTCCAGGAAGAATGGCTGTGTTCCTTCAGCTGATGGAGGTCAAAATTAAATAACACAATACAAATACAAATACCCCAGATTTTAAGATAACAGATCAGAACCCAGCCCATAAACCACCACTCATGAGTGTGTATGTAGTCAAACTGACTTCACTACAAACACATGGGAGCATGAGGGCCGCTGCCAAATGGCTGCTAAAAGTATTTTTTCATAATTCATGTTTATTCTTGTCAGCAGGGGGCGCTCCAATGCATAGTGGATCTCCAGTGCCATCTCTTTGAAATGGAGACACTGCTTTAAAGTTGTATTACACAAGGATAGATTATTTTATGCCAAACATAACATGTGAAATGTCTACTTTAAAATGTAAACAAAATATCATTCTAGGAGTGGTACTAATATGAATGTCAACAAATGGTACAAAATACAAGGACGAAACCAAAACTTTCTACACAACTACCAAACTGAGAATGAAGAGTTAGTGTTACCGTGTGGAAGGGCATCTTGGTTATGGGGAAAAAATAAATAAATTGATAAGTGAAATCATGATTGTTTGAAAATATATACACGAACCTGGAGAGGACATAGACTAGACTTTTAATCAGTTATTAGGGTTAAAGTTAGTAATGTTTTGAAGTTCATTTCCTAAAATTATAGATGAAATCAGATTTTATTTCCTGTTAGTATCTGATTGGAGCAGATATTTGCTACTTAAACCTGATCTCTTGTTGGCCCATACCGTGTGGGGTGATGATCTGAGTGGGTTTGGCTGGAGCTCGTACGTTCCATGTGGTCAGAGTCCCATCAGAGTGACTGCAGACGAACTGTTTCCCCTCGTGATGCCAGGCCACGGAGTGAATGGCCTAAAGACACGAGACAGAGACAGAGTTTAAACAGAGCAGGAGACAGGTCAGAATCTCAGGTGGAGTTGCTGTGTAACTGTCAGATTGCAGATTTGTTGACCTGTTTTATGGTTCATATCTCTGTAATTACTGGGCCTGGGTCACATGAAACAAAAACTGGCGCCTTTTCTCTCTGTATAAACTAACTACAGTCAATATTGGGTCAGTATTTTCTTAGCTGAAAGGATTTAGAGCCATAAGTACAAGGACATTTTGCGGATCTAATCTTTAAGAAATAATTATAAGTTAAAGATTTGCTGATTTTCAGTTAAGATGTTTCTTTCAAAAACAGTAAATCTCCCATAGAGTTATAGAGTTATGTAGACCCTGTCAAGTATTACACAGAATTCAATTGTGTATACAACATCTTCGACACATTCAAATACATTCAAACTAGGCACGCTGATATTTTGAGAGGATTCTCTTGTTCTAAAGAATGGGACAAGATCTCACAACATGGAAAAGCCATAAGATCCACAGTCTCTGTAGAGTCTATACTTTAATACATAGTTTCCCAAAGACTGGGTCGCGTGTATGATCTACATGTAGGTCTGTGATAAACAGTTGTATACATGGATCTGTGACCTTATCGTTATCTGGATCTGGATCAGCATTTTGTCAGAATCTCCTGTCCTCATTAGGGTCAGTATTTCTCTGCTTATTCCTTTCACTTCTACATATTTGTTTGAAATGTGATTTTCTGTGCTCACAATAATGAAGACAAAACACAGAAACAGACTGAAGCTGCTCCTGATCTGCTGCTGTGTCTCCTCCTGCAGCTGGACTGAACACACTACAAAAACACACACAGGCCCAACTATCTCACTAGAAATGTTCAGATGTTAAGAAATGTTTTGTATCATGTCTTATCTTTCTGTAATTATTTTATTGACTGTTTTGTTCCAGTATTGCTGGTTCAACTGAATGTTGAAAAGAAAAAGAAATGTTTTACATTTAATGTCCAAATAGGCGACTTCTGGATCCTTTTATTGCTGCTTCAGTTTTTCATTGTTTCAAACTTGAGTAATACTAATAGTTCAGAGACACGATCACTCAGTCAACAATAAAATATGCTCATGAATGTTTAATAATGATCAAATCCACCTTTATTTTGTGATTTATGAATAATGTCTGTTGACTTGGGTCATGAAGGTTTGTGCCTTTTAAAATATGGGTCCCAGAAAACACTGGTTAAATATTATGTACATTTCATTAGTGTGCAACAGTCACAGTGTGTAAATATTAGGGTCCACCACCTGCTTCGTTCCATGGAAATGTTATTGTTTTGGTTGGAATGTTCCACAGTATAGCTTAAATCAGTCTATGAAAGGAAGGACGAGCAGGTTACAGCACTACGGTAGTCGCCCTATTCGTAGAAGGAGATGTATTTTTGAGCAATAGAAACATCTGTAATGAATAAATGCTACATGGATGTGTTTAATGTCAAACCATGGAACATTCCACGCAAAGTAATAACATCTCCATGGAGACACGCAGATGGCGGACCCCCCACCAGAAAAGTTGCGCAGTGCACCTTTAAGTCAGAGGTACACATGTTCTCACCTCGTCATAATTATATCGATAATCTGCTTTTTTAGACTTCAGGTCCCACAGCACCACGACCCCACACTCAAACCCAATCAGCAACTGCAGCAGAGAGAAGTAAGAAAACAAACCGATGATTTAGAACACAGTAATGTGTAGGGTTCAGTATAATGTGGGTTTAAAGGCGTTTTCAAAAGTGTTTAAGATCCTGCACCTTTCCTTCATCCATGGGGTTGTCACTGATGTGGACGACAGGCCCTGGATGCGTCTTGGTGGATCTAGACATTAAGTTTAGAAAGAGAAATGTCACCAAATAATTCAGTACGTAAAAATTTAAATTCCTCACTGATGAGTTTGTTACACATGAAAACAAAATAAAACATAATAAATAAAACTAAATATAATATAAAATGCCCTCACAGTTCGATGGCTTTGTTCCACATGATGACGTAGCCTGAGAGTGTAAAAGACTCCACGTTCACGATGTGGATGTTTCCTCTCTCTGTCCCGATGTACAGCCACTTACTCTGGAACGGCAGGTGGCAGTACGTGATTCTACAGGAAGAGAGGAGGGACAATTTTATCAACAACTATTTTATTAACACACTGAACACACGGACTTGTCAAAGCCTGATGTCATCAGATCTCAGAAGCTCAGCAGGACTGGGCCTGGTAGTACTTGGAGACCTGGAGGTGCCGGGAACACCAGGAGCCACATGGGGCCACCAGTGGCAAAAACTGTTGTTGTGTCCTTAGGCAAGACACTTGCCTAGTATGAAAGTGGTGAGAGTGTTGGTGGTGTCAGAGGGGCTGATGGAGCAGAGTAGCAGATTCACTTCCATCAGTCTGCCTCAGGGCAGCTGTGGCTCCACAGAGTGTGGAGTACATGAATAATGCAGTAAAGTGCTTTGGGTCTCTTGACAGGTGCTGTGTACTGTAAAACCAACCATTCATTCATTAATACAACATTAAAACAAACTAGAGATGCACAATTTGGGGATAAATATTTAACTGAATTATTTTTTTTGGACAAACATCTCAATTGTGATTAGATTTGCAATTTTGAAAATAAGATTGTGTTCAAAGTTCACTTTAAAGATGCACTGTGTAACTTTTTAGAGGGAGGATCTCCCACTTGCCTCTGTGATAAAAGACATGCACTCTCCACAGATCTGGCCTGTAACTTGCTTGGTGGTGTTATATGCTTGTTTTAATGGAAATGGCAAAGTCAAAAAAATATTATGGCACATTCCAAGCAAAGAAATAACATCTCCATGGAGACAAGCAAGGAGCAGACCCTCCATCAGAAAAATTGCACAGTGCACCTTTAAATGTATCCAAAATAACTGATAAAAATGTATATTTCAGAACATGTTTGAGATGTAAACTACAGAGTGAGCAGCTTTTACAAAGACTGAGACTACAGATTTATTTTACAACCTTTGCCATTTGATAATTGTGTCCATTCAAAATGCAGTTTCAATTAAATGATGATTAATCTTGCAGGACTAATATAGATTTATAATGTAAATGGGACTTTGTCAACATAACTTTGTCTTAATCGGTGCAAAAAGTAAAATCCACATTGATCCTCCCTAATATTTGTATTTGGAGCTGGTTGTCACGGTGACATACACATTTGCTTATAAAGGGAGAAGAGGAAATAGCATTTGATTGTGGATCCTGGACACAGAAACAGATTTAATTACAAAGTGCCTGTTTTTTGTCACTCCAACGAACCAGAGCTAAATATAGAGAAAGAGAGAGAAGGAGGAGAGACAGACCAAGAGGGAGAGAGGGAGAAGCGGAGAGGAAGAGAGAGAGATGGAGATGGAGGAAAAGAGAAAGACCGTGAGAAAGTTAATAGAGGAAAAAGAGAGTGAGAAAAGTTAATTTATCTAAAACTGTAAACAGCTTTAATGATACGACTCTGTTGTGTCTGCCTCTGTTTATCTGGGTCACTGTAACTTTAATCATTTCACAGCACATCTCTATCAGGCCAATTCATCAAAGCAATTTGATTCATTTGTGTTTTTAATAATCAAGACTTTGAACATCAAAAATCATGAGATCGAGGATTATTATGACAGATTTGCCCATGACAAAGCAGTGTTACTGTGCAGATGACATCTCATTCTAAGTGAAACTATTAAATGTCAGTTTACAGATTGTGAAATGAAAGGATATGATGAGAAAGAAAGTGTAAAGAGCAGTCCCTAAATCTATGAAAATCAGAATCTTCCAGTGTGTGCAAATAATGTGCAAAACAGAGATTAATTTTTTTGGCCACATTGCCCAGACCTTATCTCTGTCTAGATATGAAGCTTCTTAAAATAGTGGTGAAGAGTAGGGAGAGACATTCAGCAAATTGTTGAAGCCAAGATTCAAACAAACCACTTTCACAAACCACCAGAGCCAGAGCAACACTGACGAAGAGTTTAGGAAATAAAGATTCCCAAGGTGGGAGAGCTGTACCTTTCTCTGTTGAACTTGAGCGAGTGGAGCACAGCGGGGATCTTCTGTCTCAGGTTCCACAGATGAAGACTGTCATCAGCTAAGGCACTCACCAGCGCCCCCTAAAGCCCACAGACAGGAAGGACGAGAGGTGGGACACACATTAGGAAATCCAAGAGTAACTCATCAAGAGATCAAAGACGATAAAGCTAACACCAACTAGCATGCTAACTAGTAACTTCCTGATTCTAGGAATATAAAGTCAGATGCAGACAGCACCCTGAGAGATGTTTAATATCTCTGAACTGGGGCACATTTTGCTCAAATACACGCCTTTAATGCAGAGAAACACTTGATTTTGTTCATGTTTTCTGATAAATAAATGATCAAATGAACAGACCTCGTTGATGAGGAACTGCAGCTGGATGACGGCTGCTCCGCTCTCGTGTTGGCAATAACACTCCACTCCAGCTCGACCGAAGCTACAGACAAAAGTCAAGGAGAACACCACAGGAACATACAGGACAACATGTAAACACATAATAACTGTCATTATACAGGAGTGAAAAAGAGCCGCTTTGTACCAGGGCCCAGAGCCGGGAGGGGCCCACACAACATCAATAACATGAAGATTTCATACACACAACATGTGATACGGATCAGAACTACACCGGGACTAAACCAGGACTAAGCCAGAACTAAACTGAGACTAAACCAGGACTTAACCGGGACTTAAATGGGAATAAAACAGGACTAAACCGGGACTAAACTGGGACTAAACTGGGACTAAACCTAAAGGACCTAAAAACCAAAAACAGGACTAACCAGGACTAAACCAGAACTGAAGGAACTAAACCAGGACTAAACCAGGACTGAACCAGGACTAAACTGGGACTAAACCAGGAATAAACCAGGACCAAACTGTAACCTAACCAGGACTAAACAAGGACTCAAGTGAGACTAAACAGCAACTAAACAAGGACTGAACCAGGACTAAACCAGAACTACACCGGGATTAATCCAGGATTAAACCGAGACTTAACCAGAACATAAGCGGGAATAAACCAGGACTAAACCAGGACTGAACTAGGACTAAACTGGGACTAAACCAGGAATAAACCAGGACCAAATCTTAACCTAACCAGGATTAAAGTGAGACTAAATCAGGACTAAACTGAGACTTAACAGCAACTAAACCAGGTCTAAACCAGAACTACACCGGGACTAAACCGGAACCTAACCGGGACTAAACTGGGACTAAACCAGATCTAAACAGTTTGATCATCCAGGAGTGCATAAGAAAAGTAGAAACAGAAACAGAGGTTATTTGAGTCCATTCTAAACTAGAGGAAGTGAAGGTCTAACAGGATCTGAGATCAGGTGAACAGTCTGAAGTCTGAACAAACGAGGGCGAGGTTGGACTAAACAACAGGCTTCACTGGAAAAGAGGGATTAAAACTGGAGGATTAATCACAATCGAACTGAAATTTGAAAGGAAACAATTAGCAAATCACAAAGGCTGCAGGTTTTGAAGTACCATAATTTCCTCCACAAACAACAAAATCTCCTTCTGCATAAAAGCTGCTAACATTGAAGTAGATCTGTATACACATGTCCTGAAATGTGATCCTTGTTTTAGTTTGTCAGATCAGATCAGATTTCAGTCTTTTTGTCAAATTCTTCAGCATTCTACCATGGCCTAAAGTTCACAAGAGACAATTTAGGCAAGGCAAGGCAAGGCAAGTTTATTTGTATAGCACAATTCGTACACAAAGTAATTCAAAGTGCTTTACAGAATAAGAAATACATTAAAATCTTAATAAAAACAAATCAAAACATAAATAATCATGAAGATTAAAATTAAAAAAGAGAGAAGAGTGCGGAATGAAAACCTTTCAGTTATTTGCACAGTTAAACAGAAATGTTTTGAGTCTGGATTTAAACAGCGTCACAGAAGAGTCTGTCTCACATGTTCAGACTGTTCCAGGTTTTAGCTGCATGAACCTGAAACGCTGACTCCCCTTGTTTAGTCGTGACTCTGGCACCAGCAGGAGGCCGGTCCCTGAGGTCCTCAGAGTGCGAGATGGTTCATATGACACTAACATGTCACAGATGTACTTTGGTGCTCGGCCATGGAGAGACTTGTACACAAGCAGAGCTGCTTTAAAGTCTATTCTCTGAGGCACAGGAAGCCAGTGCAGAGACCTGAGCACAGGACTTATGTGCTCGTACTTCCTAGTTCGAGTAAGGACCCGAGCTGCAGCGTTCTGGATGTTCTGCAGCGTCTCACAGCTCGTTTGGAGAGACCAGTGAGCAGACCATTACAGTAGTCTAACCTACTGGAGACAAACATGGATAAGTTTCTCAAGTCTGATTTAGACAGTAAACCTTTGATTTTTGCTATGTTTTTTTAGATGGTAAAGGCTGCAGATGTTATTGATTTGATGTGGCTGTTAAAGTTCAAGTCTGAGTCCATTATTACCCCTAGATTTCTTGCCTGATTTGAAGGTTTTAGAGAGAGAGACTGGAGGTGACTGCTGACACTGTCCCTTTGTTTCTGTGGACCAAACACTATGACTTCAGTCTTGTCAGAGTTTAGCTGGAGAAAGTTGTTTTGCATCCACACACTGATCTGTTGGATGCAGTGACCAAGTGACTCCACTGGTCCATAGTCTCCTGCTGCAGAGAGACGTAGATCTGAGTGTCATCTGCATAATTGTGGTACGACACGTTATTGCTGCTTATTAACTGGCCTAATGGCAGCATGTAGAGATTGAACAACAGGGGGCCCAGGATTGACCCTGAGGCACCCCACAGGTCAGGGCCATGTCATCTGAGACACAGTTTCCAAATTTCAACAAAATACTTCCTGTCTTCTAGATAGGACTTGAACCAGTTTAGGACAGTACAGAATGCCCACCCAGTCCTCTAGTCTCTGTAAGAGGATCCCATGATCCACAGTGTCAAAAGCAGCACTCAGATCTAACAGGATCAAGACTGAGACTTTGCCTGCATCAGTGTTCAGGCGGATGTCATTTGTCACTTGATAAGAGCAGTCTCAGTGCTGTGGTGGCTCTAAAACCTGACTGGAAAACATCAAAGGAGTTGTTCATTTGGAGAAAGTTCGTAAGCTGTTGGTAAACAGCTTTTTCCAGGACTTTGCCAAAAAACGGCAGATTTGAGATGTTCAGTTCTGTGGCATCAAGACTGCTCTTCTTAGGAGAGGCTTAATGACTGCAGTTTTCAAGCATTTGGGAATGTTCAGATTGAGTGACATGTTAACTATGTGAGTGAGTGGTGAAAGTAAACTGTTGAGGACGGACTTTAGAAATCTAGTGGGTAACATGTCCAGGCAGCAAGTAGATGAACTCAGACTGGTAACGATCTCTAAAACAGTTTTGTCAGTTACAGGTGCAAAGTGATTCAGCCTAAGTGTCTCTGTGGCTGCATGCTTGTTATTTGTGTTGTGGAATTGATGGCATTTTTGATGCCCTGAACTTTGTCATTAAAGAAAACTGCAAACTCATTACATTTAGATGTGGAAAAGTTTAGCATAATATAAGACCTTTAAAACATAAATCACAAATGTAATCTCAATCAAAACGCTTTTCAGAAAATCACAATGAGATAAGTTTCCCAAATCATTCAGCTCGTGGAGGTATTTTTCACTATAAAAGCCTCTGGAGCTCTGGGGGGGACTGGGGCCGACTGAAGCCTGGCGCCGGTGCTCCTCGCCTGGGCACTGAACTCAGAGTGGCCCCTGACCTTTGCTGGGCAGTTTGGAGCAGAGGAACATTTGTCAGTGTTACTGATGTGAATAAAAGTGGAGTGGAGCAGAGAGGAGAGCTGCTCACTGATCTGGCAAAACCAAGAATTTAGAAGGTACCGGACATCTACAGTATATCATCTTTGAGTTATATTTAAAGCATTTGTCTGGAATGTTTTACAGTATGGTATTAAACCTTTCTATCTTCATGGAGACCAAACCAGACCAAGTTACGGGTCAGATCTGTGGAGAGGCGACCCTGCTCACAGTCAGAATGTCTGTTTTCTAGAGATTTTTGAGCTCTCTAATTTATGTAATTAATGTCTCTCTCTCTTTTTTTATTTTAATCTTTAATTTTATGATGATTATTTATGTTTTGATTTGTTTTTATTGTGATTTGAATGTATTTCTTATTCTGTAAAGCACTTTGAATTACTTTGTGTACGAATTGTGTTGTACAAATAAACTTGCCTTGCCTATAAAACCATCTGTAACTGAATAAATGTAAAGTAGAGCTGTTTAAAGTCACACTGTGGAACATTCCAGGCAGAGCAAACAAGCGTGTCATGGACCCTCCACCAGAAAAGTTACACAATGCAAGTTTAAACATGGAAATTCTGATAAAAACAAAGATTTTTTTTTTTTAATGCAGAACCTTATGAGGGCAAACCAACGCACTGAAACACACTTGTAAATAAATTCTACTTTAATCATACTATAAAACTTCTCAAATGGAGGGGAGGGTCCACCACCTTCTAGTAGCCCTCTGCATCGGGAGTGGAGGTCAGCTGTGGTCTGCTGGGTCTATCATGTGGGCTCCTGGTGGACTGGTGGTGCTTGGGCCTCAGGTGCCCGGGCTCCTGGCTCCTGTGGTGGTTCCTGGTGGTGGTGGACGTCTCTCTGCTCCCGGTGCAGACGCCTCCTCTGATGGTGCTTTCTCAACTGGTTCGTCTGTATTCAGCCTCACATTTTACTATGTCCGGTTATGTATTTTAGCAGGTTAGTGTGTGTGTGTGTGTGTGTGTGTGTGTGTGAGTGTGTGCGCATGTTTGTGTATATGTGAGTGTGTGTGTTTGGGTTGTTTGATTGTGTGGGGTTGGGGGTGTGGGGGTTGGGTTGGTGGTGGATGGAAATGTGGGATTGTTTTTAATCACTATAAAGCACTTTGTGTTGCATTTTGTATGAAAAGCTCTTTATAAATAAAGTTTGATTGATTGACTGATTGATTCTAGTCTCCATGGAGATGTCTAGAAAGCTCCACATAACAGCGCTGATCCATTTCCAAGGCGAGTGATGGGAAATTACAGGTCAGATCTGTGGAGAGGTGACCCCTCAAGCACTTTTTTCTATGCATCTTTTTTTTTTTTTTTTTTTTCAGCAATAAAACCATCCGCACCAAAATAAAGCAAGGTGCTCCATACTGTGGAGCAATAACATCGCCATGGAAACAAGCAAGTAGCAGAGCCTCTACCAGAAAAGTTACACAGTGCCTCTTTAAGCGTAAACATTTTTAACTAGGACTTTTTTCTAATGTCGCATACAATACTACACCCTCTTTACTAGGGGTTAGGGGTGTACAAAAATATTGATATATCGATATATCGTATCGCTTAATATGATGATATAGTATCGATATCATGGGCTGCTGTATCAATATATCACCAAGAGTATTTTTTGGTATATTTCACTAAATTATTCAGTTACAGCTACAGTTGTGTTGTTTGTTTAGATATCGTATCAACACATTTGACATTTTCCACAGTTTTAAGGATTAAAATGTTTGTGTTTCATATGAACTTTGCACAAGAAGTAGTTTAACAAAGACTTTTAGTATCACAGACATGATTTAGCCTTTATTTTTTAATTGAATCATATCTAACAGATTTGAAATATATTGTATCGAACCGAAAGTGCATTGTATCGAGGTATGTATCATATCGGCAACTTCTTAAAGATACCCAGCCCTACTAGGGATGGGACAAGATCTCGTGCCACAAGATCAAGAGATTTTGTTCCCCTGAATTTCCCTTTGGCTTGGACATAAAGAGTTAAGAGCTGGTGACTTATACAGTTTGAGAAGCTGTAGTTCCAAAACGCAGGACTACAATGATCACTAAAATACGACATAAAATAAATGAAGCAAGAAACATTATGTAATGGATTGCACTACTTATTTTTTACAAATGATGTCAAAATCTCATCTTGTCTCGTTCTCGTGAACCCAATCTCGTCTGGTGAAAATTGTGTCTTGTCCCACTGAACTGTGTCTCTTTACTGTTGACAAGACTTAATTCAACTCTTTATAACGCCACAAAAAGTACAGTAGTCAGTCCCATTAAACCGGAGCTGTCTAAATGTTGATATTATATTGATCTAACTCTACTTTATGACATTCATCACATGCTTTGATATTCTACAGAAGAGTCTGAGTCACTTTACAGCTGTTTAATGTTGATATAAGCCTGGCTCCTTCACCTCCTTCAGTCTACACAACCTGATCACTCCATCCTACTATTCAGAGTCATTTCACATGGAGGGCAGAGGCTCAACATGGCTTTGAAAGATTACTATATTACTTAATTTTCATATCTATAATATTATAACACACTCCTAATCCCACTTTATGATGTCATGTGGTAATACAGAGTGTGTGTTTTAAACTCCACACGCTAGGATCATTTGGATAAGTTCAGATCAAGAATTGACAATCTCTACTGAATTAAAGGTAAAAGGAGCTGTTCACTTGAAAACTACACACAAACTAGACCGACTTAATATCATATTTTTTGGACTATAAGTCACAGTTTTTTGTCATAATTTGGGTGTTTCCTGCAACTTCTATATTAAAATTTTCAGACTGACAGCCGCGAGAGGTTCTAGGCTTGTGTATCAGTTTTCTGCACATGTCTCCTGCAGAAAAAGCCTCTTTCCTGCTGCAAGTAGTGAAATCTGCAGCAGAAAACGATAATCAAGCAGCAGAAAGAAAGTTTGGAGTGAGAAACTTGTGAGGGACTGACAGAAAGTGGGAATGGAGAACACAACTTCACGACAACTGGGAGTGTGCACCATGAAACTTTCCTGGAAGTCACTGGACAAAGCCTGGACTTCAGTGACAACCGTTGCACAGAGTTGCTCAGAAGTGACACCGAGGATGAACAATTCAATGGATTCAATGGATTTAGTGATTTGGAGTGAGATGGAGAGTTTGGTAAACTTATGTTCTGTTAATATGCTATAGTTATCTGAAGAACTGTTCATATGTGACGTTAACATTTTAATGCCTGTTCAGTCTGTTGTTCTCTGTTCTATTGTTATTACTAGAACTTGCCTTTCAAGATAAATTGTCGATTCCTGGTCTCTGATTTTATAAAATAAATGTCCCCCAAAAAGTGCGACTTATAGTCTGAAAAATAAGGTATTTATTTTTATGTTAAAATAAGATGCCTTTTATGGGCAATTGGTTGTAACTGCTTTAACTACAAGTTACTGAGCTCTGAATAGACATGTACTGGAATGTGATGCTGATAGTAGTTTTGTATTTTTCTCTTGCAGTTTCACTCTGCGTTCATAAGATGAGCATTAAATCTGAAAACTACAACAACAGTCTCATCATTGAATCAGAGTTTAGCTCGTTGTCAAGCTGGAACTGCAAGAAGAACAAGAAGAAGAACAAGAAGAAAACAGAACAAAAATACTGTGACTAACCCAGCCTATCCACAGCTAAAATCTACTACTCTGAGCAAAAAGAAAATGACAAAAACTGAAACTGAAAAAGAGCAGATTCTATGGATATAAAACGCTCATTTGGTCCAAACTTTTGGGGAAGCACAGAACCAGGATCAAACCAAGCTGGAGTTAAAAGTGTAGTTTTTGCTTTTGTGACATGCCAAGTTTTCCTCATTAGCTCAGAGTTGGCTCTCGTCTGCAGCTCCGAGCTCAGACAGGAACCAGCAAACAAAATGGAGGATGAAGAAAGTTGAACATTAGATTCTCAAGATTTGACTGTAAAGGTACACTGTGTAACTTTCTGGTTGGGAGTCCATCTGCTTGTTTCTATGGAAATGTCATTGCTCGGTCTGGAATGTTCCAAAGTGTGATATTAAACAGCTCTACTTTACATTTATTCAATCACAGGTGGTTTTATAACTCAAAAATACCCCGAAAAATAAACCTGTGTACTGACTGTGAGCGGAGTCGCCTCTCCACAGATCTGACCTGGAACTTGGTCTGGTTTGGTCTCCATGAACTTTGAAAGGTTTAATGTCATATTGTGAAACATTCCAGACAAAGCAATAACATCTCCATGGAGAAAAGACTTTGAAGGACCCTGCACCAGAAAAGTGACACAAGAGTAAGTTTTGTGTAATAGGACTTTAAGTAACCGTCATATGATTTTTAAGTCGTTGGGTTTTTTTTCTGAGAAGTGAAACATTTTGACCTAATTTCTCCTCAGGTCATGAGCCACACAAGATTCTTTTCACATAACTTTCATTTTAACTGAAAGACCGTAAGAAGAGCTCCGTTTAACGCTGAATAATTCTGAAAATAAATGCAACTAATATGAGGTCTTATTCTGTGTAAAAGCTGCTAACCTCACTACAAACATGTTCTGAAGTGTCCCTGTGTGTCAGATGCCCTCCCCTTGTCTTCATAGGGTCTTATTCTGGGTAAAAGCTGCTGACCCTGTAGTTTAGATCAGCTGTCCCCAACCTTTTTTGCACCACGGGCCAGGTTAATGTCAGAGAATATTTTCACGCACCAGCCTTTAAGGTGTGGCAGATAAATACGATCAAATAAAATGACAAAACAAAAACTGCGCTATTTTGTAAATATAATAATAAACTTGAACAAAGATGACTGTTTTTTAATCTTTTCGCAGCTTGTGGGTTTAATATTCATTTTAATGTATCACGTGATCAAGACAAGCATCTTGCCATGTGTCGAGAGTGAGTCATTTTTCAAAATAAAACATTGTTCAGACTCGGATAATAAATAAAATGGAAATAATGTAAGTTATTTACCATATTTTTTGCACTATAGGGGGCTCTGGATTAGAAGGGCGCACTGTCATAGAATGGTCTATTTTTGAACTTTTTTCACAAATAAACCACAGCGGACTATAAGGCGCATTAAATGAAACCCAACAGTGTGATGGGTGAGTGGTTTTGTTTGTTTGTTCGTTCACGGTGACTCTGGGCTTTGTTCAGTTGTGGCGTGTAGGGAGGGTGCTGTCTGGGACCAACGGATTGTCGGCGTGTTCGCAGTGACTCAGTTGTTCAGTTGTGTCTAGAAGCGGCACATTGCACTCGCTTTTTCGGTTCGTTCCTCCGTTCCGTTCCTCGTCGGTGTGGAGTGATGAGTGTGTCTGTGGGTGTGTTTCTCTGTGCAGTCGCTGTCTGCTCCGTGTGTGTTTGTGTGTTCTGTGGGTGGTGCGGCTTTGTAGTTTACTGAAGTCGTACTGGGACACCCGAGTGGATTGGTGTATAGGGTGCTCTGGATTGTGGGGCATGCAGTTGTTTTTTGATGGGGTTGGAGGCTTAAGAGCACGTCCTATAATGCAGAAAATAGGGTATTCTTTCTGTGTGGCCTGGTACCAAACGATCCACAGACCAGTACCAGTAGCTGTCCTGGGGGATGGTAGAGCACTATAAACCTGTTCTGAAATTCCCCAGTGTGTCAGTTGTTTATGGAGGGTCTGCTCATATTTCAGTCTTCTCTCAAATCTTAATGTTTAAAATTGCCAATGTGAACTGAATAAACATTACAAATTAAAACTGCAATTGTAAAAAATCCCAAATTATTCAACCTCATTGCAAATAGTAGAAACTCCACAATTCAACATTTTTGCACACCCACGCCATATGAAAGTCCTGTTCTGTGTGACCTTCATATGATGACTACACTTCCTGTTTTGGTTAACCACAGAGCCAGGTTCACCGCAGCAGGGTTTCTTCAGCGTCTTTTCTGAACAGTGGAGAGATAGTGATCTGAACAGTCATGCAAAGACTGCAAACAAGGAACAAAACTGAAACGGAAACTCGTCAGCAAACTTCAAATTGTCTAAGAAGAGAGACAATACCAGGGAGAACACTAAAAGTGAAACTATTTTAGTTACTCATGTTCAGTCTGACTCTTACTGAAAATGAACTCTCCAACTAAGTTCAGAAAGAATATTCCACCTTTAGAGATGCATTTAATTCTTTTTTTTTTTTTTTTTGCATGATCCTGCTTCAAGGGTACATTGTGTAACTTCTTTCTAGGTATTTTTCAGATATAAACCCACATGTAACTGAATAAATGTAAACTAGAGCTGTTTAATGTCACACTGTGGAACATTCCAGGCAGAGCAATGACATCTCCATAGAAACAAGCAGGTGATATCTGAATATTGTTTCATCATTATTGTTTATTGTCTATCCAGAGGTTTCAGAATGATGAAATACTGGGACCATTGCCATAGCGTTTGACAATTTAAAACTAAATATTTTATCTTTGAAGTGGGAAAAAAAGTTGCATATGGAACAGGAAGTTGAAACCTGTGAATATTTCCTCAGTATTATCCTTGCCAAAATTACATGAGAGATTTAATTCTGAATAAAAATTTATTCCGCTTTAAAAAGACCATGTAAACACTTAATTCCTAATGAAAATGATTATTCGGAATTAAACTTGACCTGAAGTAAATGGTGGTTTATTCCCATTTTAAAGCTGAATTTATTTATTCCTCAATCATATAAATGTTTATTCTTCTTAAAAATAATTCAGGTCGTTCAGTTCATGCTCGTTGTGTCGTCCTTCTGACGCAATCTGGACAACCCGGCTCCACCAGTCCTGTCTTGGGACTTTCATCCACGTCTCTTTGGATTTGTGAGCGGGATGTGGGAGTGGGCTGAGGTAGAGCAGCCTCACACTCACTTTGTCTTCTTCCTCCCTTCTCCTCCTCAGCTGACAGACGTAAAGCGTGATGACAGAATTCTCAATTATCAGAATTTGTCCTCCTCAAATAATGATAAAGGTGAGTTTGGTTCCTCACGTGTGTTTACATCCACACAGCGCACGCATCGAGCTGAAGCTTTAGATGAGTGACAGTGACTCTACTTCCTGTTCAGCTCATTCAGACTCCACATCACCTTCCACTGGACGTGTGAGGAGATAATTGAGCATCATGAGCTACATTTCAATTGCCAAATCAATATTTCCAGTTATTTTGGTGAGAGTAACTTAAAAGTAATGCAGTTGGGCCCAGTCAAGCAGAAGTAAACAGCAAGGCCAAAAATTCAAGTGAATTCATCTGATATAAAAATGTATTGAACAGATACATATGTACTCTAGTTTATGAAACTGTTGACCTTTTTTCTGTACCATTTTTGGTTCTAAAGTTCCATACGTTTTAAACAGACCATGTATGAAACATGGAACAAAAATTATTTCCCAAATTTCAAAGACCTACAAATCATGTAAATAAATGGATGTATTTCATCATATTTTGTGTTTTTCGATCTTTAAACTGTTGATGAAGGTACATGATTTTTTTTTTTTTTTTATGTATTTAAAATGATAAAAATTTGGTTGGAAGGACTGACATATTTTATAGAAATGGTTTCCTTTCATTTCATTCATTTTTGAAGTAATATTAAAGTATTCGGAAGAAAAAAGTTGACAAATGATGTAAAATCCTGCACCTTCTACTTGTTTGCACAATTTTCCCTCCGTTACCATGACCTTTCTTAATAAAAAATCTCATTACTCAAAAAGTAAGAGGTTTTTCAACCTAATCTTGTACCATATGGTAGAAAACTATATGAAGCAAATATTCAAACCAGTTTGTTAAGGATATGGAAGTGAGAACCAAGAGTTATCACTGTTTGGATTTATTGTCCAAAAAGTGCTGCATATTTCATTCCCTCCGTTACTGACATGAGTTTTTTTTATTTTTTGTCAACAATTTGAAAGAATATCACAGGTTTAACTTGACCCTGTTGGAGTGTAACTCTTTCCTACATTCTGATACTTTACTTATTTCAATAGTCCCTCTAGTTTCTGAATAAGAGACATTTGAATGTCAAAAATCTGCCCCTGTTTCCCTCCGTTACCACTTGACCAGACCCCACTGCAGAAAGTTTGGGTCGTGTTTGTGTCCGTGGAGTAATGACAAACCGAGATGACAGAAAAGCCGGTAGCAGCTGAAATGTGTGTTTTCTTCCCAAAAACGTACTGTATTTTCCAGGTTATAAGACGCGTTCTTAAGCCTCCAACCCCACAAAAAAATGACTGCGCGCCCTATACACGAATCCACTCAGGTGTCCCAGCACGACTTCAGTAAACTACAAAGCCGCACCACCCGCAGAACACACAAACACACACAGAGCAGACAGCGACTGCACAGAGAAACACACCCACAGACACACTCATCACTCCACACCGACGAGGAACGGAACGGAGGAACGAACCGAAAAAGCGAGTGCAATGTGCCACTTCTAGACACAACTGAACAACTGAGTCACTGCGAACACGCCAACAATCCAGCGATCCCAGACAGCACCCTCCCTACACACCACAACTGAACAAAGCCCAGAGTCACCGTGAACGAACAAACAAACAAAACACTCACCCATCACACTGTTGGGTTTCATTTAAAGTCCGGTGCAGTTTATATGTGAAAAAACATGACAGTGCGTTTTATAATCCAGAATGCCTAATAGCCCGGAAAGTACGGTAAATATATTGGTGTCCCTGTCCAATCAGAACCCTTCCCCACCCCCAGACGCTGAGTAGAATTAAATAAAGTTGTTTTACATTTCCATGTAAAACTCAATTCGGAATTATTATTTCCATGTAAACTCAAAGGAGAATATTTTAAGTCAGAACTATTCATTTGGGATTAAAAAACATCTTGTAAACGTGGCCAGTGTGCATTAAAAGTGTTACTGTGACGAGTCGAGCAACCACACACCACATATCAGATGTATGTGTGAGAAACAGCTCGTCCCGGTGTGTGTCTGCAGACCCACGAGCAGGTGAAACGGCAGATTCAAACCCAGCAGCAGCTCCTCTCTTTAAACAGATGGAAACAGATGTAAAGAGACACTTTTACAGCTCTAACAGCTCATTCCACAGGTCTGGGTTTCAGATCAATACTGGACTGTGATGAATGGGCCGACAGAGTCAATGAGGGAGAGAGAGCTGCTCTTACTGTGGCTCCACGTCACCTCTGGACAGTTCACTTCAGTGGAAACAGGCACCACTTGCCTAAAAACACTCCTCTTTATTATTTATTCTACTTTTTTTTTTTTTTATATATATTAACTATGAGGGATGCTACTACTTTCTTTTCCTCTTTCTGTCTCTCTCGCGCCCTCTTTTCCTTCCATCTGTCTCCCCAACGCTTTCTCCCACTCTCTTTAGTCTCCCTTCCTCTATCTCTCCCTCTATAGTTCCTCCTTTCTTTATCTAGCACTCTTTCTTTTTCCTCCTCCCCTCTCTCTCTCCCTTTCTCTTTCTTTCTTTCTCTCCCTCCCTCTTCCTCTCTCTCTCTATGTAATAACACAGTCATGTATAACTGCTCCCCCTTCTCTCCCCCTCCCTCCATCTCTCCATCCCTCTCTCGCTCTTTCCCTTCCATCTGTCTCCCCAATGCTTTCCCCCACTCTCTTTCCTCTCCTGTCCTCTTTCTCTCCCTCGAGTTCCTTCTTTCTCTAGCCCTCTTTCTTTTCCCCCCTCTCCCCCTCCCTCCTCCTCCTCCCTCTCTCTCCCTCTCTTTCACTCTCTCCCTCTCTCTTTCTCTCACTATGTAATAACACAATCATGTATAACCACCCCCCTTCTCTCCCCTCCATCTCTCCATCCCTCTCTTGCTCTTTCCCTTCCATCTTTCTCCTCTCTTTCCTCTCCTGTCCACTTTCTCTCCCTCTAGTTCCTTCTTTCTTTATCCAGCCCTCTTTCTTCCCCCCTTTTCCCTCCTCTCTCGCTCTCTCTCCCTTTCACTCTCTCCCTCTCTTTCTATCTCTCTATGTAATAACACAATCATGTATAACCACTGCCCCTTCTCTCCCCTCCCCTCTTCTCCCCTCCATCTCTCCATCCCTCTCTCACACTCTCTTTCCCTTCCATCTTTCTCCCCAATGCTTTCCCCCACTCTTTCCTCTCCCTTCCCCCTTCTCTCCCTCTAGTTCCTTCTTTCTCTAGCCCTCTTTCTTTTCCCCCCCTCTCCCTCCTCCTCCTCCTCTCGCTCTCTCTCTCTTTCTCTATGTAAAAGTACAATCATGTATAACCACCCCCCCTTCTCTCCCTCCATCTCTCCATCCCTCTCTCGCACTCTTTCCCTTCCATCTTTCTCCCACTCTCTCTCCTCTCCTGTCCTCTTTATCTCCCTCTAGTTTCTTCTTTCTCTAGCCCTCCTTCTTTTCACCCCCTCTCCCTCCTCCCCTCTCCCTCTCTCTACGTAATAACACAGTCATGTATAACTCCCCTCCATCTCTGTCCCTCTCTCTCTCCCTTTCTCCCTCTTCCTCTCTCATTCTGTAATAATCCATTCATGTAGAACTTCTCTCTCTCTCTCCATCCCCCTCTCCCTCTCTCTCTGTAATAACCCGTTCATGTGTAACTGTTCTCTCTCTCTCCACCTGACTCTCTCCGGTCTCTGGGGTCTTGTTTAAATCTCGCTCTCGTTTTTGCTGCAGGTTCAGACTCAAAACTACATCACACCAACGAAAACAAACACAGCTGACTCCACACAACACAACACCGCAAATTACTATACAACACCACACAACACAACACCACACAACACCACACACACACACACACACAACACTGCACAACACAACACCACACAACACTGCACAACACAACACCACACAACACTGCACAACACCCACAACGCCGCACAAACACAACACACACAACACAACACCACACAACACTGCACAACACAACACCACACAACACTGCACAACACAACACAACACAACACAACACCACACAACACTGCACAACACAACACAACACCACACAACACTGCACAACACAACACCACATAACACTGCACAACACCCCACAACGCCGCACAACTCTCAAATCTGAACTACAAAAACGTCATATATCCAGGATTTACTCCCTAAATTCATCGTTATGATGCAGCGACAGCTAAAAAAATCTGAGGGAACTACATAGACCATGATCCTTTGCTGTTTCAGTGCGAACTACATGAAGAAATAACTGCACTTTTAAATCTTAATTCTTTGTTTTGCAAAAGTACCAAAGACTTGTCAAGACATTTTATTAAAAAAGTAAACTACCTCTATCAGCCTTTAGCAGTTAAGCGCAAATGTGTGCGTGCTACGGTAATTAATTATATGTGTAAATGCCGATCATTCACACCTCAGTTCACAGCTCATTTACATCAGTGCAGGTCCAGTAACATGTGCAGACACTATAGTCACTGTACACGAGGCCAGTGGAAGAAAACAGACGAGAAAGAACCAAAAGTACGCTGTTTAAATCCAGGCTCAAAACATTTCTGTTTAACTGTGCATATAACTGAAAGGTTTTCATTCCGCACTCTTCTCTCCAATTTATGTCTCTCTTTTTTTAATTTTAATCTTCATGATTATTTATGTTTTGATTTGTTTTTATTATGATTTTAATGTATTTCTTATTCTGTAAAGCACTTTGAATTACTTTGTGTAAGAATTGTGCTATACAAATAAACTTGCCTTGCCTTGCCTTGCCTTCAAAACCAACACATTTGCAACACTCAGCGCTCACACAGGTTGGGACTGTCCTCTGTCAGCGGGACAGTCCTCTGTCCTGTCTTAAACTGCTCTGAAGTTCACTTTTATTCCTCGTCAGTATTGTGGATCAGACACAAGAGCGTTTAGAGCAGCGCCTCAGTGTTGTGCATGTGGATCTATGGCTGTGCACGGGTGTAAACAAGCACACATGCATCACGTGACTCTGGGGGTGCGTTCAGGGGCAGTACGGCGTCACAGACACATACAAATTACTCCACAGGTAAATACTGATGCGGTGCCACATATGAGGACATTTATCTGTCTGTAAATTAGATTAAATGAACATAATATGGACAGTCTAACTTTATAATGAGGTATAACCTGCCCATGTGGACTAACAGATCAGCAAGATTTAGGCTTATAGACGATATGTCTCCAAGTGCCCGTATCGGCTGATATATCGGTCAGGCCCTACTGTGAACCATTCCAGGCAAAGCAATAACATCTCCTTGGAGAAAAGCATCCACCAGAAAAGTTACACAATGCTCCTTTTAAACTAAACTCCAGGTATTTGAGGAGTTAGTGCTTTGTAACATTGCATCGTGATGAAAACGCTCCAAAAAGTACATTTCACATCATAAGCTGCAAAAGAGTGAAACAACACCCAACCTGGACCATGCACAGTAGCTCCTCCTCCTGCGCTTCTATTAAAGGATACAGCCTGAGAGCTCCGCTCTGGGTCCCCACGGCCAGGATCTTCTGCACCGGGTCAAACGCCATCGACGCCGGCTGGTTTGGGAAGCCATGACGCACCGTCTGACAGAGAGAGAAAGAGAGGAAGGAGTTAGAAACATCACTATGGAAGTGTACAGCTCCTCTCCATTCATGTTCACTTCTAACTTCATGGAGACCAAACCAGGCAAAGTTACAGGTCAGATCTGTGGAGAGGCGACCCCGCTCACAGTCACAATGTCTGTTTTTAAAAGGTATTTCTGAGTTGAAAAGAAGGAGGAGGAGAGAGAGAGAAACACAGAGAGCAATAAGAGAAAAGAAAGAGGAGAGGGTAAATTAAGAAAGAGATGAAGATGGGGAGAAGGAGAGAGGAAGAGGGATAGAAAAAGAAAGGCAGAAAGAACAGGTGAAGAGAGAGGGAAAGAGAAGAGACAGTAACTGAGGACAGAGATGATGAGAGAGTGATGGGGGGAGTAAAAAGAACAAAAGAGAGAGGGAGTAGAGAGAGGAGAAGAGAGATGAATAGAAACAGAGAGAGAAGGAAGGAGAGAGAGAAAGAAAGAGGGAAATAAAAGAGCAAAATGGGGAGAGGGAGCAGAAAGTGGAGAAGGGAGAAACTAGGATAGAGAGGATGGAGAGAGACAAGAAAAGAGGGAATAACTGAAAATAGAGATGATGAGAGAGAGAGAGGGACAGAGAGAGAGAGAGAAGTAAAGAGGGAATAACTGAGGATAAAGATGAGAGAAAGAGGAGAGAGCAACTCAGGATAGAGATGTTGGAGAGAGAAAAGATGAGAGATGGAGGGATAGAGAGGATTATGTAAGAGTTGTGCTTGTGGCCGTTTGACCTCAGGGCTTGACCTTTGGCTGATCCTGGAGCAGATTAAGTAAAACACAACAGTGCACTTTCCCACAGGAGCCAGCGGTGAAGATGAGAAAACACACACAGATCTCTAATCAACTACAAATATTCTTACATTTATTCAGACGGCCCATTGTGACAGAATTTCACTTCAATATTTGGATCTCGTTCAAAAACTCCAGAGATAAAAGTGCATCTCCGTAAATGACTCCAAAAATCAAACCCTCTTTATTCACCGAAAACAGTGTAGAAATATGTTGAATAACTTTCATTTTCAGTTCAGCTTGTTTTCCTGGAGAACTGTGGAGTGGGAGCAGGGCTGACGTGGGCCTGTGGGTTGAGAATGCGCTGGGTACAGTCTTGGAGTTTACTGTAACAAGGGTTTGAACAGGGTCTAAGAGAGATCACAATATTACTCAAACATGTATGGCTGACATCTAAAAGCTCTTCAGGCATAGTTTTGATGAGGGACAACGTTATACCATGAGAAAAAGCTCCAAAAAGATCTAGATTTATAATGTCGTTTCCTCGTCACAAACAGACCTGGAGTTGTGTTTTATTTCATTCACATGTTTAAAACACAAATCTGCACATTTTATTTAGGTTGAAAACACTCTTTTCCACCTTGTGATGTCACGTGGTAATAAAAGAAGTGCTCCACTGTGTTTTTAAACTCCACACACCTTCACTAGAATCAACTGAATGATTTCAGCCCTGGAATTGCAGATCTCTACTGAACTAAAGGTAAAACGCCCGGGCCTTTCTGCGTGGAGTAGGGATGGGCATGATTACTCGATTAATCGATAAATGATCATTAAGAATTTCGTCGATTACGTTCATTTTAATCGACAAACTGAATGTAGGTTGCTGTGTGTAGTGTGACCAGACAGGTCTGTACATGTGTCTCTGCATCAGAAGGAGCGAGACACAAACAGTGGGTCTGCAACGTACCGAAGCACAAATGTGTATTTAACAGTGATTTGTACATGACAAGTGTGAGTCCATGTGCACAGTGTACAAAGCAGCACATATGTTTCGGTGTCCAATGGGAAAAAGCTTTACCAGGTGAGAGTCGCACAATATCGATGACGAGTCCCCACCTCGATATATTGATATATCGGCAAGAGTATTTTTTGGTATATTTTACATTATTTACTTACAACTACAGTTTTGTTTGTTCAGAGGAAGGAAACTTGTTTATGCGACACATTTTCACTGTTTTGATGATTAAAATGTTTGTGTTTCAAGAAGGGATGGGCATGATTAGTCAATTAATTGATAATTGATCATTAAGAATTTCATCGATTACATTAATTTTAATTGACAAACTGAATGTAGGTTGCTGTGTGTAGTGTGACCAAACAGGTGTGTACATGTGTCTCTCTGCACTCAGAAGGAGCGAGACACAAACAGTCATCAGTCTGCAACATGCCGAAGCGCAAATGTGTATTTAACAATAATTTGTACAAGAAGTTTCACGCTTTCCGTTCCGGTCGAGACAAGTGTGAGTCCATGTGCACAGTGTGCAAAGCAGCACATATGTTTCTGTGTCCAGTGGGAAAAAGCTTTGCCAGGTGAGAGTCGCACAATGTGGATGACGAGGCCCCGCCCCCCTCCCCCCGTACGGTGTCCTGGTTTTGACAAACGCAAATCTGGTCACACTAACCTGTATTCACCTGAGTCATGTCTTTTAATTTGACAGAAGTTGAACCACATCAGCGACACAAGAGCTGTAGTTTTATCTTCGCTTAGTTTATGCAAAGTAGTGATGTGGTTTTAAGTTTTGTTTCTGTGAGAGTTGCACAAAACTGAATTAAACACATTATAATCTCAAATAGACTGATGTGGCTCTAGAGTGGTTACGGTTTATATGTCGTAAAGTTGAATTTATTTATGCAGATTAGTAGTGCAGATAGTAATAATAATGATGATCATTTTAATATAAAAACGTTAATGATTAATCAATAAGCGATCGTTAATTCTTCCGACGATCAATTAAGAAAATGTCATCGAATGCCCGTCCTTTGTGTGGAGTTTAGATGTTTCTCCCTGTGTCTGGATGGGTTTCCTCCGGATGCTCCGGTTTCCCCCATCAACCCAAAACATGCTCCATATGTCTCCAGAACAGCTGATAGTCAAGGTCAATTAAACACAATCAATCAATGAACCTGCCCTGGGACGACAGGTGGAAATTTGCACTGGTGCTAAAACCTGGTACAAGCATCTCTCCTGTTAAGGTTCATGTCAAAATTGTGTGCTGTTCCTGTCTCAAATAAATAAATAAATGAACATGACATCACAAGGTGGAACAGAGCATTTTGAGCTTTAGTGATATAGACAGACTAATAATAAAGTTACTCAAACATGTGTGAATGAAACAAAACACAACTCCAGGTCTGTTTGTGATGAGGAAACAACATTAGAAGATGATTTACAGCTCACAAGAGTCAGTTTTGCGTAATATAGAACCTTTAAAATGTGTGAGTGATCTGGTTTTGTGCCTCTGAATGACTCAAATGTATGACACAGTTTCATCATTTGGTCACTGGTCACATTTTTATTCAGCGCTTTTCCACCTTCAGGGCACTGAAAACGCTTTACAACAAGAAACCATTCACACATTCACACATTCACACTCACACACCAGTGTACTCAGACAATGGGGCGAGGCGGGTTAAGTGTCTTGCCCAAGGACACAACAACAACATTCATCTGTGGGAGCTAGAACCACTTTTTTTTTTTTTTTTTTTTTTTTTTTTTATGTCAAGAGTGAGATTCAAACCGGCAACCTTCCCATCAGTGGACAACTGACAACTGGACGACGAACTCTTACCAACTGAGCTACTGCCGCCCCGATCGTGTCATTATAATTAGAGGTGTGAAATATCAATATATCATATTGTTTAATATGATGATACAGTATCAATATCGTGGGCTGCTGTATCGATATATCGCCAAGAGGATTTTTTTTGTCTATTTTGCTACATTATTTACTTACAGCTACAGTTTTGTTGTTTGTTCAGATGAAGGAAACTTGTTTATGCGACACAGTTGACATTTTCACAGATTTGATGATTAAAATGTTTGTGTTTCAAATAGGGATGGGCATGATTAGTCGATGAATCGATTAATTGATCATTAAGAATTTCATTGATTACGTTCATTTTAATTGACAAACCGAATGTAGGTTGCTGTGCGTAGTGTGACCAAACGTCCATGTCTGGGGACAAAAAGGGTCTGTACATGTGTCTCTGCACTCAGAAGGAGCGACACACAAACAGTCATCAGCCTGCAACGTGTCGAAGCACAAATGTGTATATAACGATGACTTGTACAAGAAGTTTCACGCTTTCCGTTCTGGTCGACACAAGTGTGAGTCCATGTGCACAGTGTATAAAGCAGCACATATGTTTCGGTGTCCAGTGGGAAAAAGCTTTGCCAGGTGAGAGTCGCTCAATGTGGATGATGAGTCCCCACCTCGATATATTGATATTGATTCGCTTAGCTTATGCAAATGAGTCATGTGGTTTTAAGTTTGGTTTCTGTGAGAGTTGTTAAACACATTAAACACATTATAATGTCAAACGGGCTGATGTGGCTCTAGAGTGGTTACAGTTTATATGTTGTAAAGTTGAATTTATTTATGCAGATTAGAAGTGCAGATAGTAATAATAATGATGATCATTTTAATATAAAAATGTTAATGATTAATCGATGATCGATTAAGAAAATTTTATCGAATGCCCATCCCTACTGATATATATATATATATATATTGCCAAGAGTATTTTTTGGTTTATTTTACTAAATTATTTAGTTACAGCTACAGTTTTGTTGTTTGTTTAGAGGAAGGAAATTTGTTTCGTTGACATTTTCACTATTTTAATGATTAAAATGTTTGTGTTTCAAGAAGTGGTTTAACAATATTGTATTGAATTGTAATTGTACTAAATCGAAAGCTCACTGTATCGAGATGTGTATCGTATCGTGGCTTATGTATCGAGGTATGTATCGTATCGGTAACTTCTGAACGATACCCAGCTCTAATAATGATATGTGGAAATAGAAATGAGAGGCAGTTCAAACCATAACTTCAGACTTAATTATTCTTTACCACATCCTCAAAGGAACTTAACGGGAAAAAAAAAAAAAAAAAAAACGAGGGCAGCTATAATTAAAAACGCTCAAATACAAAGGAATCTTAGGTGGCCCTGTCCAAGAACCTGGCTCAGATGGGTCCTCAAGCCTACTGTACTTACAGGTCATGTCTGTGGAGAGGCGAGCCCACTGTCTCTGCGGAGACAAGCGGAGGGGGCGGGTCGTTAACCAGAAAACTTCCGTAGTGCAGCTTTAAGATTGTGATCAGTGATAGTAATGACTAAAGTTGATCTGATAGAAGCTGCAGAGTTCTGTGCAGTCACACTCAGGACAGTTCGGCAGTTCTCTCACTTCTGTTTTGCAGCTCACGGTGAGACTTTGTCAACTCAAAACAAAACTAACTCTTCGAAATGTTACTCGAGATATTCAAGATAAAAACTACTACTGCTATCATTTGGAAAAATAGAAAAGGTATTTAACTGGTTTTTGGTTTAGTATCTACATAAAACCAGTAACACGCCACAGGAAATGCCTCTTCCAATTAAAGAATGTATTAATATATATTTAAAGTGATAGTGTAGTGTAGTTGATGTGCAGATCTCTCCAGGCCCATTGCTGTGCCTATTTGGAATAAGAACTCAAGATTTTTCATCCCAAAAATTGGATCGCATATTATCACTGTTTTTTTTTTTTTTTTTTTTTATCAGCTAAACGTATTATTATGATGAACTGGAAAGAACATAAACATAAGTGCTTCAACATAGACAACTGGTACAAAGACTTTTTGGATTTAATTTCTACAGAGCAGTTGCTCTGCAAACACACTGTCGGCCCATGGACTGTGGCAAAACCCCATTTGGACAAAGCACAGTAAAAGAAGAACATCACACTGTTGGACAATGTCAAAATATATGTGTATGTAAATGTTTGTATAATGTAATGTACGTGTAAGTGCGTTTTGGGGTTGCCAAACAAACAAACGAAAGATATGGGAAGGGAATAGAAAATATGTAAATGTAAATTTGATTTGACAGCCTTAAAACGTAAATACACACATGGGTCTGGTCAAGTGGTAACGGAGGGAAACAGGGACAGATTTCTGACATTCAAATGTCTCTTATTCAGAAACTAGAGGGACTATTGAAATAAGTAAAGTATCAGAATGTAGGAAAGAGTTACACTCCAACAGGGTCAAGTTAAACCTGTGATATTCTTTCAAGTTGTTGACAAAAAATTTAAAAACTCATGTTGGTAACAGAGGGAATGAAATATGCAGCACTTTTTGGACAATAAATCCAAACAGTGATAACTCTTGGTTCTCACTTCCATATCCTTAACAAACTGGTTTGAATATTTGCTTCATATAGTTTTCTACCATATGGTACAAGATTAGGTTGAAAAACCTCTTACTTTTTGTAGTAATGACATTTTTTATTAAGAAAGGTCATGGTAACGGAGGGAAAAGTAACGGAGGGAAAATTGTGCAAACAAGTAGAAGGTGCATTATTTTACATCATTTGTCGCTTTTTTCTTCTGAATACTTTAATATTACTTCAAAATGAAAGGAAACTATTTCTATAAAATATGTCACTCCTTCCAAGCAAATTTTTATCATTTTAAATAAATTTTTTTTTTTGAAAAATCCTGTACCTTCATCAACAGTTCAAAGATGGAATAACACAAGATATGATGAAATACATCCATTTATTTATATGATTTGCAGGTCTTTGAAATTTGGGAAATAATTTTTGTTCCATGTTTCACACATGGTCTGTTTAAAACATATGGAATTTTACAACCAAAAATGATACAGAAAAAAGGTCAACAGTTTCATAAACTAGAGTACATATGTATCTGTTCAATACATTTTGATATCAGATGCATTAACTTGAATTTTTGGCCTTGCAGTTTACTTCTGCTTGACTGGGCCCACATGCAAACACTGCATAGAGAAACTCACACCTACTACACCCCCCCCCCCCCCTCACACCCCCTTACTTTTTTTTTTCCTTTCTTTGTATGCGTGTTAGGTTTATATTTTGTTATGTCTGTCTTGTTGTTGATGTGCTGGGTCCACTCCCTCAGAATTGACAAATTATTTAAAAAAAACATTCTCCATGGAGACAGATACGTTTTATGCCATACGGTGAAATATTATAGCTAAAGTATCAAGATTTCCATGGAAATAAGTAGGTGAAGGTCCAATAAGAGTCAGGTTTGTGGAGATGCAAGCCCACTAAATGCAGTTATTTTAGTCTTTTTTGACAAAACAGTTACACAAGGCTTGAATTTAATCTTAATATTGCACCACTGATCATTTATTACAAATAAAGGCTTATATTATTGCATGAATAGTGCGCGTGCACACACACGCACACACACACACACACACACAAAACACACACACATAAACACACACAAGCAATACGTTAACAGTGATGCTTAAATACTAACAACATGAGCTTGGGGCTAAAATTCAGTGCAGAGCAAATAAACTTTAAAAATGTTGAGATAATTTAGAGAACTTTGGCCTCGAGACACAAAATTTGACGTGTGAGATTTTTTAACGAAGCACTTCCTGAAAAACAGAATTTACCACAGGAAGGAAGCAAAAAATTCAACAAAAATGTCAGGCAAACTAAAAGGCACAGGTCTGTCAACTGTTTTATCTCTGGTTTAGTTCTGGTTTAGTCCCGGTTTAGACTGAACCAGTACAGGACCATCAACCTGGATTAGAGCAGGAGAAAGACTTTAAGACGATCATCACAAATAATTGTAAACCAGGAGAGAAAGAGGACTAAACCATGTCTAAAAGAGGACTAAACCATGTCTAAAAGAGGACTAAACCATGTCTAAAAGAGGACTAAACCATGTCTAACAAACAAACAAACAGGCCTAAACCCTAGGACAACACCCCAATCTGTCCTGAACCAACACGGACCAATTTAAAACCAGGAAATAAATAATAAATAAATGGGCTGAACTAGGACTGATCTAGGACTAAACCAGGATTTCCATCTGGGTCTGAAACAGGACTAAACCAAAAACAAAGACAAGACTAGGCTGGGACTACAGATGGACCAACCCAGGTCTAAACAAGGACCAACCCCAGGATAAACCTTCAATTATTTAAGGAGGAGTTAATCAACGTTCTGAATCATCACACAGCAAGTCAAACGAGGCTGAAACCAGGTCAAAACCAGGTCTAAACCAGGTCTGTAACAGAACTAAACCAGGATCTAAACAGACTAAAACTAAATAATAAACTGAGACTACTACACCAGGACTAAACGAAGACTGAACCAGGACTGAACCAGGACTGAGCCATTAACCAATACAAACCAGGTATGCACAGATCAAATAATAAACCAGGATTTGCTCAGGTCTATAATAGGACTAAACCAGGATCTCAACCGGTCTAATCTGTAAAACTAAACCAGGATTTGAACCAACCAAACCGGGTCTAAACAAGGTCTAAAACTGATGGTAACCCCAGGATTTCAGCAAAGACCGATACAGGACTAGATCAAAACTAAACCAGGTCTAAAGCAGGTCTCAAAATAGGTCAAAATCCAGGATAAAACAGGACTAAACCAGGTCTCAAGAAGGACTGAACCATGTCTCAAGCAGGACTGAACAGGGACTGAATCAGGACACAAGCAGGACTGAACCAGGACTAGACCAAGACTGAACCAGGAGTGAATTAGGACTGAACCAGGACATAAGCAGGACACAAGCAGAACAGAACCTGAGCTAAACCAGAACTAAACCAGAACTACATCATTACCCAATACAGCCCGGATAGCCTAGATCAATTAAGGACTAACCCAGGATTTCCTCAGATCTATAACAGGACTAAACCAGGATCTGAACCAACCAAACCAGCTCCAAACGAGTTCCAAACCAAGCCTGAAAATGGATTTAAAGCCCGGGATCTGAGAGCTCCAGAGCAGGGCCGTGGCTAAAGCTCGTCTAATCCCGCTGATGGGATGAGGAGGGCGGCAGGCAGCGCTCGGTCACGCCGCTGTCATCTGACCGACCCGTACGCACCTTGCACAGCTGAAAATGTTCGGACTGGAGGGTCTCCTGGACCGGCTCGCTGTCTCTGGGTGTCCCGGGCTGAGCGGAGGAGGAGGCGGATGAAGAGGACGCCGCTGTCAGTCCGTCCAGCACCTTCCTGATGTTAAACTTTTTCATTTTCCTCGCTCTTTCGAAGCTTTAGATCGGGGGGAACGGATCGGGCAGGACGCTAACATAAACCGGGGGTAGCTGCTAGCGCTTTAGCCGAAATTACGCACAGTCAAAATGTTTCTTTGCAGCGCTCGCATGATCCGGAGCAGGTACCGAGCTCTGTGTCCACAAGCAGTCGTCTCACAAGCGCGGAACAGCCCCCTCCGGTTCGGTTTCAGCGGTAATCCTCCATGTATGTGCCCGGGTTTGGCGTTATTCGGTCAGGATCAATGATTTGTGCGAGAGCTGTTTGCACCAGGGCACCAGCAGCACAGGCTACGGAAACGGCGTGTGCGCATGCGCAGTGGGGAGGACACCCGGATGCACGGGCAGCGTTGCAGCGGATTTGGTTCTCCGTAATATTTATTATGTAAATAATGTTGTTTATTTAAGATTTAAGGCCTATTTTTGGCTCCTAATTCTTAAATACACATTAATTGTAGTCTCACAATATATCCTGACTGCTGAACAAATTACTGAAATGATAATAGAAAATTAAAATTGGAGTTTAAATTTTAATTTCAATTTTAATTTTAATTTTAATTTTAATTTTAATTTTTTTTTTTTTAATTTTACAATAAAATAATAAAAATAATTTTTTAAATTAAAATCACTGTACTTGTCCTCGTGATTCTGATTTAGATTCAACTTTATTGTCATTACACATGTATAAATACAATGTATAAAAATGTGGTTTAGTATCTAATCAGAAGTGCAAGGAGCAGCAAGTGTGATATATACAGAATGAGGAGTATATACAATATAGAGAATATACTGTATATCACAGTGTAGACTGTAGTGAATATTTACAAATAAATATGGCAGCAGGAACAGGAGGGAATTACGTATACATGGGGAGATATAAGCAGACGTAAACAATAATAAAGTTTACACAAAAAAAACTTTACTAGAATATACAAATATACAATGTGCACTATAGAAAATATAAATATTTATGACATATGTAAAAAAGCCAAAGATATTATGTGAACAGTTTGCAATGTCAGTAAATAAATACAAAGTTATGTATCAGTTGTGATATGAACATGTAAGCATGAGATGCAGAGATATACAACATTAGTGATATATACATGTGTTTGGATGGAGGGATTGGACTGGGAACATTAAGTGTCCATGGGCGACGTATTTGTACAACTGAAATACTTTGACGAAGTGATTTCTGTTTTGAGATTGGCCTATTTTAAGTCTGCGTTCACACTCCCACCTAAAACCAGGACTAAACTGGGACTAACCTAGACACTAAAACCAGGACTAGACCATGACAAAACCATAATGAGGCTAGACCAAGACTAAAACAAACACTAAACCAGGGCTAAACCAGGGCTAAACCTAGACCAGGACAAGACCAGAAGACAAGTATTAAACCAAGACTAAACCAGGACCAGACCATGACAAAACCAGGATGAGACCACAGACTAAAACCAGACCAGGGTTAGACCAGAACTAGACCAGAACCAGAGCAGGAGTAAACCAAGACTAAACCAGGTGTAGACTATTTCTAAACTAGACTAGACCAGGAGTAGACCAGAAAACAAGGACTAAAGCAGGACTAAGCCAGAACTAAATCAGGACTAGATCAGGACTAAACAAGTGTGAACTTTGCCAAACTGTTTGTGTCTCTTTAAATTTCCTGGAGAAACTCGATCTGTTCTTTAAGAGTTTGAATCTTTTGTGTGTGTTTGGATTTGGGTCACTCCTCTGGTCCCTCTGGTCCCTCTGGTCCCTCTGGAGCAGTGACACATGTGTAACTGTGACGTGGGATAAATTTAACACTACTGTCCTTCTAACACTGACTTTTATTAGGACAAAATGTACTGTTTTAGAATTGAGGAAGTGAGACATGCATGAAGTAGTTACAAAAAGTTACTAGTGAAGTGAATGGGTAGTTCAGATTTTAGAATGTGATGATGTCATATTCCCAGATGGAGGAAGAGACAGTTTTCCACACTGATAACATCATGAAATATCCAAAAGGTAAATTCACACACGTCAAACTCGATAATTTCAATGAAGACAAGCAGGAGACATTAAGACTGTATAAAGACGTCATCCAGCATTCAGCGCTAGTCAAATGAAACTCATGAGACTGGCAGTTATAGGAGTAAATTTGGAGCTGAGTTCCAAATTAGGAATAACTATTGATTTACAGACAAAATCGAGAAATAAAAACACCAGGATCATGTAGAACGGATTCGTACAAACATTATAAGACCAAAATGAGGAGTCTGACAGGGACAGTTACAGACAGAGTGTTGACGTTTTCTCAACAGAAACTGAAGAGAAGTTGGAGTGTACCCAAGCTCACTTCATATTATAATGCAGCTGCCAGTGGGTTCGCTGGGTCCATGTACACAGTCTATGCACAACACAATCAAATATTTTGGGGGCTACGAAGTTCCATACTTTGGCTTTAAATATCTCATTTGGAATCCAGATAAAGTCATTAGAGCTGTGCAGCTGTGAGGTGTGTACAGTTTCAGTCTTAACTCTCCAGACCATTGATCTGTGTGTACACCGTGTGTCCACTAGAGGGCAGTGTCCAACAGCGTATCCGGCTGTAAAGGCCTGTGTGGTTCAATTAGCTACGTTAGTGTGTTTCCTGTTTTATGTTTGTTACCTCTAAGTTTACAAATTGCTTCATTCATTTAATTAAAGGTGCACTGTGTAAGTTTTCTTTGTATTATTGCTTTGCCTGTGATCTTCATCTATTTTGCTTTTATTTAAATATGTGTGCTTTTGAACATTCTGTTTGAGGGCTCTTCTCTCCATATCCGGACGTATCTTGGGTTGGTGGCATCTCCTGCTTGTTTCTGTGGAGATAGATGAGTCTAATGCCATACTGAGGAACTTTCAGAAGAAGCAATAACCTCTCCAAGCAGAAAGTTACACGTGCACTGTTAACTCTAACTTCACTTTTTAGACCGACTGTCCTAATAATATAATGAAGGAATAGTCAATATGATGAGTGAGCATGTGCTTAAATATAACGTATACATACCTTTTATCCACTAGAGGGCCCTGTCTTTTAACTATTCTGCCATGTATTTAGTGAAAAGGGTTCAGCACCAAGGACAGCACCACAGGAACTGTTCTCCTGTTAAAATCTGTGACCCTTTTTCTCCAGATGAGGGGAAGAGTTTTGGACTTTGGAACAGGGACAGTGTGGACAGTTTTTTTTTGTTGTTGTGTGAAGTATGAAGAGTGAACTGTTGACAATGACTTTCTCTTTGGGGCTGAAAAATGACACCAGTTTCTGAAGCTGTTGTGAAAAAGTCATTTCACTTGTGTTTGTGCTAAAAATATGGTGAACTTTGTCCCAGTTTGTTTCACGTGGACAGGTCCAGGAATCATGTCAAACCCGGTGTGGTCAGAACTCAGAGCCTGAGTCTGGTCAGGACTTGGACACCGCTGTGGAGACCAGGTGCCACAGTGAAAACACTGTTGTGTTCTTAGGCAAGACACTTCACCCACATTATGAAGTGTGAATGTTGCTGCTGTCAGTCTGCCCCAGGGCAGCTGTGACTACAATAGTAGTTTAACATCACTGATGTTGGTCTCATACTAATGACATCATGAAAAGGAAAAAAAAAAATTCAAGAAAGGAGGATTTGTTAACATTTGTGATTGATGGCCTCTGTGCGAGTGTCTTTGTGATATAAACATGAACAATGAGAGAGGAGGATTATGGGTAAGAGAGGAAACTGTGTCAGCCAAGTGTGTGTGCCCTGTGTGTTAGATCTGAACTCTTACATGACTCCAGTTTCATCACACACGGAGGCCAGAGAGCCACAGGCTCTCAAAGACTAATTACAAACCAAGAACATATTTTTCTCTCGGTTGAAACACTGAAAAAAATTAATTAAAGTGCTGTCATGAATTGTATTTGCCAAATAATAACAGTTTATTAATAACAAGATTTTTCACATGAACTGATGGCCATGTCCAACCAGGAAGTCCAATATTAAACTTCCCCAAAATAGTCAAATTAGCAAAAAGTAGTTTAGTCAAATGTGATGACACACATACATATACACATACACGCCCACACACGCACACATACACACACACACGCACACATACACACACACACACACACATACACATACACACACACACGCCCACACACACACACGCCCACACACACATACACACACACGCACACACACACAGGATGTCACAAAAGACAAAAGAGGCTCTCAGCCTGCAGGAGCTCAGACTGTGTGTGGAGCACATGAGAGGCATCTCTGATGAACTGTTGCTGTGTCCTTAGGCAAGACATTTTACCCACTTTGCTTCCTTTGAATGTGGTGGTGTGTGAGTGTTGGAGCAGATGTGCAGTCTCTGTTCTGTCAGTGTGTGCTGTGGAGTATCACCACAGAGTGAGGAGTGGATGAAGAACGTTTAGACTTACACGACGTCATGGATCTACATCCAACTAATTGTGAATTTAGAGGCACTAAATTAACCCAGTGCATTATAATTTATTTAACATACTCATGTGAACTCTGTGAAACATGTCTAACCTGACATACACACTTAAGTATTGTCAAAAACACGGCTCATATCCAGTCCTGTCTCTCATGTCTCTCTCCTCACACAGAATCACATCTGCAAGATTCACTGAAATCAAATCGAAATCATAGTTTGACTAGTCACAATCTGAAAAATACGAAGAATGTTTGTATTTTGTATTGTTCTCTGTATCACTTCTTTAAAAAGAACAGAAGGAAAGGATCTGTTTTGCTCTAATCAGTCATATTGACACTGTAATTACGGATGTTCATTAAAATGCCCTGTCCCAATTAAATGAATGAATACATACATAAATTCCTCTCTCGTCAGGCTCCTTGCTCCCATCTCCTCATTAATTCTCTAATGAATTAAGTACTGCTCTGGTCTGAACCTCCCATAATCCACCTGCCTTACCTCACCCAACCCAGGCTAATCCAGTGATCCGGCGTGGACCCAACACTCTGACATAAACCCTTTAATGGTTTAAACTTAAATCAGGATCTTCTGCTGCCACTTCACCTGGAATGACTTTCTCTCTCTGCTTTGTGACATCTCCAACGGAAAAACAACAGAAATTTCATTGTCTTTGCAGCAAAAATCAGACTTAATCATATCCAAGAATGCGTTGAGGTAACGATCAGGCAGGGTCAAAATGTGAGAAAACTCCTGAGTTGGCTTTAATGTTAATCCAATTGTGATCCGGAGTGATTAAATCTGGAATAAAAGTGTGAGAGGTGACGATCCGGATCTGTGTGAGAGGAGAAAAACCAATAATCCAAGTTTAATTAAGACTTCAGCATAAACAGAGAGAGACACAGGTCAGGTCTGTGCAGAGAGGAGCAGAGGAACGACTCGTGGAAATGACAAATACATCGATTAGGGTTGTGTTATGGGGAGGTTAGGGTTGATAAGAAACGACTTCATACTCAGGTGTTTCATAATTTCAGAATGCTCCATGTTACAAAGCTAGGACAAAAAAAGACCGTCAGTATGTCTAGATTCTGATACTGAGTACAGTGGGCGTGTACACATGAGCTCCTGGTACACACAGTCTTACTCCATATAAAGGAAAAGTACATGGGCATAAACAAACATATACACAAACATATACACACTCAGGCCGAACCGTGAGTATTTCAGTGTCAGTTGTACATCATTTAATCTAAACATGAACTTGTATAGCCACTGGAAACTCACATATAAGAGCATAAGAGTGAGGCCCGTCTCGTATATTCCTGACTTTTTACAGGTTGAAGCAAGTCAAAACAATTAATCACAAAATCAATGATTGAAATAGTTATAGACTCATTTAGTAATCAATGAATTGTTTTGCATGTGCTGAGAGACTCAGAAACTGACACTGGAAATGTGTGAAAAATCAAACACCGGTTTTATTGTAAATCAACTGTACGTTTTAAGGGCATTTCTTTGATTTCATCTTGGTCAGATTTATTTATCCTTTTGCATTCTAAAGAACAAATCGATAAATCGAAAGAATAATAACCAGATAAACCTATTACCATTATAATCTTTAGTTGCAGCTCATAACCTGCATAAAGAAGTGGAGTAAGGAAGTGGGACGTCACCCACAGCGTTTGGCTCCAGTCAAATGAAGCTCATTGGGGCGGAGGTTACAGGAGCAAATCTGGAGCAGAGTCAGGAATAGAAATTGATTTACAGAGAAAACAGCTCAATAAAACACCATGTAGATCACGTAGAGCAGGTTCTATTTACAATACAATACAACAGAAACATTTTAAGACCAAACTGACGAGGTTCACTGGAGCAGTGACAGACAGGACACAATGTGAAGTGAACTGGAGCCACAGTCACTGGAGCCAGAAGAAAATTCCATGCTCACTTCCTATTTGGAATGCAGCAGCTAGAGGTGAATGCTTCAAGTCAAGGTGATCTGTAGCACATTATTTACATTTTATTTAAACATTTGTAAAATATTTTACTGTGAGTAAAATGTTTTACAAATGTTTTACGCACACACCCCCACACACACACACACACACACACACACACACACACCAGTGCACAGACACAATGGGGGTGAGTGGGGTTAAGTGCCTTGCCCAAGGACAGGATTCATCTATAAGATGGTACCACCAACCTGTGGGTCAGTGGATCTGATCGCTCAACCAATGACGTTTATGTGGAGAGTGGGATTGGAGCCACCGACCTTCAGATCAGCAGAGTCTGACATGAGCTACACACTCAGATCATATTGTTAGAACAAAAACTCCTGTGCTAAAGTCAGGTTTATCTAAATCAGGTTTAAAGGTTTAATCTGGATTTTCTTGAGTCTGTACTTTCTCCCACAGCCTCAGACCTCTGCCAAGGCACAACGCCTGGACTCAACCCAAAGCACTTAACCCACTTTATCTGTTTACCTCAAACACCAGGGTTTGGTTTTTCAGCACCATGGAGAGGCTATCGCGTGGGCTGGAATGTATAGCAGTATAGCATTAAAAGTATCTATCTCCATGGAGACGAGCAGGTGACTGAAGAAGCTATTCGGTATTCTGGTTCATGTATTATACAACACAAACATGTGTCATTGAATAAACGATAACAGCATCACGAGTCTCACAGATCCTCACAGATCCTCCTCCAGAAAAACTGCACAAGTGCAAGACGCAAAAATGAAAAAATAAATCAAATGTGTCCATCAGATTTGATGATTGTACTCTGTCATTAATCTGTACAAATGTCAAGTTTGAGGTGTGTGAATGTGAAGTGAATCACAGATAGACTCTTTCACTCTTAGTTTATTTAATCCTTTTTGCAGCCTGTTCAGTTTTCTTACACGATACACAATATTTTACAATATTTTACTTCAGCAAATATTGAAAAGAGATTTCCAAGTATTTGAGCAGAATGTGTCTTGTCCCAGTGTGAACAGCTCTTGAAGTCAAAATAAATCCACTGTTCTGTGGGAATATAATTACAAAACATTTATTATCCCATAATCAGGAAGTGTATGTTGGCATGCTGGTTGTTGTTAGCTTTACCATGATGGTAAAACACCACACAGTTTGTTAGAGCTGCGAAAAGTGCTGATAAACTCATCTTGATGAATAATTACAATGAATAGATAAGGTATAAATAACTCTGGACCAGAGAAACTGTTTGAGATGAAATACTTCAGTTTTTCACATTTTAAGACAAAATATCTGTTGCTTTAAAAAAAAAAGCTATTCCCTCCGTCCTGGTCAGACACTCTGATGGAGAAAAGCTCTGAGCCCCACACTCGTCTGATCTCACACACATAAAAACAGGCCACTTACTCCTGACCTGTTAATCCTGAATGGGGCCATGAGAGCAGCTTTGGTGCTCCGGCCCAGTGGCTGTCAGATTGGCAGCCTCACTTCTGTCACACTGTTAGGCGGCTTAATCTGTGGTTAGCACTCACGTTTCACACCAAGAAGGTTCGAGTTTGCCCAGGCCTTTCTGTGTGGAATTTGCACATTCTCTCTGTGTCTGGATGGGTTTCCTCCAGGTTCTGTGGTTTCTCAAACATGTACAACAGATCAAATCCTCCAAGACCAAGACCAAGACCAAGACCAGACTGGAGATGTTCCCTAAGTACTGCACTGTGGTGCTCACTGCTCCTGAGGAGATGTTCCACAGACACTGAAGAACGGGTCAAATACAGAGAACAATACTCCCTACAGGAACAACAAAGTGCATCTAAACCTCAACCTTCATTTTCTTAAAGACACCAATTAATGAATCAATTATTCAATCAATATAACTTTATTTATCCCAAACAGCTCATTTCATCCAATCCCACAGTCCTGACCGTCATCTGAACTGAACTCTTTCAGCTGGTTTAGATGAGCCTTTCTTGTCTCTTTATGCATCATAAATTCTTGTTGGAGAAGGAAGGAATGGACACAAAAACACCTCAAATCAGAGCCCAAAAATAATCGTCCAATCAGATTTGATTATTTCTGTAATGTAAGTGAAACAAAGGAGCTCATTGGTCCCCAGCATTTTGAATAAAATGATATTTCTCTCCTCTCACATGAACAGAGTTTAGTGTTTCACTCATTGTTTCTGCAGAAATGATGAAGTGATGTTTTTGTCATTTTTCGTTTTTACATCATATTTCTTCCTGTGTACTTTTATACTTCTTGCTTGTCAGTAAGAATATTTGAGTAGATCGTTAAAATACTCTGGCAGTAGTACTGGTGTTTTGCCTCGTTAAACAGACTCATTATTTCAGCCTGCTTTATCCGGACTCTGTGACACCACGTCTAACGAGGTTGAGGGTTTAATTCCCTTATCCGGATTTGAGCAGGTCTGAGTCCTGAGCCTGAGTCCGGACTGACTCTGGAGGAGATAAGACAATTACACAGATTTACACGAGTGCGCTGCAGCCGCACTGTGGAACATTCCAACGCCATGTCTCCATGGAGACAGGCACATAGTGGACACCAGAAAAGTGTTAGTGCAACTTCAAAATATTCAGTGGATGTTTAAAGGCCCCAGTCTGATTTGTAGTCAGTAGTTTGCAGTGGTGCACAGTTCGTCGTCACTCACCTCCTGCATTCACAACATGACTTATTCACCACACTGACTTTTTTCTCTGACAATGTATTTGATCTGAATGTGTCTTGCTCTGGTACAGATGTGTTGTATAAGCAGCTCTTCCACTTTAATTCCACTATGTTCAGTTTGCTGTTAGCATGCTAGTTATGAACTTTACTGTCACAGTAAATCTTCACTCGAGTTGTGAAAAGTGTTTATGAACTATAGAAATAAGTGAGGAAGAACTTTGAACCACTGCAAACTGTATGAAATGAACTAGTTCTGTTTAAGAATAAAAATCAGGCACAGCACCTTTAAAGGTTTGGAGTGCCAAAGGGCACGGAGAGAGACAAGAAGCCCGAGCCACCGCCAACACAATCCCCCAAAATCTCCCAAAATCTCCCTTTCTCTGTCTCTCTCTCTTCCTCCCTTACTTTCTCTCTCCCTCTGTCTCTCTCAGTCAGTATCCAGACCTCCAACTGTGCAGCAGATAGAGTCTTCACGGAGAAATTTTCACTTTCAAATTCTTATTATATATATAAGTTCCCTGATTGACTAAATTCTATTGTGCAATTATTTCTACTTATGTGTGTTATTTATCAAATAAATGTGCACATTATGACTTACAAGGGCATAGACTTGTTCTGTGTTTACAGTGTTCAGTTCAGTGTTCAGTCTGTAGTCATTGCACACATTTTTGTTTATAATAAAAGTGGTGATATTTATTTATTAACCTTTTAAATGATTTATTATTTTAACTTTCATGTTTGGTGTATTTGTTTTGTAAATAAAACAAATCGCACTGATAAATTCTGAATGACTGTTGATTCCCTGCAGGTGGGGCGGGTGGGGCGGGTGGGGTGGGTGGGGCGGGATGGTGGGGCATCACAAAGTATTTGTGCTTACAACTGCCCTGAATGAAGGAATGTTTAAAAAATACAGAGATCTCATTCTGGACTCGACAGGGAACATGTGACCTTCAGACCTTCATCCTTTTTTATGGCTCATTTTATAATATTAAAATCCATAATGAACAGTTTTCATTAGACAAACACTGGCAAAAATATCCAGGGAATGTCACGATTTTCAACTTGCCCACTGATCCTGACAAACACAGAGGACAAATGTCCCTGCACACACTGTGTTCTGTGTATCAAGTACATACTTCTATTAACTTTTTATTTTTTTATGAACTATGTTCTAATGTCCTTTCCTCATCACACACAGACCTGGACTTGTGTTTTGTTTCACACGTTTAACACACAAACGCTGCACATTTAGGCTGAGTTCTTCTCTCACACAGAAAACACTCTGTTCCACCTTGTGATGTCATGATATTGCAGGAAGTGCTCCACTGTGTTTTTAAACTCCACACACCTTCACTAGAATCATTTGGATCCTTTCAGCCCTGGAATTTTCCATCTCTACTGAACGAAACGTAACAAGGTTTTCACTTGAAAACTATCACTTCATGACATCACAAGGTGGAACAGAACATTCCAAACTTTGGAGACTTAAACGTGTGAATGAAACAAAACACAGCTCCAGGTCTGTTTGTGATGATTTAACCACATTGCTGACATGACTTAATATAGAAGCTCTAACCACAAACATGCAGCTGATGTGAAAGACGGCACTTCCTGTGCAGAAATGTTGAAAAACCAATGAAACCACTTCAAAATATTTTGTTCTTTATTGTTTTTTTGGTTTTTTGTTTTGCCAAAAGCTATTTACTAAAAAACAAAAATCAACACTGCCACTTTAAAAGACGATAAATGTGCAATATTTTTGTGATTTTCATTTGCTGTGAGAATTTTGTACAACAGGAACAGAAGAGCAGAGGTGCAGAGGTCAAGAGGCCAAGAGGTCAAAGGTCGTGCGGTTTAAGACGGCGACACTGAGGACACTTCTGTCTTTGAGGTGGACACTTCTGAACTGTCCTCCACCTCCTTCCCAAACAACTGCATAATACAACAACGAAACTGCAACACAAGAAGAGAAACAAAGCACGTTACATCAAGTGTTTGATTCAGAAACAACACAGGACAATGGGCATACAAACAGGAGTAGGAGTAGAAGTAGAAGTAGTGGTGGTAGTAATAGTGGTAGTAGTAGTTACAGCAAGAGTATTAGTAGTAATAATAATAGGCGCAGCAGTAGTAGTAGTAGTAGTAGCAGTAGTAGTAGTAGTAGCAGTAGTAGTAGTAGTAGCAGTAGTAGCAGTAGTAGTAGTAGTAGTAGTAGTAGTAGTAATATATAATTTATAATAATAATAATAATAATAATAATAATTTAGTAATAATAATAATAAGTTGGTGTTTTGGTTTCCACATGATTATCCAATCAGGAAGCAGAATGAGCCTCACATGACTCTCATTTGCGTTGCAATGCTGAAATCCCGTTGGTTTAAATCTGAAAGGACTGAATGGTCTCTACGTAAACCCCAGGACCTGCACCTCTCATGAGTCAGTGCTAGTGCAGCCTGTGCAGCTCAGAGAGGGAATTCTGGAGGTTGCGAGGTTCTTCACATGAGGCCTGAACATAAACTGAGAATGAGACAAACTTGTACTTGTGTGTCTCTATCTGCAGGTGAAGGCTCTGGGGACACAGGGTCAGTTGTGACTTTTTTTTTTTTTATTCAGTAAAAGCACAAGCTTTAATACCTGTAGTAGCAGCAGCAGTAATTGTTATAATTGTAGTAACTGTAATAGTAGTAGTAACAGTAGCAGTCGTAGTAGTGGTATTGCAAAGTCCCCTGTCTGTTCAAAAAGACATACAGTGCATTATTATATGATTGGACTGCAAAGTTAACAGCAGCAGTGTCAGTACTACTACTAGTAATTATAGCAGTAATAGTTGTTGCTTTACCTGTCTATTCATAAACACATTGATGTTGATGCAGTAGTAGTAGTAGTAGTAGTAGTAGTACCTGTCTGTTCATGAACACATATATGATGGGGTTGTAGTAGTAGTAGTAGTAGTAGTAGTAGTAGTAGTAGTAGTAGTAGTAGTAGTAGTAGTAGTAGTAGTAGTAGTAGTAGTAGTAGTAGTACCTGTCTGTTCATGAACACATATATGATGGGGTTGTAGTAGTAGTAGTAGTAGTAGTAGTAGTAGTAGTAGTAGTAGTAGTAGTACCTGTCTGTTCATGAACACATATATGATGGGGTTGTAGTAGTAGTAGTAGTAGTAGTAGTAGTAGTAGTAGTAGTAGTAGTAGTAGTACCTGTCTGTTCATGAACACATATATGATGGGGTTGTAGTAGTAGTAGTAGTTGTAGTTGTAGTAGTAGTAGTAGTAGTAGTAGTAGTAGTACCTGTCTGTTCATGAACACATATATGATGGGGTTGTATATAGTGGCGCTCTTGGCGAAGTACGCGGGCAGGGCGGCGGCGAGCGGGTGGAAGGAGTAACCCGGGTTTCCCGCGGCGAAGCAGGCGAACACGGCGTACGGGCCCCAGCACAGACAGAACGCCATGATCATCACTATCACCATACGAGACACCTCCTTCTCCGCCTTCTGGGTCGACTCTGACTCTTTCTGCTGCATGGCCACCTACAGGACCGGAGGGGAACAGCACGTGAGACAGGACAGGAAGGGTCGCAGAAGAAGTAAGAGTAACAACTGCTGGGTTTCACAATTATTAGATGTCTAGAGGACAACAGCAGAAAGGAGAAGTGAGTGAGTTAGCTGAAGATTTATTTATTCATTTTTTGGAATTTCTCTGTTAAAAAAATCAGATTAAACTCATGATTCACAGGTTGAATATAAATCCATTCTTTCATCCACTTTCTTCCACTTTATCCGGGCCAGGTTGCAGGGGCTGCAGTCTAAGCAGAGACTCACAGACTTCCCTTTCTGCACAAACTTTCGCCAGCACTTCCAGGGCGACCCTGAGGTGTTCCCAGGCCAGCCCAGAGACATAGTCCCTCCAGAGTGTCCTGGGTCTTCCGCAGAAGCTTCTCCCGGTGGGACATGAATACTTCCCGAGCTAGAATTCAGGAGGCATCAGAACAGCCACCTCAGCTGCTCCTCTCCATGTGGAGGAGCAGCGGCTCTACTCTGAGCTCCTCCCGTGTGACTGAGCTCCTCACCCTGTCTCTAAGGGAGCACCCAGCCACCCTGCGGAGGAAACTCATTTGGGCCACTTGTATCTGCGATGTCGTCCTTTCAGTCATTACTCAGAGCTCATGACATGGATGAGGGGAGGAATATAGATTGATGGCAAATCGAGAGCTTTGTCTTTTGGCTCAGCTCTTTGTTCATCACAACGTCAGTGTAAACGCTGCACCAAAAATCAGAGCGCAGTTTGGGTCAGAAACACAGAGATTCAGAATAGTATCCACTCTGTTAATGCTGTCAATCAAACCTGTGGATCAGGCTAGTGGGAGGGACTTTGGAGAAAGAAGGAGCCTGATTGGTCTGTCCTTAAAGTTCATATTTTGACCTATGAATAAAATAGTGAAATAAAAACCACAGGACCATGTAGAGAGAGTTAATATGAACATTTTAAGAACAAAATGAGGAGCCTGACAGCAGCAGGTACAGAGATGGGCGACAGTTTTTCAATAGAATGTGAACAGCAGAAAGAGTCGATGGAGCCGAATCACGTTCTTACCGAGTGAATGGCCCACCACACTGCGACGTAGCAGAGGATGATGATGGAGAGAGGAAGGAAGCAGCAGGTGATCATCAGAGTGACCATGTAGGACCAGACCCCAGGATCCTCACTCCCACTGAACACGTCCGGACCACACGAGGTCTTCAGACCATGAGGCCAGTACCTGATGAGGCCACAAGCAGTAGCAGTATTATTACTAGTATTAATAGTAGCAGTTGTGATAATAATGTAATAGTAGTACTAGTAGCAGTAGCATTAGTAGTAGCAGCAGTAGTAGTAGTAGTAGTAGTAATAGTAATAGTATTAGTACCTGCTCCATCCAAAAATGGGCGGGGCACACCAGAAGAAGGCCCAGGACCAGGAGAAGATGATTCCTCCTGAGGCCCATTTTGCATCAAACTTCACGTTTCCAAAAGGTTTGCACACGACCACCCAGCGCTCCCACGAGATGATGGCCAGAGACCAGAGCGCCGTGATGCCTGCAGGGGGCAGTAAAGAGCTCACTACAAGAGGATGTGTTCAAACAGGTTTGGTTCACATGACGTCAAAACATCTTCAAATGTCTATAATTCAAACAGCTGAGACAGACCAGAGTCTCAGGTGGAGTTTGTTGGAACTGTCAGAAGCAGATGTGTTCACCTGGTTTATGGTTCATATCTAAGAGTCTATCCTCATGAAACAAAAACTGGCACAAAGTTCAACTTCAGTTTGTACTGTTTCATAAAGTGGTGCAATTATTCAACCACAAAGAGGTGACTGTTGTCAGCTGAAAGAACTTAAAATATAAGAATAAGAATATTAATATAGAATGTTTGTGGAGCCAGTCCCAAACAAATAATGATCAGATAAACTAAAGATAAATAACATTTGATTTGTGGATCTCCCACAGAGTTATACAGGCCCCTGCCCTCCAGGTGGATAAGATGCAGATATTTATTTATATACTGTCAAAAGTATCAAAAATTACATATATAGAGATATAATCAATACTAAAACTAGTACTGAAATGAGATACTCATCTGAGCAGGTGTCAATACTACAAAAAAGCTCCACAAACTCTTGAGAATCTGTCCTCAGCTCCAGCTGAAGTGTTTACATGTGATAGGTGAAAACTGACCAATCACAGAGCAGCTCTGTGGTTTGAGCAGAAGCCAGCGCCGACCCAGCGCCGAACAAACCAAAACAAACACGGCGACATCCGCAGACGTACTTCAGCTAACTATAGCAGAAATATGAACTATTGAGTTTGTGACAAACGTGCAGAAGATAAGAGCTTTGTGATCAAGTGTTTGTTTGAACATTCTGATCACTGGTTCCCAGGTTCATGTGTAGAAGTCTATTGAGAAGACAACAGGCCCATGGAGCACTGTGGAACCTGCCTGAGAGATTACACACACACACACACACACACACACACACACATAAGGCCACATGGGAATAGAACAAGTATGATGATTTAATGCTGAAAATCCCATTGTCTTGTGTAAATACAGAGTATTTTGTATTATCAGAGCACGATGAGGACAGGAGTGAATACAGACCACAGACAGAGACAGTGTAGCCTTCAAAGATGCACATGGGGTGTCCGAGGATGAAGTAACCGAAGAACTGGTTACAGACGGAGATGGTGGAGGCGAAGATGGTCTCCCCCAGATCTGCGATGGCCAGATTCACCAGGATCCAGTTCAAAGGGTGACGCAGCTTTTTGAACTTTGCTGTGGCGACCAGGACCAAGCCGTTAGTGAAGACGGACGCCACCACCACGAACAGCATCCAGGCAGTAGAGAGGTTGTACACCCACCGGGGGGCGATGTGGTAGTTTGGCCCTTCAAAAGGATCTGAGGAGATCACAAAGTCAAAGTGTGTTTGGTTAGAGCTGGGATGTCTTTACAGATACTGATCTCTCATGAGTTTTGATATGATATTATATTATTATTATATTAATATTATTATTATTGTTGTTGTTTTATTACTGTTGTTTAATAGATAAATCGTTTTTCTAGATGAACTTTCCTGAACATAAACAGTTTTTGTTCTTTGCAGTCAAGACAAAAAATCTCATTTGTTTTCCATCTGCTCCACACAACAGGTTTGAATAAACATAATAAGTCTTCCAGACACTTTACACTTTCATCCATTCTTCATTCTCTCCACACTCAGTGGTGTTAAAACACTGATGTAGCCACAGCTGCCCTGGGACTGACTGAAGTGAAACTGTCAATCTGCCTGATAACACAACTATGTTTTTTCCCACTGTGGAACCTGGTCCCAGCAGTCTTCCATCCAAGTTTAGTTTAGTTTAGTTTAGTTTAGTCAAGTTTAGTTTAGTTTAGTTTAGTTTAGTTTAGTTCAGTTTGATCCCCGTTAGCGACTGGACTCTCAGAGGCTCGTGCACTCTGCTCTCGGCTCTGTTCAGCTTCTGAGCTCTGACCTGAGGCTTTGACCAAGAGCTCTGAGTGGCTGTAGAGCTCGCCATTAACAAGACCTGATCTTTGACATTGAGAAAAACATTTTGTTTTTAAATGTGATTATTTGCTGCACAGTTTTGGTTGTTTTGGTTTTTAAGGTTAGGATTAGGTTTAGGGTAAATATGGTGAAATCAGATGAAAAAGAACTTATCCACAGTGGATAAATGGACCTGTTTAAGAGAGAAAATTCAAGTATATTCAGATAAAACGTGATTGAAGTACAGGTCAAGGTAAATTCATACTTTGAGAGCTCGGTGGGTTTGCTTTGCCAAGAATGTTCCACAGTTTGGCATTAAACTTGTCTCCATGGAGCCACGTGGGCGATGCACCAGTTCAAGGTGTTTTAAACAATAAAAACAGGAAGTGAATAAAACAAGACGAGTATGTTTAATGTCACACTGTCGCACTGTGAGGAACAATATCTCCATGGAGACAAGCAGGTGACAAACCCACATCCAAAAGTTTTACTCAAGAAAAAAATATTTTTTGTGATGTGAAGTGTTTATAAATCCGAAGAACAGAAAGTGTGATCCTCTGTCGTGTCTCACCTCGGGTGTTGTTGGAGTTTGTGTAAGTGAAAATAGATCCTCGGGTCGTCTCGTCGTGGTACCGCCGGGCGCCGTACACCTGTTTCCCCCACTCCTCTGCCATCTTCTCCGGCTTGGTTCGCTTCGGGAGTCGGGGCCCGTGGTTGGCAGCTGGAGGTCTGACACTCACCCTTCACACTCCGACTTTTTATACCCCACACCTCGGGGCGCTCTGATCCGATTCAATAGCGACTTAATGCCGCGTAATCCCCGTTCCGTGTGGTAATTAAATCTAAGCGAATCAGGTCCACAAAATACTAGATTACTCTAATTTGCACGAAGTGGATTTCCGTTCGCTTACTTCACGCGCGCGGATGATAAAGGTGACACACTTGGAGCAGGACTCCAGCTCGCTGCGCGTAAGAGAGACGCGTAATTGGAGATGTACGCACAATCCTGAACTAAATAGGCTCTTCCAGCGGCCCTCCAACATTTATCTAGTGAGGAGCCAAAATAAACCTGCTTTTTTCACAGGGACTCGTGGATGGGGGCGTGGCCAATAATAACAAAACAAAATGTTTATAACTTTAAAGGGAATTTATTTGAACTAATAATCCTGTTTACTCTTTAGGCACATTTACATTATATTTTCAGAGTAAACATGGTGGTCGACTAAAAGCAGTTGTACTGTAAAATTGTTTTTCCTGGGGCCCAGTGTCAGATGGCCCGCGGGCCGGTTTTGGGCCCTGGACTGGTGGTCGGGGACCCCTGGACTGTACAACTAAATAATTATATGTTCAGTTAAAAAGTTCAAATGAATGTTAAAAGTGTGAGACCAAAACCACGTTTGAAGGTGCACTGTGTCTGTACTCACACAGAAACATTAAACCAACCCGATGACACTTTTCCAAGTTCAATGTGTTTCAAAATATTATTTGCAATGAAACACCTGAAAGTGAAAAAAAAAAAATCAAGATCAGTATGTTTAATGCCATAATGTGGAACATTCCAGGCAATGAAGAAGCATCTCTGGAGCCTCCAGCAAACCAGTGAACATTAACACATTTATTGTGACTCTGATTTGATTTAAAACATCGTCTGTGTGTTTGAGCTCGTGGGTCTAAACCTGTGTATCACTTTTTGATAAGTTGCCCTCCTCCTGTGGTGCTAATCTTTTCCCCGAACCGAAAGTTCACTCACACACTCACACTGATCCTAAACGGAGTTACGACGACGTTATTGGTCATTCATGGACTTTTTCAGGCTGGACTTTTCTAGGCGTACTATAAAATCAAACTCTTTAGGATTTTTCTCTGAGAGTAGCCTTCTCGTCATACTGGGTACAGTTTAATTCTTCAGAAGAGACAATAGTTCTCTGTACTGTTTTTAGGCATGGTTGTGCTTTAGCTATACTTGTATATACTTTTTCCCCCTTAACCCTTAAAATTCACTTAAAAATGAGGAATCTTTTCTTTTCTTCGCTGGTGGATAAAGGTTTCAGCACTGCGGTGTGGACAGCTCCTGCTGCAGCCTCATGACAAGCATTAAGGCGCTACAACGAAAAAAGGGAAACAAATAGAAATTCTTCTTTTACACCCTTGTAAAATATGATTTAAATATGTTTGTCTTGATTTAAAACTGAGTCTCTTTCAGTGTTGTTAACTTGAACATTTTTACTGTCATAATTCTTGCTTCATTCGTCCCACAGGTGAGTGCACAGAGGAGGAGAGGAGGAGAGAGGGAGAGGAGGAGAAGGATGTGAAGGCATTTACACTGCAACATGTCCCCCTGCTGGCAAAACAAAGAACTACTTCAAGCACTGTTTTTTGTTTTTAGTTGAGATAGGCAGACAGAGAAATACTTTATTGATCCTCAGAAGTCATTAAAAGTTTGCACAAAGTCCAACAACAGGACTACAACAGTGCAACAACTTCTTTTTCAAACATACTACACTGGATTTAATCATTGTAGTTGCGTTGCCTGGAATGTTCCTCTGTATGGCATTTTACTCTGGGATTTCTCCATGGAGATAAGCAGCTGATGCCACCAGACCAAGTTTTGGAATAAAAATAAAACTTAATAAAATAATAAAACGCCTGTAGGCTCCTTGTCTGAATGAGAGCTGAGTTTTTGTCTGGCAATGAAGCTCCACTGACACGTTCAACTGTCCATTTCACTAAGACCCTGTTTACACTGAAACGAATCTGTGTATCACCGTATCAGAAACTGTCTGCATCCACACACATTGTTTCTGTGTCTGCCTATTTTCTCTATCCACACAACTTTGAGCATATTTGTTTAAGTTTTACAGAAACAAAACTTAAAACCGCATGTCTAATTTGCATAAACTGAGCCCTAAAAACAGCTCGCTATTGTGCACTGATGTGGTTCAGCTTTTGTCGGACTAAAGGACACGACTCAGTGGAATATGAGTGTTCTTTCTGTGACAGAGGGTGTTCTGCTGATGGTGAGTCTGTCCTGTGTTGGAGATGATTTATGTGAAACTTTTCAGAGATTATACATCTGCAGATCGTACGCACAGACCGTATATATGAATGGACAGATATTCTAGCCTTTTAGTGTTTTTATTTCTTTTGTTGTGTTGTTGTGTTTTTAGGTTCTTTTTTCAGACCAAGAGTTTGTTTTCATACCTGACAGTTTCGACTGCTCACTAGCGTCTTCCTCAGAGTGGTCACGTGATGTTGCTGTGACATGTCCAGTCAGTTGATTTAAACAGGTTTTGGTTTTTTCCTACCAGTGGGGGCAGGACGACAGCGCCATCTGCAGTCTGACCTCCTCAGGACAGTATCCCAGGTGTGTGAGAGTCACTTTCATTCACATTTCACTTAAAGCAATTATCTCAAAAACTGAGAGTGAAATTAGATTTCTTCTTTAGGATTAGGCCCTGTCTTTCATTTGAGGCTCGGAAGAGGCTTGTAGAAGCCACATTTATGTCGGTGTTGGACTGTGGTGATGTGGTGTATATGAACGCTTCTGCTCAGAGTCTGTGAGCTCTGGACACAGTTTACCACAGAGCCCTGAGGTTTATCACTGGTCTCAGAGCTCACACATCAGTGTGTACTGTCTGCACGTGTGGGCTGGACTTCCCGAGCCACACGGAGGCTCAAACACTTGTACCTGTTGGTCTATAAATGTATTCTTGGTTTGCACCCGTCTTATTTGTGTAAGTATGTAGTTCAGAAAAGTTCTGGGGCCAACGACCTGTGATCACAGGATTTGTTTTTATTGTCAGTTCCCAGATTAAAATCTGAGTTTGGCAAGAAACTTTTCAGTTTTATGCTCCTTCGGCATGGAACTTTTTACAAAATGATTTGAAGTTAAAGGAGCTGGTCTCCTTAGACTCTTTTAAACAGATTTTAAAAAACGGAGATCTGGAATTCTCTGGGTGTAATTGTTTTTAAATATCTTTGAAATTGTTTTGATTGTTCTGTTTTACTGAATGTATTGTATGTATGTTTTTATACGTTTTGAAACTGTTTTCTTGGCCAGGACGCTCTTGAAAAAGAGAATTTTTATCTCAATGAGACTTTTTCCTGGTTAAATAAAGGTTAAATAAAATAAATAAATAAAAAGCCTCTCGTCCCGGTTTATCGTCCTGTGGGCATGTTTCTGTATTTTGATTGCCTCTTTAATCCAGCAGTGATGTTTGTTTTCCCCTGTCAGAGTGATGTTTGCTCCATCCCAGTCCAGAATGTGCTTCTCTCTTTTACAGTGGTCAGAAATGGCCGATTTGAGTTGTTCCTGCTTTGTGTTGTGTTTAAATCAGCTGACCAGACACGTCACAGAAACATCACATGACCACATGAAGAGCGCTCGTGAGCAGTCCAAACTGTCAGCTATGAAAACAAACCTATGGTCTAAAAAAAGAACTTAATAACATAAATTATCGGAAGACCAAATGAACCTCATCGGACTTTTAGCGTTTTGTCAGTGAATGACTTCGCGGCACACAGACCTACATCACAGTATCAGTGTTTTCAGGCATCCACACGGTGCCGGATCAGATCTGTACTTAGATGAAATCATGGGAGCTCTCAGCACCAGATCATTCCGTCTCTGGAGCCATTTTCAATCGGATTAGTGTGAACGGACACTGCATCCACAACAACTTGAATATGTACTAGTGTGGACGGGACCTAAAACACAGTCAGATCATTGTATTTACATAAAAAATCATCCATAGCTGTGACCTAGCAACTATGATACACTGGGCCTAAACCTGTGTCTTCTAATGTACACTAACTATTTGACAAACACAAGTATAAAAAAACACCTTTGGCTGAAATCATGTGAAATCATGTTTGCTTTGGTTTATTTTTGTTTTGTTCTTATTTTTGTTTTTGTTGTGTGATAAAATTCTCTGAGTGTGATGTCATCAGCATGTTTAGCTTTTCTTCACTAATTGCTTCTCAGTCGGTGTAAAACTATAATTTATAGTTACAAAAAGTATTATCCCATCAAATGAAGTCAAAATAGAGAATGTTTAAATCCTGTCACGCACACAAACGCTTCAGAAAGATCAGGATGTCGACCTATTGCAATGCCCGATCCACATAGAAACCGTACCCCGTCAGTTATAATGTTTTTTGTTATTTTTGTCCTTTAAACTTCATGTACCTTCACACTTGTTCCACTAGAGGGCGCACTTTACCAACACTCTGGCCTCGGCTGAAGAAAAAGCTCGGATTTTGTGATGGAAATGAGCGCGAGGAGGATTTCAGCACCACGGACAGCGCCTCCGCTCTGGAGAAGTTCATGCTTCATATTTTTACAGCTCACAAACAGATTTGGGTTTATGCACAGTCAGGGAACATGGAAATGTAAAATCAGATCAAATAAGGCATTAGAACCAAACCTGCAAACATTTAGATAGACGGTTTAAAAGTCCTGGTTTAGACCTAGTTTAATCCTGGTTTAGTCCTGGTTTAGGTCTGGTTTATACCTGAGGTAGTCCTGGTTTAGATATTGTTAAGACCTTCTTTAGTGCTGGATTAGACCTGGTTTAATCCTGGTTTAGTCCTAAATTAGTTTTATTTTAGACCTGGTTTAGTCCTGGATTAGATCTAGTTTAGACCTGGTTTAGTCCTGGTTTAGACCTGGTTTATTCCTGGTTTAGTCCTGGTTTAGATCTAGTTTAGTCTTGGTTTAGTACTGCTTTAGTGCTGGATTAGACCTGGTTGAATCCTGGTTTAGTCCTGGATTAATCCTATTTTCGTTTTGGTTTAGTCTTGGTTTCGTCCTGGATTAGTCTAAAGCATAACCAATCCTGTGGAGAGAGGGGAGGGCATCTGGAGTAAAAATCAATGGCAAAAATGTATATGCAAATGACTCTACAAGATGGGAGGAGATTTGCGGTGATTAGGGAATGAATTATTATTACTGTTATTATTATTATTATTATTAGTAGTAGGAGTAGTAGTAGTAGGAGTAGTAGTAGTAGTAGTAGTACTAGTAGTAGTAGTTAGAGAATAAATTATTAAAGTAAATAGGATCTTGTTTTAGTAATATTTGTATGTGTCAGATGCCCTCCCATCCTCCTGTACCCTGTGTGTGAGACTGAGATGAGGTCAAATGTGTCTAGTGAATCTGCAGATGTTTCTGTGTGTCAGATGCCCTCCCAAATGTTATGGTGGAAAATGGAGCTTATCACAAATAGAAATGATGAGTGAAAACATTAGTGGATTTTCTAATAAATAAACGATATAATCGATGCAGATTATTGTGTCCACAGAGTGAAAGGCCCAGAGGAAGTGCACTTGGAGATGTGAGATTTAGTGTCCAGCTTTAAACTATTGGGGCCAGAGAATTGAGGTCTTGAAATCTGGGACATACAGTTTTATTATTAGAAGTTGTGTTCCTTCTTTTTGCTTTCCCTAAGGCTCCACTCGCTGTGAGACGCAAACCATCTTTTTACAATTTAAACATCACATATGACTCTGTTTTCTGATCTGTGTCCTGATGTTTCCTCATCACAAACAGACTTGGACTTGTGTTTGTTGCATTCACATGTTTAACACACAAACTCTGAACATTTAGGCAGGTGAGGAGGGTGGTGTGCGTGTGTGAGGAGGGTGGTGTGTGCGGGTAAGGAGGGTGGTGTGTGTGTGTGTGCGGGTGAGGAGGGTGGTGTGTGTGCGGGTGAGGCGGGTGGTGTGTGTGCGGGTGAGGAGGGTGGTGTGTGTGCGGCTGAGGAGGGTGGTGTGTGTGCGGGTGAGGAGGGTGGTGTGCGGGTGAGGAGGGTGTGTGTGTGGGTGAGTGAGGGTGGTGATGTGTGTGTGTGTGAGGAGGGTGTGTGTATGTGTGTGTGAGGAGGGTGGTGTATGTGTGTGTGAGGAGGGTGGTGTATGTGTGTGTGAGGAGGGTGGTGTGTGGTGAGGAGGAGGAGGTGTGTGCGGGTGAGGAGGGTGGTGTGTGTGTGTGAGTGAGGGTGGTGTGTGGTGAGGAGGTGGTGTGTGCGGGTGAGGAGGGTGGTGTGGTGTGTGCGTGTGTGAGGAGGTGGTGTGTGTGTGGTGAGGAGGGTGTGTGTGTGCGGGTGAGGAGGGTGGTGTGTGTGCGTGGTGAGGAGGTGTGTGGTGTGTGTGTGTGGGTGAGGAGGGTGGTGTGTGTGTGTGTGAGGAGGGTGGTGTGTGCGGGTGAGGAGGGTGGTGTGTGTGTGTGGAGGGTGAGGAGGGTGGTGTGTGTGCGGGTGAGGAGGTGGTGTGTGTGCGGTGAGGAGGGTGTGTGGGTGTGAGGAGGGTGGTGTGGTGTGTGAGGAGTGGTGTGCTGTGTGGTGAGGAGGGTGTGTGTGTGGGTGAGGGGGGGAGGTGGTGTGTGTGCGGTGAGGAGGGTGGTGTGTGTGCGGGTGAGGAGGGTGGTATGTGTGCGGGTGAGGAGGGTGGTGTGTGTGTGCGGGTGAGGAGGGTGTGTGTGTGCGGTGAGGAGGGTGGTGTGTGCGGGTGAGGAGGGTGGTGTGTGCGGGTAAGGAGGGTGGTGTGTGTCTGCGGGTGAGGAGGGTGGTGTGCGTGTGTGAGGAGGGTGGTGTGTGCGGGTGAGGAGGGTGTGTGTGTGTGTGTGGTGAGGAGGGTGGTGTGTGTGCGGGTGAGGAGGGTGGTGTGTGTGCGGGTGAGGAGGGTGGTGTGTGCGGGTGAGGAGGGTGTGTGTGTGCGGTGTGAGGAGGGTGGTATGTGTGCGGGTGAGGAGGTGGTGGTGAGGATGTGTGCGGGTGAGGAGGGTGGTGTGTGTGCGGGTGAGGAGGGTGGTATGTGTGCGGGTGAGGAGGGTGGTGTGTGTGCGGGTGAGGAGGGTGGTATGTGTGCGGGTGAGGAGGGTGGTGTGTGTGCGGGTTAGGAGTGTGTGGTGAGGATGTGTGTGGGTGTGTGAGGTGGGTGGTGTGTGCGGGTGAGGAGGGTGGTGTATGTGTGTGTGAGGAGGGTGGTGTGTGCTGTGAGGAGGGTGGTGTGTGTGAGGAGGTGTGTGTGTGTGTGTGTGAGGAGGAGTGTGTGTGTGAGGAGGGTGTGTGTGTGTGTGAGGAGGGTGTGTGTGTGAGGATGTGTGTGTGAGGAGGGTGGTGTATGTGTGTGTGAGGAGGGTGTGTGTGTGTGTGTGTGTGGTGAGGAGTGAGGAGGGTGGTGTGTGCGGGGTGAGGAGGGTGGTGTGTGTGGGTGAGGAGGGGTGTGTGTGCGGGTGAGGAGTGTGGTGTGTGTGTGTGAGGAGGGTGGTGTGTGTGTGCGGGTGAGGAGGGTGGTGTGTGTGTGTGAGGAGTGTGTGTGTGGGTGGTGAGGAGGGTGGTGTGTGTGTGCGGGTGAGGAGGGTGGTGTGTGTGTGTGTGAGGAGGGGGGTGTGTGTGTGTGAGGAGGGTGGTGTATATGAAGAGTCCATTTTGTTTAATCCAGGACCTTTAAAGACTCACTATGTAACTTCTCTAGTGGAGGATCTACCACCTGCTCATCTCCATGGAGATGTAGTTGCTGTGGACAGTAGAGGACAGTAGTGGACAACAGAGGACAGTAATGGAGAGTAGAGGACAATAGGGGACATTAGGGGACAGTAGTGGACAGTAGTGGACAGTAGAGGACAGTAGAGGACAGTATTGGACATTAGAGGACAGTAGTGGACAGTGTGGGACAGTGGACAGTATTGGACATTAGAGGACAGTAGTGGACAGTAGAGGACAGTAGTGGACAGTAGTGGACAGTAGTGGACAGTAGTGGACATTAGTGGACAGTATTGGACATTAGAGGACAGTAGAGGACAGTATTGGACATTAGTGGACAGTAGTGGACAGTAGTGGACAGTAGTGGACATTAGTGGACAGTATTAGAGACAGTAGAGGACAGTATTGGACATTAGAGGACAGTAGTGGACAGTAGAGGACAGTAGTGGACAGTAGTGGACAGTAGTGGACAGTAGTGGACATTAGTGGACAGTATTGGACATTAGAGGACAGTAGAGGACAGTAGTGGATAGTAGAGGACAGTAGAGGACAGTAGTGGACAGTAGTGGGACAGCAGTAGACAGTAGTGGACAAGAGGACAGTGGTGGACACAGTGGACAACAGTGGACATTAGGGACAGTAGTGGTTAGTAGTGGACATTAGTGGACAGTAGAGGACAGTAGTGGATAGTAGAGGACAGTTAGTAGGACATTAGTGGACAGTAGTGGGACAGTAGTGGACATTAGTGGACAGTAGAGGACAGTAGAGGACATTAGGGGACAGTAGAGGACAGTAGTAGTAGTGGTAGACAGTGGTGGACAGTAGTGGACAGTAGTGGACAGTAGAGGACAATAGTATTGGACATTTGAGGACAGTAAGTGGACAGTAGAGGACAGTAGAGGACAGTAGAGGACAGTAGTGGACAGTAGTGGACAGTAGTGGACATTAGTGGACAGTATTGGACATTAGAGGACAGTAGAGGACAGTAGTGGATAGTAGAGGACAGTAGAGGACAGTAGTGGACAGTAGTGGACAGCAGTAGACAGTAGTGGACAGAAGAGGACAGTGGTGGACAGCAGTGGACAATAGTGGACATTAGGGGAGAGTAGTGGTTAGTAGTGGACATTAGTGGACAGTAGAGGACAGTAGTAGTGGATAGTAAGACAGTTAGTGGACATTAGTGGACAGTAGAGGAGTAGGACAGAGTGGACAGTAGGGACAGTAGAGGACAGTGGACAGTGACAGTAGGATAGTAGTAGTGGACATTAGTGGACATTGGTGGACAGTAGTGGACAGTAGAGACAGTAGAGACAGTAGTGGACATTAGTGGACAGTGGTGGACAGTAGTGGACAGTAGAGGACAGTAGTGGACAGTAGTGGACAGTAGTGGACAGTAGAGGACAGTAGTGACAGTAGGGACAGGGACAGTAGTGGACAGTGGACAGTAGGACAGTAGTGGACAGTAGAGGACAGTAGAGGACAGTAGTGGACAGTAGTGGACAGTAGTGGACAGTAGTGGACAGTAGTGGACAGTAGGACAGTAGGACAGTAGTGGACAGTAGAGGACAGTAGTGGAGTGGACAGTAGTAGACAGTAGGGACAGTAGTGGACAGTAGAGGACAGTAGTGGACAGTAGTGACAGTAGTGGACAGTAGTGGACAGTAGTGGACAGTAGAGGACAGTAGTGGACATTAGTGGACAGTAGTGGACAGTAGAGGACAGTAGTGGACAGTAGAGGACAGTAGAGGACAGTAGTGGACAGTAGAGGACAGTAGTGGACATTAGTGGACAGTAGTGGACAGTAGAGGACAGTAGTGGACACTAGAGGACAGTAGTGACAGTAGAGGACGGTAGAGGACAGTAGTGGACAGTTAGTGGGACAGTGACAGTAGGACAGTAGTGGACATAGTGGACAGTAGTGACAGTATGGACAGTAGAGGACACTAGAGGACATTAGTGGACAGTAGTAGACAGTAGAGGACAGTAGTGGACAGTAGAGGACGGTAGAGGACAGTAGTGGACATTAGTGGACAGTAGTGGACAGTAGAGGACACTAGAGGACATTAGTGGACAGTAGTAGACAGTAGAGGACAGTAGTGGACAGTAGTGGACATTAGAGGACAGTAGAGGACAGTAGTGGACATTAGTGGACAGTAGTGGACAGTAGAGGACAGTAGTGGACAGTAGTGGACAGTAGAGGACAGTAGAGGACAGTGGTGGACAGCAGTGGACAATAGTGGACATTAGGGGACAGTAGTGGTTAGTAGTGGACATTAGTGGACAGTAGAGGACAGTAGTGGATAGTAGAGGACATTAGTGGACATTAGTGGACAGTAGTGGTTAGTAGTGGACATTAGTGGACAGTAGAGGACAGTAGAGGACATTAGGGGACAGTAGAGGACAGTAGTAGTCAGTAGTGGACATTAGTGGACATTGGTGGACAGTAGTGGACAGTAGAGGACAGTAGAGGACAGTAGTGGACATTAGTGGACAGTAGTGGACAGTAGAGGACAGTAGTGGACAGTAGGGGACAGTAGTGGACAGTAGTGGACAGTAGAGGACAGTAGAGGACAGTAGTGGACATTAGTGGACAGTAGAGGACAGTAGTGGACACTAGAGGACAGTAGTGGACAGTAGAGGACGGTAGAGGACAGTAGTGGACATTAGTGGACAGTAGTGGACAGTAGTGGACACTAGAGGACAGTAGTGGACAGTGGACAGTAGTGGACAGTAGTAGACAGTAGTGGACACTAGAGGACAGTAGTGGACAGTAGAGGACAGTAGAGGACAGTAGTGGACAGTAGAGGACAGTAGTGGACATTAGTGGACAGTAGTGGACAGTAGAGGACAGTGTTTGTGAGACAAGAGGACCCAGTGCAGTGGACAGAGACAGAGTAAAAGGAGGTGTTTTAGTCACAGTGTCACAGATAAAGAGATTTAAAAACAGGAGTTCACATTTAGAAAAGTCCAGAGTTCTTCTCAGGTTTTATTTGGACATGTTTAGGACTTGAGACACTTTGACAGTTTTACTCGGATATTTACACTTGTGTTTTGGTTGTGTTTAACTCCTCATGTACAGAGATCAGTGAGCTACAAGTGAAGTCTGTGTCCTCTGCTCAAACTAATGTGAAGTCCTGAGTTAGTCCTGGTTTAGTCCTGGTTTAGACCTATAGTTTAAACCTGTGTAAGTCCTGGTTTAGACCTGGTTTAGACCTATAGTTTAAACCTGTGTCAGTCCTGAGTTAGTCCTGGTTTAGACCTATAGTTTAAACCTGTGTCAGTCCTGGTTTAGTCCTGGTTTAGACCTGGTTTAGACCTATAGTTTAAACCTGTGTCAGTCCTGAGTTAGTCCTGGTTTAGACCTATAGTTTAAACCTGTGTCAGTCCTGGTTTAGTCCTGGTTTAGACCTGGTTTAGACCTATAGTTTAAACCTGTGTCAGTCCTGAGTTAGTCCTGGTTTAGACCTATAGTTTAAACCTGTGTCAGTCCTGAGTTAGTCCTGAGTTAGTCCTGGTTTAGTCCTAGGTAAATCCTGGTTGAGGCCTGATTTTGTGCTGGATTACTCCTGGTTGGTATCACTTTATAATAACTCCTCCTTATTAAGCATTTATTAAGCATAATTGAATACATTTGTTCGTCATTAGTAAACTGTTACCTCTTAATTATTTCTCATCAGTTAGCAGTGTTGTGAAGTTTACTTTTATTATATAAATGTATTCTCCTACAGATTACAGATTACATGCCCCAAAATGTAGTTTGTAACGTAATCCATTAAATTACTTAAAGTGAGTAACGTAATCTGAATACTTTGGATTACTTGATTTGCTGTAGAGAAGCAAAGATGAGGAAATCGTAACATAAGATGTTTTTTCTGCTAAAAAACAATAAAAAGCCCAGACTTTCCTGAACCAAATTATAAATATTATTGATAGAAGGAGGAGGAAACATGGTCCATGCAGCATGATTTAGTCCTGTTAACTCCTGTTTTAGACCTGGTTTAGTCCTGGTTTAGACCTGGTTTAGACCTGGTTTAGACCTGGTTTAGATCTAGTTTAGTCCTGGTTTAGACCTGGTTTTAGACCTGGTTTAGACCTGGTTTTAGACCTGGTTTAGACCTGATTTTAGACCTGGTTTAGACCTGGTTTAGATCTGGTTTAGTCCTGGTTTAGACCTGGTTTTAGACCTGGTTTAGACCTGGTTTAGACCTGGTTTAGACCTGGTTTTAGACCTGGTTTAGACCTGGTTTTAGACCTGGTTTAGTCCTGGTTTAGACCTGGTTTAGACCTGGTTTAGACCTGGTTTAGATCTGGTTTAGTCCTGGTTTAGACCTGGTTTAGACCTGGTTTTAGACCTGGTTTTAGACCTGGTTTTAGACCTGGTTTAGACCTGGTTTAGACCTGGTTTAGTCCTGGTTTAGACCTGGTTTAGACCTGGTTTAGACCTGGTTTAGACCTGGTTTTAGACCTGGTTTTAGACCTGGTTTAGTCCTGGTTTAGACCTGGATTTAGACCTGGTTTAGACCTGGTTTAGACCTGGTTTAGACCTGGTTTTAGACCTGGTTTAGACCTGGTTTTAGACCTGGTTTAGACCTGGTTTAGACCTGGTTTAGATCAGGTTTTAGACCTGGTTTAGACCAGGTTTTAGACCTGGTTTAGATCTGGTTTTAGATCTGGTTTAGACCTGGTTTAGACCTGGTTTAGACCTGGTTTAGATCTGGTTTTAGACCTGGTTTAGATCTGGTTTTAGATCTGGTTTAGACCTGGTTTAGACCTGGTTTAGACCTGGTTTAGACCTGGTTTAGATTCCGGCAATGAGTGGAATTACAGAAAAAAAAAAATGAAAAAAAAAAAAATAGAATAGCCCAAAATGTGCAAACATTATCCAATAAATCCATTTATTTCAACCAAGTAACTGTAATCCAATTACCACTCATTGAAACAGTAACTAACTGAATACAGTTACTCATAATTTGTACTCTGATTACGTAATTCCGGTACATGTAATCTGTTACTCCCCAACACTGTCAGTTAATCATTTATAGATGTATATGTTAAAGGTTGTATGGGGGATTTTTTTTTGTTTCAAGTTGTCAATGATAGCATTATAGAGGTGCAGTAGCCTTGTAATTATGACGACCAAAAAAAAGAGAATAAAAATTCATCAACTCTGGATGTGGTGGGGCTAAACATTTGCCAATAGATAACGACACTGCCTCGTTATCTGTTAGCTGACAGGCTGTCAATCAAACTCCCTACGTTTCTAGTGTAACTGACTTGCCTGCGCGCCGCCGTTATGTGGTTTACGTACGACTGTCACGCAGTCCACAGACGCGAGACGCACAGACGCTGTTTACTCCACCAACGCAACAGTTCTTAGCGGCTTTTTTTGACCTATATCTTCCTCGCAGTTCGCACAAAGTTTGTTGCAATGGCGACAAGAATCCAGGAGCAGTTAGCCGCAAAAGAAAGTCAGTTTTTGAGGTCGCTGAAAGAAGAAGACAAGGGGAAAAGCAGCGAAGCCAAACTAAGGTGATTCTTGTAGATTCATTCCAGCGATGGTGCGACTGAAGCAGACGAAGGGTCTAAAGACTGACACACTGGTCCACAAATTACTCCTGGACAGGAAACTTCTGCTTATTATGAAAACGTACTTTATTTCCAAGAGTTAGACAAACGTTTTTCAGGACACGAAAGCGATATCCTATGTCTGAAAATGTAATTTTCAAGGCAAAGAAAGAGTCCGCTTCTGCTGCGTGTTGTAGCTAGTTCATTTGCACTGAATCTCCGCGCACTCTTCTCTGCACCCCTTTCCTGCTCCTCTCCTCTCTCCCTGCTCCGCTCTTCTCCCTGCTCCTCACTTCTCGTCCGATAACGAAATGTCCGTGCCCCCCTCCCCCCGCTCCTCACTTCTCCGTCTTGCCTAACCAACACTGTAGTTAGTTGTTTACAAGTCATGTGCAGCACCGGCTGTAAACAAACCTGTTTCTGGCGTAAGGAGGAGGCGGGAGGAGGCGTTTCTACGTAGGAGCTGTAGGGGAGGGGGGGGGGTTTCACGCAGGAGCAACATTTGAAAAAGGACAAACAGTCGCTGGATTTCTCGTTCCTTGGAAAATCCTCTATACAACCTTTAATGCTTTGTCCATGGTAAACAAGTCCATCGACTCCTGTTTTTCAGAGCAAAAATCTCAGACTCATCATATTTGAATCAACAGTCCACAAATGTTAAAAGCTTTTTGTATATTTGTAATAATTAGAAAAACATCCTCCTCTCACCTACAGTCATGAGCTCTGGGTAATGACTGAAAGGACGAGATCACGGATACAAGCGCTCGAAATGAGTTTCCTTCGCAGGGTGGCTGGTCGCTCCCTTAGAGATAGAGTGAGGAGCTCAGTCACACGGGAGGAGCTCGGAGTAGAGCCGCTGCTCCTCCACGTCGAGAGGAGCCAGCTGAGGTGGCTCGGGCATCTGTTCAGATGCCTCCTGGGCGTCTTTCTGATGCCTCGATGATTTGATACTAAAGTAAATGAAACGGGCATCAAATTAAAACAAGAAAGACAACATTCTTTTATAAGCCTTTTATTTTTTAATGTTTCTAAATGACATGTTATATGTGCAAGCTGCTGTTACATTGTATGAATTTAATGCTGGGGACAGTTTAAGTGCGACTAAACTCCACATTTCAAATCGAGCTGCTAGACTGACAGGACCTGGGACTAAAAGGGAGAGTGAGAGGAGGACGGTCTGGAGGTATAAGGAACACTGTGTTTGGTCAAACAGGTATTCACACTTCAAACTCCGCCCCCCGCAGGCAGGGGTTTGTACATAAAAACACCTGGATATTGTGATGTCACCAACTACTGGAAACTGCAGATGCCACAGAAAGCAGCACACACTTTGATTTAGGCATTTTTCACCAGAAAGCTGCAAATCTATCTAGGTGTTTTTTCAGTGTAAAATTGCATACAAATAAAAAAAAAAATTCGGTTTGTCTAAAAAATGAGATCTGGTTCCAGCTGTTCACAGTAAGGAACTGTTCAAAAGAGCCGATTCATTCATGATTGGCACGATTCACATGTCATATTTGAACATATTGCAGCAGTGCAACACCAAATCAACAACAATTTGAACTTCAACAATGAGAGATATGCAATTCTTTATGTAAGATTTCCTATCAAACCTTTCAGAAGTACCACCTTGTTAAATATGTGGCCTCCTAAGTAACACCAGCGTCCATTCACTATTCTTCCCACTACTTACTGATAATCCACAAGAAAGGCCAATATACAAGACATGCTTCTTTCCTTCACAGACCTAGAAGAAAAAATAGACTAACTACTACTACTACTACTACTACTACTACTACTACTACTAATATTACTACTACTAATACTGCTAAATGAATTTTCTCTTAGCGTGCCGCTCTTTAGCGTAATGAAAATACATTTCTACAGTATTAAGACACATGGACAGTTATCTAGTGTTCTTACCTCCCATGTTTCTGTTATGTTATTCCTCTCAGCTACAGACATTTAGTTAGTTTGTGAAGTGCGCATGCGGGAACCCGACCCAGCATCACGCGCCCGAGTAGCGTGGGTTCTGTTTACTTTTTTTTATTTATTATTATTTATTTATATATATATTTTTTTATTTACTTATTTATTAATTAACATACAAACAATCATAGACCGTATATGCAAACAATATATACAATATTTAAAAAATTCAAATGGATTTATATTGGTTATTAATGTTAACACCAACTATCTGGAACCAGCACACAAAGAAAAGAAGAAAGCCCTCCCCCAGCACATCCAACAAAAACAAAGTACAGTACAGTCCCTGACAAAAGTCTTGTTGCTTATCCATTTTGTAGAAACAAAAGCTTATAACCTGACTTTAAATGAATCGATTGGTTTTAGAAATGTCTCATATGAAAGCTAAAACCCTCCCAAATTATGCTCAATATACTAAAATAAATTTGCTTAACTGAAGAAAGATTGATCATTTAATGAACACAGAAAGGTCAGATTTTGGCAAGACAAAAGTCTTGTGGCCTTGTCATATGATGCACCCAATCCTAGATTACAGCCTCACCTGTGATCAGTTACTGATCAATCAATTAGTGTTTGTGTATAAAAAGAACCTCAGCACACCAGACCTTCACATCAACTGCAACTTGACCTCTGACAACATGCCTAAGATCCACCCTGAGACCAAAGCCTTAATTATCAAGAGGCTGAAGACCAGATCCACTGCTGAGGTGGTGACACCTTCAATGTGTCTCAGCGTCAAGAACAAAAAATAAGAAAAAGATCTGAAATGACTGGAGATGTTTTTGACAAGCCCAGGTCCAGCAGACCCCGCAAGACAACTGCTCAGGAGGACCGTTTGTTGATTCAAAAATCCAAGGCCCCTTTTCCACTGCAGCAGACTCCACCAGGCCTGGTCACCTCAAGTCCCTGTGTCAACCAGCAACAGTTTGTAGAATTCTGTCTCGAAAATGGCCTCCATGGTCGAATCAGTGCACAGAAAACCAGCACTAAAACAAAAGGCAATTAAAAAACCGTTGTGGCATTTGCCAAGGCCCACAGCCTGATAAAAGGATGGACACTGGAAAAGTGGCAGAAGGTGGATTTCTCAGATGAATCCTCGGTTGAATTACATCACAGCCGCCGCAAATATTGCAGGAGACCAACTGGAGCCCGCATGGATCCAAGATTCACCAAGAAAACTTCATTTTGGTGGTGGAAAAATCCTGGTCTGGGGTTCCATCCAGTATGGGAGTGTGCGAGACATTTGCAGGGTGGAAGGCAAATATCAATAACCTAAAATATCAAGAAGTATTAGCTCCTCTTACATTCCCAACCATAAAAGGGTCAAATTTTGCAGCAGGATGGTGCTCCATCTGTTAAGGTGGGGGACGAGGGACCCAAAAGCAGAATCGGAACAAAGTCAAGTTTAAGCAGTTTATTGTACAAACACAGGCAGGCTGAGGAGGCAGGGAGCTGGCCAACTTCTCCGGAGGCAAAGGCAGACGATCAGGAGACACCTGGGAGAAAACAGGAGTAGGTAAATCCAGGACGAACAAGAAGCAATACGTGAATAAATCCAAGAGCCAGGTGACGCTACCGAACAGGACGGAATTATCTGGCAAAGTGGTGATGAGAAGACCAGGGCTAAATACTGAGGTAGATGAAGGGATTGATTGCAGGTGTGTCTCGTCTGCTCCGGAAAAAGCCAGCCACGCCCCCTGCCACACTCAAGCTCTGAAACAGAAAAGGGAGGGGAGAGAACAAAAAACACAAATCCTAACAGTACCCCCCTCAAGGGACGCCCCCTGGCGTCCTACCAGGCTTGTCCGGATGGAGAGAATAGAAGTCTGTAAGTAGCTGGGGGTCCAGAATAAGGGAGCGGGAGATCCACGACCGCTCCTCCGGACCGTACCCCTCCCAGTCTACTAGGTACTGGAAACCACGGCCCCGTCTCCGGACATCCAGCAAACGCCGAACAGTGAAAGCAGGATGGTTGTCAATAATCCGGGGGGGTGGAGGTGGTTCGGCTGGAGGGCTCAGGGGACTCGTGGAAACAGGTTTTAAGGAGAGACACATGAAAGGCAGGGTGGACATTCAAAGACGGGGGCAGCTTCAGTTTAACAACGGTGGGATTGATTATGCGCTCAATGACAAAAGGACCGATGTACCTGGGTGCCAGTTTGCGGGACTCAGTCTGAAGAGGCAAGTCACGGGTTGAGAGCCAAACCTCTTGGCCAGGCACATAGTCAGGAGCAGGAGAACGATGGCGATCAGCAAGCCTCTGGTTACGTGCGGCCGTACGGCATAGTGCAGCACGGACCTCCTGCCAGACACGCCGGGCTCGCCGTAGGTGTTTGCTGAATGGAAGGGACCGCAACATCTCTCTCCTGGGTAGGGAACAGAGGAGGCTGAAACCCATTGGCTGCCATAAAAAGGAGACATTCCAGTGGCTGAGCTGACCAAGGAGTTATGGGCGTATTCAATCCAAGGAAGGTGGGTGGACCAGGAAGCAGGGTGACGAGCAGTGACGCAACGAAGAGCGGACTCCAAATCTTGATTGGTCCGCTCCGTCTGGCCATTAGTTTGTGGATGATACCCCGAGGACAAGCTGGCTGAGGCTCCCAGCGAGTGGCAGAAGGCTTTGTAAACCTGAGAGGTAAATTGTGGCCCTCTGTCCGAAACAATGTCCTGAGGTATTCCATGTATCCTAAACACATGTTGAATGAGTAACTTTGCAGTCTCAAAAGCGGAGGGCAGTTTGGTGAGTGGGATGAAATGAACAGATTTGGAGAATCTGTCTACTACCGTAAGGATACAGGTATTACCTTCTGAAGGTGGGAGGCCAGTAACAAAATCCACCGCAATGTGCGACCAAGGCCGATGGGGGATAGGAAGTGGGCGGAGGAGTCCAGCTGGAGCACGGTGAGAGGACTTACTACGAGCACAAACGGAGCAGGCAGAAACAAAGTCTCTGGTGTCAGACGACATGGATGGCCACCAGAAGCGCTGCTGGAGCAAGGTCAGAGTGCGGTGGAACCTCAGGATGGCAGGAGATCTTGGACGCATGACCCCCACTGAAGCACCACCGACCTAGCTGATGGAGGAACAAATAGGCGGCCCTGAGGACATCCCTCAGGCGTGGGGTCACTCACCTGGCCCTCCTGGACCACCTTCTCAACCTCCCAGAGGGCTGCTCCAACTATACAGGTCTCAGGCAAAATGGGTTCCTCAGGAGAATCCATAGAGGAGGCGAACTGACGGGACAAAGCATCAGGTTTCATGTTCCTGGACCCAGGACGGAAGGTAAGGGTGAAATTGAAACGGCCCAGGAAGAGCGCCCACCGAGCCTGTCGAGAGTTGAGCCTGCGGGCGGAACGAAGGTAAGACAAGTTTTTATGATCAGTCCATACCAAAAATGGTTGAGTAGAGCCCTCCAGCCAGTGCCTCCATTCTTTCAGCGCCATTACAACAGCCAGCAGCTCTCGATTGCCCACATCATAATTCCTCTCTGCGGGGGTCAATCGGCGAGAGTAAAAGGCGCAAGGGTGTAGCTTCTGGTCTGAAGTGGAGCGTTGAGAGAGAACTGCCCCGATGCCAGAGTCCGAGGCATCCACCTCAACAATGAACTGTTCAGAGGGATCAGGATGGGACAGAACAGGTGCAGAACAAAAAGACTCTTTAACCTAACAAAGGCTGTCTCTGCCTCAGCTGACCACAGAAATGGTTCTTTCAAAGATGTCAACCTTGTTAGGGGAGAGGCAACTTTACTATAGTCACGAATGAATCTCCTATAAAAGTTAGCAAATCCCAGAAACCTTTGAAGTTGCTTTCTATTTGTAGGAGTGGGCATTCAACCACCACAGCCTGGATCTTAGCTGGGTCGGACTTAATTTGCCCCTTCTCCACAACAAACCCCAAGAAACTAACAGAGGACACATGAAATTCACACTTCTCAGCTTTAACATAGAGTCTGTTCTCAAGGAGGCGCTGAAGAACAAGTTTAACATGTTGAACATGCTCCTGGTACGAACGAGAAAAAATTAAAATGCCATCAAGGTAAACAAACACAAATCTATTTAACATGTCTCTCAGAACATCATTGATGAGAGCTTGGAATACAGCTGGGGCATTAGTTAATCCAAATGGCATTACCAAATACTCAAAATGTCCAAGAGGAGTATTAAAAGCAGTTTTCCATTCATCTCCCTCTTTTATTCGTACAAGATGGTAGGCGTTACGGAGGTCCAACTTGGTGAAGATAGTGGCCTCATGGAGGGAGCTGAAGGCAGAGTCTATGAGAGGCAGGGGATACTTGTTTTTAACAGTTATGTCGTTAAGGCCCCTGTAGTCAATACATGGTCTTAAAGATTTATCCTTTTTATCAACAAAGAAAAATCCCGCTCCCACAGGAGACGAAGAGGGTCGGATTAAACCAGCAGCTAACGAACTAGAAATGTATTCCTCCATAGCCTCCCTTTCTGGCTTGGAGAGGTTATAGAGTTTGCTGGTAGGAAGAGGGGCACCAGGTATTAAGTCTATGCTGCAATCATATGGCCTGTGAGGAGGAAGTGATAAGGCTCGGTCCTTGGAAAAAACCTCCTGGAGGTCATGGTATTCAGCGGGGACAAGTGTGAGATCGACGGGTTTGGGAGGAGTTAACACAGTCTGGGTATTGGGCACTGCAGAGTGGAGACAATTAGAGTGACAAAAAATGCTCCAGTTTACTATGGACAGAGTAGACCAGTCTATGTGGGGGTTGTGGAGTTTAAGCCAAGGGAGACCTAAGACTAATGGAGAGGAGGGTGAGGAGACTATGTAGAATGTGATAGTTTTCACAATGGTTACCAGAGAGCAGTAACGACACAGCACAGTTCGGTGAGTTACTGAGGCAAGTAGCTTACCATCAAGGGCAAAAACTTTCTTGGGCTCAGGTAAAGGGTCTGTAGGAATGTTGTTCAGGGAAACAAACGCAGAATCAATGAAATTGTCATCGGCACCGGAATCCACCAGGGCTAGGAGAGGGAAAGAGGTCTGAAGCCAGGAGACAGTACCTTTGAGCTGAATTCGACTGGAGGAGGGTCTGTGGGTGTGTGGCTCACCAGCACCCCTCCGGAGTGTGGAAAAGGGGAAACTTGCCTAGCTGTTCTCTCCCTGCACCTTTCCTGAGGCGGTTGTCTAAACGGATAGCCAGAGAGATAAGCTCTTCCAAAGAGGTGGTTTCATCACGGGCAGCTAGTTGATCTTTTTAGAGTGTCAGTTAATCCCCACCAGAAAAACTCCCTTTAAAGCTGCGTCATTCCACCAGATTCCTCAGCCAAGATTCGGAACTGGAATGGAGTAGTCTGCCACACTCTTGTTTTCCCTGGTGGAGATCTAAAGCCCCTTAGCAGCATTCGTCTCATAATCTGGGTGAGCAAAAACTCTTTTAAAGTCCGCAAAAATTCTGAATAACTAACACTTTCAACGCCCCTGCACCCAACATAGCCTCGGCCCAGTCAAGGGCTCTTCCACGCAACAAAACCCGTAATAAAGGCTACCTTGGAATAGTCAGTAGAAAATGTCAAGGGCTGGCAAGTAAAAACAGTCTTACACTGCAAGAGAAAACCCTTAGTTTTACCCAGGTCCCCATTGTATGGCTCAGGATGAGGAACTGGAGTTTCACGGGGAGGGTGTACAGCGGAGGCACCAGCAGAGGCAGCAATGGAAGTGGGGTTACTGGGTTGAGAGAGATTCTGGGCTGAGAGTTGATTTGAAAGGTGCTCCACCAACCTGGTTACGTTTGAAACTTGGAGTCCGATATTTTGATTTGATTCCCTGAGATCCAGTAGTGACTTGTGGTGCTGGCCAAGTAAATTTCCTTGGGTGGCAACGATCTTCTCCAACTCGTTGGGTTCTGCTGGGTCCATTGTTTGGCCAGATAATTCTGTTAAGGTGGGGGACGAGGGACCCAAAAGCAGAATCGGAACAAAGTCAAGTTTAAGCAGTTTATTGTACAAACACAGGCAGGCTGAGGAGGCAGGGAGCTGGCCAACTTCTCCGGAGGCAAAGGCAGACGATCAGGAGACACCTGGGAGAAAACAGGAGTAGGTAAATCCAGGACGAACAAGAAGCAATACGTGAATAAATCCAAGAGCCAGGTGACGCTACCGAACAGGACGGAATTATCTGGCAAAGTGGTGATGAGAAGACCAGGGCTAAATACTGAGGTAGATGAAGGGATTGATTGCAGGTGTGTCTCGTCTGCTCCGGAAAAAGCCAGCCACGCCCCCTGCCACACTCAAGCTCTGAAACAGAAAAGGGAGGGGGAGAGAACAAAAAACACAAATCCTAACACCATCACATACTTCTATCTCTACATCAAAGTTTGTCAAGGTGAAGAAGATCAAGGTGCTCCAGGACTGGCCAGCCCAGTCACCAGACATGAACATCATTGAGCAGGTCTGGGGTAGAATGAAAGAGGAAGCGTGGAAGACAAAACCAAAGAATCTTGATGAACTCTGGGAGGCATGTAAGACGCTTTCTTTGTTAATTACGTCATCAGGAATAGCAAATTGTATAAATCATTGTTGAACCGCATGGATGCGTCCTTCAAGCTCACGTAAGTCATACAAGATATTAAATCTGGATCTCACAGCACCACTACTTCATTCACTGACGTTATGCAACATATTTTTGTATTTGAAGTAAATTATATCACGATGCCACCGTGCCATGTCACCGGGCACCAGTCACTGACATGAGTGTGAGTGTGTGTTTGGAAAGGGGAGAGCACTTCGCACTGCAGAACAATAACAATAGGCCCTATGCACCCATGGCGCTCGGCCCTAATAAGGGCTGCAAATGAATCATGCTCGTGTTGAAATCATTATTTAATTTGTGAAAATACACATTTCTCAAATGTGTGGGATTTAGCTGTTTGGATTTATATAATAGTTTTCTTAATGTGTGTGTCATTACAGGTTTTCACTCTGCAGGACAGAACTTTCAACCAGTCAGACGTAAGGCCCATTCTGCTCTTCCTCCTCCAGAAGACGAGAGACACATCAGACTGAATGATCCAAGTCCACTGGGTCATGTCTCCACTGTCCATGTCCAGACTCACAGAGGAGGAGGAGGAGGAGGAGGTGCAGACTGCAGACCTGTGGGGCCTCTGGTTGCATCAGGCCTTCCTCCTGCACATTCTGTTTGCTGCTGTGTCCTAATTGTGTCCTACTGATATTGTGATGTTTGATTCCATGAAAGTTTAGTGTTTAACTGTCTAACTTCCAGTCCAGAAGTGCAACATGTGTAAAATGAGTGAAGTAGGTTCTGTTTGTCTTAGCTGAGGAAGCAACCTAAACATTCTAATCACAGAGGGTGTCCCATGCACTAAATAAATGTGGCCTACTATGATCCTGAACACAGTGTCAGACAGACAGACAGACAGACAGACGACAGACCGACGACAGACAGACAGACAGACAGACAGACAGACAGACAGACGACGACAGACAGACAGACAGACAGACAGACAGACAGACAGACGTACGCTCCGCGGGCCCATTCAAAAGCGCGTGCCTAGGGGGCGCAGTCCCTCACTCACGCTCACGCCACTCGACACACTAGACATTGCACATAGGAGTACACACACACACACACACACAAACGCGCACGCACACACACAAACACACACAAACGCGCACGCACACACACAAACACACACACACACAAACGCGCACGCACACACAAACACGCACACACACACACACACACAAACACACACACACGCACACACACACGCACACACAAACACGCACACACACACAAACGCGCACGCACACACACACACAAACATACACGCACACACACATGCACACACACACACACAAACATACACGCACACGCACACACACACACACAAACACGCACACACACACACACACACACACACACACACACACAAACACGCACACAAACACGCACACACACAAACACGCACACTCACACACAAACACACACGCACACAAACACGCACACACAACACACACACACACACACAAACACGCACACACAACACACACACACGCACACACACAACACACACGCACGCACACACACACACACACACATATATATCTCACAACACATCTTTTCTCAAAGCAGAGACGTCTTTCTTCATAAACTGACTTAAATACATTCCCGGTATAAATGTAATCCTTTATCAATTTAAAAATACTTTATTAATAATTAATAATCTCATCACTTTTTGAAACTTTAAGGTAATTTAGTCTGTTTTAGATGTATCCCAGAAATATCGCAGTTTTGTTTTGCAAAAGTTAAACATAAGTTTTCGTTTTTAGCCATAAGATTTGGATGAGAATTATTAGAATAACTTGGTCTGAAATTCCAACAGTTTGATTTCCCGTGCGTCATCTGCGTGGTACGTGTTGTTAGCATTAGCATTAGTAAAGTGTCTCGGTTGCTAGGCGACGGGGCGGCTCCGTGGGCTACACCGCTCACATTTGAGCTACGGTGAGGACTGCAGCCTTCACCGCGAAAGCTGCCGCCCTTCAATTGGGACACGGCTAATATGGCTAATACGAATAAAAAATAAAAAATAAAAGTCTATCGTAGAAATGACGTGTATCCGGTGGAGGTCACGTGTTTCCGGTCTGGAGTGGAGCTCCACTTTCCCCATGTGTCTGCGGCCACCTTTACCTCAACTCCTCACATCAATGTCAACACGGCCGAGTTTCCACAAGGCATAGTGTTCTCTTTTGGTGTTCTGTTGGCAAAACGATGCTCTGAGCACCAAGCATGTCTGAAGAACATCTTCCTTTTAGGCATTTGCTTTTGTTCAACACAAACAGTTTCGAGCACTGCTCTCACAGCGTCACACGTGCAGTACGGGCGGGGATTTGTGGTGATCCGCAGCGGTGGCGGCCGAGGGTCCGAAATGAGGGTAAAATGTCAAAATTGAGGACGCATAACAGAGGTCCGGACAGAAGGCTCTAAAACAGGACTGTCCGACTGAATTATGGACGAATGATCACCCTAATGTAACTGTAAAGACCATGTCATGTGTATTATTGTATTAATATTATTATTTATTATCTGATGAATTCTTTTGAATGTGAATTAAAGCTGTCATGTAAACGGGACATACTGTTGTGTCTGTCAGTAACAGGAGTTTTAGATCAGATTTAAAGTCTGTGTGGATATTAGATCCATACACGTCTGCGTCACTCTTCTTCTTTCAAACATTGCAATCTTTGCAAACTTTGCTCGAGACCAGAAAGTAGCTCTTGAACTTGCTCTGAACATTTGTACAGACACCAGCCTCATCTGTGGGATATTTCTACACAGACAGCGTCTGACCGTCCCCTGACTCAGACTCCAGGACTCTTGGGAGGAAAAATCTGAGGTTTGTGAAATATTTGACTCGGTACAAATGTAACGCGCGTTACAAAGCTTTTTAAACCGGGATTGAAATGGAGGCTTTTTCGTTTTTCTTTATACAAATTCACTAAAATCACCGCGATATCAGCTGCAATGAAACGCCGGAGGCACACCCGCGTAGGTTTAGACCTGGTTCAGTCTTGGTTTAGTCTTGGTTTAGACCTGGTTCAGTTCTGGTTTAGACCTGGTTTAGTCCTGGTTTAGACCTGGTTTAGTCCTGGTTTAGACCTGGTTTAGTCCAGGTTCAGTCCTGGTTTAGACCTGGTTTAGACCTGGTTTAGTCCAGGTTCAGTCCTGGTTTAGACCTGGTTAGTTCTGGTTTAGACCTGGTTTACCTGGTTTAGACCCTGGTTTAGTCCTGGTTTAGACCTGGTTTTTGGTTTACCTGGTTTAGACCTGGTTTAGTCCTGGTTTAGACCTGGTTTAGTCCTGGTTTAGACCTGGTTTAGTCCTGGTTTAGACCTGGTTTAGTCCTGGTTTAATTCTGGTTTAGACCTGGTTTAGTCCTGGTTTAGTCCTGGTTCAATTCTGGTTTAGTCCTGGTTTAGTCCAGGTTCAGTCCTGGTTTAGACCTGGTTTAGTCTTGGTTTAGACCTGGTTCAGTTCTGGTTCTACAGACATCTACAGACCTCCACATCTACAGCAGAGGACATCACATCTCACTCTAAATCACAAACACACACTAACACACCCACAAACACACAGTAACACACACTAACAGCAGCACACTCACACACACACACACACACACACACTAACAGCAGCACACTCACACAAACACACAAAGATTCACACACAAACACACTCACAAATGCACAGAAACAAACACACACCTTAAACACACAAATACACACAAAATATAGACAATGGCTCAACATATGTTTCCCCCTGCAGCGTCTATGTTCCCGCCCGCAGCAGCTTCAGCGTTGTTCCCCAACGATGTGGTCATGTCCAGCCCTGACGATGTCGTGTCTGCTCCTGCCACGCCCCTGTCTTCTGCTCCTGCCACGCCCCTGTCTTCTGCTCCTGCCACGCCCCTGCCTTCTGCTCCTGCCACGCCCCTGTCTTCTGCTCCTGCCACGCCCCTGCTTCTGCTCCTGCCACGCCCCTGCCTTCTGCTCCTGCCACGCCCCTCCCTTCTGCTCTTCTTGTTTCTGTTGCTTCATCTTGCAGATCTTTCTTTTCTTGGGTTTTGTCTTTTCTGAAGCACTAGTTCTTCCTTCTCCCTCTACTTTCTCTCTATCTCTCTCTTCTCCTTTTCTCTCTCTCCTGCTTCTCTTTCTCCCTCCCTCTTCTCTCTCCCCCCTCACTCTCTCTTTGGCTCCCTTTCTCTTATCTCTCTCTTTCTTTCTCTCTCTCTCGCTCTCTCTCTCTGTCTCTCCCTCTCTCTCTTCCTCTCTGTCTCTCTCTCTCTCTCTTCTCTCTCTCCCTCTTTCTCTTGACTCAATACTAGGTGGATATTCCTTTCAACTCTCCTGTCCTCCTCCTCTCCTGTCTCTCTCTCCTCCTCTCCTGTTCTCTCTCCTCCTCTCCTGTTCTCTTCCTCCTCTCTGTTCTCCTCCTCTCCTGCCTGTTCTCTCCTCCTCCTCTCCTCCTCCTCTCCTGTCCTCTCTTCCTCCTCTCCTGTTCTCTCCTCCTCTCCTGTCCTCTCCTCTCTTCCTCCTCTCCTGTTCTCTCCTCCTCTCCTGTTCTTCTCCTCCTCCTCTCCTGGACGTGTGGATCTTCAGTTCTTGTGTGTAAAAATGAACGTGTAACAGAACTTTTCTCATGTACTGAACCAGAAAGAACAAAATCCAGGTGGACGTGTTTGCAGTTTGACAGAGAGAGAGAGAGAGAGAGAGAGGGATGAAGGGATGAAGAGAGAGAGAGGGATGAAGGGATGAAGAGAGAGAGAGAGAGATGAAGGGATGAAGAGAGAGAGAGAGATGAAGGGATGAAGAGAGAGAGAGAGGGATGAGAGAGAGAGAGAGAGAGAGAGAGAGGGATGAAGAGAGAGAGAGGGATGAAGGGATGAGAGAGAGAGAGAGAGAGAGAGAGAGAGAGAGGCCTCCTGTTGAAGACCTCTGCCACAAATCAAATCTTCAGCTGGACTTGGTGATTTTCATTCTTTATTCATTTCATGTTTCTCTTTTTCACTCGTCTACACTGGACTTTTCAACACGTGGACAGTCTGAGATCAGCTTCATTGATTTTCATGTTAAGAATCACATGGACAATATGTTTTAGAACTGGGATTGTGTTCACTACGTCCACATTTGAAGCATCTGGACGAGAAAAGAGCACAGGTGAAATTCAACTGAACACAACACAAATCTGATATCAACACTTCCATTTCTTCCTGGTGTAGTCCTTCGTTAGTCCTGGTTTAGTCCTGGTTTCATTCTGGTTTAGTCCTGTTTTAGTTCTGGTTTAGTCCTGCTTTAGTCCAGGTTTAGTCCTGGTTTAGTCCTGTTTTAGTTCTGGTTTAGTCCTGCTTTAGTCCTGGTTTAGTCCTGGTTTAGTCCTGGTTTAGTTCTGGTTTAGTCCAGGTTTAGTCCTGGTTTAGTCCTGTTTTAGTCCTGGTTTAGTCCTGTTTAGTTTAGTCCTGTTTAGTCCTGGTTTAGTTTTAGGTTTAGTCCTGGTTTAGTCCTGTTTAGTCCTGGTTTAGTCCTGTTTTAGTCCTGGTTTAGTCCTGGTTTAGTCCTGTTTTAGTTCTGGTTTAGTCCTGGTTTAGTCCTAGTTTTAGTCCTGGTTTAGTCCTGGTTTAGTCCTGGTTTAGTTTCTGGTTTAGTCCTGTTTAGTCCTGGTTTAGTCCTGGTTTAGTCCTGGTTTAGTCCTGGTTTTAGTCCTGGTTTAGTCCTGGTTTAGTCCTGGTTTTAGTCCTGGTTTAGTCCTGTTTTAGTCCTGGTTTAGTCCTGTTTAGTCCTGGTTTAGTCCAGGTTTAGTCCTGGTTTAGTCCTGGTTTAGTCCTGGTTTAGTCCTGTTTTAGTCCTGGTTTAGTCCTGGTTTAGTCCTGGTTTAGTCCTTAGTTTAGTCCTGTTTTAGTCCTGGTTTAGTCCTGGTTTAGTCCTGGTTTAGTCCTGGTTTAGTCCTGTTTTAGTCCTGGTTTAGTCCTGGTTTAGTCCTGTTTTTAGTCCTGGTTTTAGTCCTGGTTTAGTCCTGGTTTAGTCCTGTTTTAGTCCTGGTTTTAGTCCTGGTTTAGTCCTGTTTTAGTCCTGGTTTAGTCCTGGTTTAGTCCTGGTTTAGTCCTGTTTTAGTCCTGGTTTAGTCCTGTTTTAGTCCTGGTTTAGTCCTGGTTTAGTCCTGGTTTAGTCCAGGTTTAGTCCAGTTTAGTCCTTTTTAGTCCTGTTTAGTCCTGTTTAGTCCTGGTTTAGTCCTGTTTTGGTTTAGTCCTGGTTTAGTCCAGGTTTAGTCCTGTTTTAGTCCTGGTTTAGTCCTGGTTTAGTCCTGGTTTTAGTCCTGGTTTAGTCCTGTTTAGTCCTGGTTTAGTCCTGTTTTTAGTCCTGGTTTAGTCCTGGTTTAGTCCTGTTTAGTTTAGTCCAGGTTTAGTCCTGTTTTAGTCCTGGTTTTAGTCTGTTTTAGTCCTGGTTTAGTCTGTTTAGTTCTGGTTTAGTCCTGTTTAGTCCTGTTTTAGTCCTGGTTTAGTCCAGGTTTAGTCCTGTTTTAGTCCTGGTTTAGTCCTGGTTTAGTCCAGGTTTAGTCCTGTTTTAGTCCTGGTTTAGTCCTGGTTTAGTCCAGGTTTAGTCCAGGTTTAGTCCTGGTTTAGTCCAGGTTTAGTCCTGTTTTAGTCCTGGTTTAGTCCAGGTTTAGTCCTGTTTTAGTCCTGTTTTAGTCCTGGTTTAGTCCTGGTTTAGTCCTGTTTTAGTCCTGTTTTAATCCAGGTTTAGTCCTGGTTTAGTCCTGTTTTAGTCCTGTTTTAGTCCTGTTTAGTCCTGTTTAGTCCTGTTTTAGTCCTGTTTTAGTCCTGGTTTAGTCCTGGTTTAGTTCTGGTTTAGTCCTGTTTTAGTCCTGGTTTAGTCCAGGTTTAGTCCTGGTTTAGTCCTGTTTTAATCCTGTTTTAGTCCTGGTTTAGTTGCAGCGTGTGTGGTGTCTCGGACGCGTGTCTTCCATAAAGAGTCCAAATACCATGTTCCTCAGTGAGTTTATTGGTGACCTTTCTAGCCACCCGACAATACACAGGTTCAGCACTCAACAGATCACGACGACGACGACGACGACGACGACGACGGTCAAGACTCTGTACACCTTCACGGTGCAACACCTGTGTGCACAGTTTCTCCCCCTTATATAGGGCAGCAAATGACGTAGCAAGCTACAAATAGCGCCACACAGAGGCGGGAGGTAGACAGGTGTAAAATGGCTCCAACACCTGGTTTAGTCCTGCTTTAGTCCTGGTTTTGTTCTGGTTTAATCCTGGTTTTGTTCTGGTTTAATCCTGGTTTAGTCCTGGTTTAGTCCTGGTTTAGTCCTGGTTTAGTCCTGCTGGTTTAGTCCTGGTTTAGTCCTGGTTTCGTTCTGGTTTAGTCCTGGTTTAGTCCTGGTTTAGTCCTGGTTTAATCCTGGTTTAGTCTTGCTGGTTTAATCCTGGTTTAGTCTTGCTGGTTTAGACCTGGTTTAGTCCTGGTTTAGTCCTGTCCTGGTTTAGTCCTGGTTTAATCCTGGTTTAGTCTTGCTGGTTTAGTCCTGGTTTAGTCTTGCTGGTTTAGTCCTGGTTTAGTCCTGGTTTAGTCCTGGTTTAGTCCTGGTCTCCTCCAGGTCCATTCGTTTCTTTCTTCATTAATAAAGTTCTTAAACGTTCCTAAAGCTTCACTTCACTATTTTGTCAATTTTTCCTTCCCTTCGCACTCGGGGGTTCTGAGATAAACTGCTGTAGCCAGAGCTGCCCTGGGACAGACTGACAAAAGCGAGACTGCCAACATCACACTCATACACCACATTCATACTAGGCAGTGTGGGTGAAGTGTCTTGCCAAAGGACACAACAGCAGTTTGCTTTAGAGTCACAGCTGTCCCACTGTTGCCCCTGATACTCCCAGAGATCTCCCATCGAGACCAGAGCCAGAGCCAGAGCCAGAGCCAGAGCCAGAGCCAGAGCCAGAGCCAGAGCCAGAGCCAGAGCCAGAGCCAGAGCCAGAGCCAGAGCCAGAGCCAGAGCCAGTCCTGCTTCACTTCAGAGACCTGCTGAGACCTGCTGAGACCTGCTGAGACCTGCTGAGACCTGCTGAGACCTGCTGAGACCTGCTGGAGTCACAATGACGTGGGGCCCAACTTGGTTTTGGTGTTTTTTTCCCACACATTGTTCCTTTACGCTCGTCTCTTTCTTGTTTCTTGTTGGTTGGTTCTTCGTCCTGTTAATCCTGTAAACAGAGTGGACTTGCCCCTCCTCAGCAGCAGAGGGGAGTGACGCTCTGACCTCTTTTTAGTGCTGGTTTTACCACGTCTTTATCTTGTTCAAAAACGCCCGTGTGTCCGTGTGACATCATCTGCTGGATGAGGAAAGACGCCGCCTCCTCGATATTGAAGTCTTCCTGTAAAAGCAGAAGCAGACGGGGCTTCAGAGCTCTGTTACACCTGATGTACTCTTCACATGCACAGACCTGCTGTCACTTCTGTCTTATTATTACTCTTACTCGAAGGGACTGGACCTGTGCAGAATATTTATCAATGTTGGACATTGTTAAGTGGCAATTTGGACACTGAAAAGTCCATCCAGAATGTTGAAACAATGTGAGCATAAGGACGGCATTTTTCTGACACTTTAAACATTGATTGAACTAAATAAATGGAGGTGTAACAGAGTCTCACTATACGACACTGTCACGGTATGAACCTCACGCTACATTATTTATTGTGATATCGTGGGAAAGTTCATGATATGGAGGGGAGGCTCATGATTAGGGATGTAACAATATCAAATCTCTCTGTATGATATTTTCAGGATACACATCTCACAGTACGATATTTATTGTGATATTTTGTGGAGGCTGTGAACAAAACTGTAAATATGCTAATTTTCCTCTTAAAATGCCTTGACAGGACATAATCCAAAGAACTAAGACTCAAAAGTGTTAGAAGTGTTATTTCTTCCTGAAATGGAGCAAAGGATCATGGTCTATGTAGTTCTCTCCAGAACTCTTCATTTAAACAAAGAGACTTGTAATTCGATATATTGTGATGGTCCACGATATTATAGGAGAACTTTGACGATACAATATCGCGATATTTCGGTTGTATCCCTAAAAGCAGTGGGAGCGTGCATGTCACACCTCGGCCTTCAGTAGTGCTCCGTCTGAAACAACCCTACTCCCTATAACTATGTTATGGTTATAAAAGCATCTTATTGTACAAAAACACAGTGTAAAGAGTCGTGCAGATTCAGTACACAGAAGTGAGGAGCTCTGGGGAGCTAAACCAGGACTAAACCAGAACTAAACCAGGACTATTTGTCTGACTGTCGGGTGACCACAGACGAAAGGACTGTGCCAGGGTCAGTGCTCCACACAGCACCGGGCTCAGCACAGCTGTCGCCCAATCACACTTTGTGGACACTCTCTTGCCCTCTCTCTCTCTCTCTCTCTCAAGTTCAAGATTAGACCTGGTTTAGTCCTGGTTTAGTCCTGGTTTAGACAGGGTTTAGACCTGGTTTAGTCCTGGTTTAGTCCTGGTTTAGTCCTGGTTTAGACCTGGTTTAGTCCTGGTTTAGTCCTGGTTTAGTCCTGGTTCCACTACAGATGCAGTTTGCTGTTTGGACTGGTTCACTCTCTGTCCAATCAGCAGGTCTGAATCCGGTGACGTCGTCGTTCGCTGCTAAAGTTCCTGGTGACACCAACTCAAAATCTGATTGGTTGAAGCAACAGTTTCATGGACATTTATTTAGTGTTCGAGTTCCTTCAGAGCAGATTGTGAAGGCCTCAGACATCTTTGACTTTGACTCTGCCTGGCAACAAGTGACGGCTGAAATGTGACTGGTCAAATGTTTTAATATGAAAATCCATGTGTAAAAGCAGCACAAGCATCAGAAAAACTCTGAAAGGAAGAGGACAGACCATTTGGAATGTTTTAATAATAATATCATTAACATCAGTCTGTGAGTCTTCAGCGATTTTTTTATGGCATCAGAGAAGGACTTGCAGACCCTGACTCCCGCCACTGTCTAAAAGTAAAGGTGCTATTGGTTATTAGTTAATTAATGTTATTAGTCAAACCATAATTATGTGTAATGTTGATCATTTGGGCCCTTGTTTACATAATGGTTACTAGGAAATAGAATTACCTGTAGTACATAGATCTCTAGCTACTGTCCTACCAGGAAGTCAAAAAAAAAAAAAAATAAATAAATAAATCCATAGTGTATCTAACCTGTTTGCTGTGCTATACAAATAAACTTGCCTTGCCTTACAGCCCTGGAACTGCTCATCTCTCCTGAAGAAAAGGTAAAAGGAGCTGTTCTGTTGAAAACTACCACCTCATGACATCACAGGGTGGAGCATTTAGAGCTTTAGAGATGTAGACAGAAAGATTTACTCAAACATGTCTGAATGAAACAAAACACAAGTCCAGGTCTGTATTTGATGAAGCAACAACATTACAACACGACTTAAAGCTCTGGAGAGTCCTGTGTTGTGTAACAGCAGCTTTAAAGTGTCTGTGGTTCAGATTTCAACACGTTTTATGAGTCACAAATCCACAGAGTCTTAAAGTTCAGCTGTAAAACACATGAGCTGGAATGATCATGTTCAGAATGTACAATATTATAGATCAAAAATCAGCTGGAAACCTCATGTAAGCTCCAGAGCATCAAAAATATCAAAGAACATCGTTGTTACAGGAAAAAGCGGAGCATATACTGGACTGCAAATCTCTGCTGACTTTACATTCTTCTTTAGTCTTATGAGACCGATTTTATTGTGTGGAAATATGTAGAAATACTGTACATATAAAACCATCCAAAAGCCACTTTTTATTACAGAAAAGTGCCCTGAGAATTTAGAGAACACACAAATCCACGGTTTCTAAAGGCAAAAGTCTTAAAGTTATTTGATTTAGTCAAATATAAAACTGCTCTGATCATGTATAAAGCAGCAGGAATAATTTACTACCAAGCAACAGTTGAAATATATTCAAAGAGAGACAAAGAGATGAGTTCAGTTTTAAAAAAGTAAAAATGAGAAGAACAGTTGGACAAATGAGTCGGGCTGTAACATTTATGAAATGGACTTAGTATAAAAATGTTCAAATATTAATCTTTTTAAAAACATTTACAAAGGCAACTTTTTAAGGACGTATCACCAGAAAATATTCATGAATTGTTATTAAAAAGGTATTTTTGATCATATATTATAATTAGGGCCGGGGATCATTGAGAAGCTGTTGATACGATACATGCCTCAAAACACAGGCCACAATACGATAAATCGATTCAATACGGTGCAATAAAAAATAAATTTAAATCATGACTGTGATACTAAAACTGTTTGTTAAACCACTTCTTGTGCAAAGTTCATATGAAACACAAACATTTAAATCATCAACACAGTGAAAATGTCAAATGTGTCGCATAAATGAGTTTCCTTCCACTGAACAAACAACAAAACTGTAGCTGTAACAAAATTATTTAGTAAAATAGACCAAAAAATACTCGTGGCGATATATCGATACAGCAGCCCACGATATCAATACTGTATCACATGAAACAATACGATATATCAATATTTCTGCACTTATAATTATAAACCTCTGTCTATTTGTAATGTGTGTGTGTTCTTGTTTGTGTGTTTTTTGTTTTGTTTTTCATCTAGTTTATCTAATGTCAATTGTCTAATAAATATCATGTAGATCAGACATTTGTCCCGTGATATTTGGCCTGTGAGATCATATCAAATCTGTATCAGAGCTGCTGCCGCACACAGATAAACTATAGAGACAATATTTATTTAAAATGTAGTTATTTTATATTCATCTTTTTTCTGGATTCAATGTTTAAGCAAAACTATTATTAAACATGTATTTTAATATGAAAAAGTTTAACATTACTTATCTCAAAAGAAGAGAAAACATGCAGATGTTGTTGACATTTTTCAGTAAATATTTAGTTTGACCCACGACTTAGTCCCAGTTTTTAATTTCGGCCTGTGTGAGTTTGACTTTGACTCTCCTGCTGTAGATGAAATACACTGAAAATATGGTCTGAGAGGGTTTGCTCAAATTGGACAAACAAATTTGACAACAATAACATGACTTTTTAACATTTCTCTGTCCAGCATGTTTAAATCTTACAAAGTTCATTTGATTGTGTCTGATGTGAGACCTGCATGTTTTAATCAGGTTGAGGAAACATGACTTTATTCTAATCTGTGGTGAGGCTCCTCCCTCTGGAATTCTCCTCCCCAAAACTTCTGGAGGGAAAATTCAAATGTAACAGGACACAGGACAGATCCAGGAGCAGAGACACACAGTGTGGAGCAGGAGGATTATGAAGCTGATCTGGAGGTGAGACTTTTCAAAGATTTTATATGTTTCTCTGGACTAGAATGTCGTCATTGTTAAAACATGTTTGTGGTGTTTTATTTGAAATTAGAGTTAATGTATGTGTAATGTATGTAATGTCCATGAAACAAATTGTATTTGACTGTCTATCTACAAGAGTGTGACAGTTGTACTCAGATGTGAATGTGTTTGTTCCAGAGTCGTCTACAAACACAGAGTGACGTCCAGAGCTCTGCTGGAGCTGAGGGGAAGTTCATGAATGTTACAGCTGATATTTCAGGAAAAGGAAGATGTTTGAGAACCAACAAAACACAGAACACAGATGAACAAAGTAAGTAACTCAACTAAAAATATTTTTTCAAAATGAACTTCCTGTTGATACAGTTATTGTGTTTCTACAGGGTGATGTGGCACTAGGAGACTTTATACCAGATGCCCTCCCTGTTACTGCGTTTCGAGGAAGAAAAGCAGCACATGGTGAGTTTTGTTTCTGCAGATACACTTCTAATGTTCTTGTGATTCTGTTCTGGTCCATTATAGATACTTTAAATGTATTTAAACATGTACAACAGAGTACATCATCAGAATGTGATCATCATGTGTTATTCTGTGTCCACAGGCAGAGACCAGAGCTTCTTCACTGGAATAAATCTTCACACTGTCCAACTCCAAACTGTGTGTCTCTGTACTTGTGCTCTTGTGTGTTTGATTCTGTTTAAGACAAAACAGAACTGTGGAAAACTAAAGACTGTTTTTGTTTTCTTTTACAGAATTACAGCAATTAAATTAAATTATACATACTTATACATTTCATGATAAGGTAACATAAGATAAATATGCATATTCAACATGATTTGATCAGATTTAATCAAAATGAAAAAGTGACGTTCATGTTCTGAGAAAAATATGTGTAGAGGGGATCGAAAGAAGTTTCAAAGCCTAAACATCATTTTATTTCATGCAACCGCTTTTTTATGCAAATCCAGCAACCTTTTTTTTTCAGTGTACTGTTAACTGTAGGAGTAGGATTAAAATAAACTGTACTTCTTCCTACTCCTTTTTTGAACTTTGAATGTTTTTAATAGTTTTGTTCTCTTTATTTTGTTAGTTTTTTTCTCTGTTAAATGTAAATGTTCTGAGAGACAGACTATATGTTGTAATATGTTCAATTAAAATGAACTCTAAACTGAACTCTGTGTTTTTGTTTTGAATCTTTTGTATCGTCTGGAAATCTTGTTGTATTTGTTTATTATATTGATGCCTGTTTGTTGTATTTTGAGTCCATTTGTTTTAGTGTGATATCTGTCGCGCTGTAGAGGATCCTCACCTTCGCAGACGTCTCAAACCAGCCGGTGAAGCGATGCTCTTTACAGAACTTGTCCAGAGAGGGCGCCATCCGCTCCCTGTCCCCGGGCTGCATCAGGTCACTCTTGTTGGCCAGGAGGACGGTGGGGACGGTGTGTCCAGTGTCTCCGGTCATTTTACTGTCCAGGTCTGTCTTCCACTGAGCGGCGGAGTCCAGCGTGCTCCAGTCTGAAGCGTCGAACACCACCAGCGCTCCTCTGGCCTCTTTGTAAAACACTCGAGACATGATCCGGGTCTGCTCCTGGCCTCCAAACACAAACCAAACCAAACATCATCTGTATTTGTACGATCTTAGTTTAGTTTATGTTTTAGAACTACATTTAAGAACGAAATATGTAGAGAGGAAGTACATAAATGTTCTAACTAAATCTGTAAAGAGGAAGGAGAGTTCATTTGTGTGCAGTGTGCTACAAGTGTTTGTTTAAACTTGTTTGACCTGGTTTAATCCTGGTGTAGACCTGAGTTAGTCCTGATTAAGACCTGTTTTAGTCCTAAATTAGTCCTGGTTTAGTCCTAAATTGGTCCTGGTTTAGATATGGTTTAGTCCTGGATTAGTCCTGGGTTAGACCTGGTCTTGTCCTAGTTTAGACCTGCTTTAGTTTTGAGTTAGTCCTGGTCTAGATCTGGTTTAGTCCTGAATTAATTTTGGTTTAGTTCTGAGTTATTCCTGGTTAAATCCTGACAAAGAACTGGTTTAGTCCTGAGTTAATCCTGGTTTAGTCCTTATTAAGATTTAGTTTAGTCCTGGATTAGTCTTGGTTTAATACTGGTTTAGTCCTGCATTAGTCCTGGTTTAGTCCTGGTTTGGTCCTGGGTTAATCCTGGTTTAGTCCTGGTTTGGTCCTGGGTTAATCCTGGTTTAGACCTGGTTTAGACCTGGTTTAGTCCTGGTTTAGTCCTGGGTTAATCCTGGTTTAGACCTGGTTTAATCCTGGTTTAGTCCTAGTTTAGTCCTGGTTTAGTCCTGCATTAGTCCTGGTTTAGACCTGGTTTAGTCCTGGGTTAATCCTGGTTTAGACCTGGTTTAATCCTGGTTTAGACCTGGTTTAGTCCTGGTTTAGTCCTGGGTTAATTCTGGTTTAGACCTGGTTTAATCCTGGTTTAGTCCTGCATTAGTCCTGGTTTAGTCCTGGGTTAATCCTGGTTTAGACCTGGTTTAGTCCTGGGTTAATCCTGGTTTAGACCTGGTTTAGTCCTGGTTTAGTCCTGCATTAGTCCTGGTTTAGACCTGGTTTAGTCCTGGTTTAGTCCTGCATTAGTCCTGCATTAGTCCTGGTTTAGTCCTGGTTTAGACCTGGTTTAGTCCTGCATTAGTCCTGGTTTAGTCCTGGTTTAGTCCTGGGTTAATCTTGGATATAAAACATTTGTGGATTGATGTTAAAGATGTTCTACAAAACATTTTGGCTGTGGACCCGTTGATGGACCTAAAGATATTTTATCTCGATATATTTCCTGACGGTCTCTCTCATGATCAGTGTTTTCTTTCTGCTGCGTCTTCTTCTGATGACTGCGAGAAAAATGATCACGATCTACTGACTGAAACCTGAAACACCGACCGCTGATCAGTGGATACTAAAAATCAGACAAGTTTATACAATGTCACTGTTAACGGCTCAACTACAGCTCAAGGGGCCGACTTTTGAAAAGAAATGGAGCCCAATTATTGACTTTTTCAAATAAGACACGTATGCCCTAATAAGCCTTATATAAATATTTTATTTAATTTATTTTTTTGTTGTTTTTGCTTTTTTTTTTCTCTCTTTTCTTCATCTAGAGGGGGGGGGGATTTTAACTTCCAACTTTAAAATGAAAACTCTTCTTATTATTATTATTATTAACTTGTTTTATTAATTAATTAATTAATTTTTGTATGCGTGTTTAGTTAAGTTTGTCTTTTTGTGGATGTGCTGTGTATCCAATCCCTTAAACTTGACAAATTATAAATTAAAAAAAAAAAAGAAAAAGAAAAGAAAAGTGTACATGTCTAGTCACTTTTTCTAACTATCTAGCAGTAAATCTAAAACTAGAAATTCCAGTTTTGTGGTAGGGGAGGCTAGGCTAGTCTGGTCCTGTGCGTAGCGACAATGTAAACATTAAAAAAAAAAAAAAAAAACTTTTTTTTTTTTTTTTCTAGTAAATTCTTTTAAAAACATTCGTACTTTCTCCACTCACCTGCGATGTCCCAGAACTGGAGCCTGACCACGGTCTTCGGGTCCCACTGAATCGTCTTTAACACAAAATCCACCCCGATGGTGCTTTTGTAGTTTTCACTGAACGCTTTTTTGACGTAACGACCCACGATGCTGGTTTTTCCCACGCGCACGTCGCCGATCACCACAACCTTGAGCAGATGATCCGCGCGCTGCTCCATGTTCACACCGAACTGTCCGAACCAAACATGGACCAGAACATCACCGAACTGTGCAGGAGGAGGAAGGATGTACGGCCGAGCGCGCTGAGGTGCACGCGCTCGCTTCTTGGGTTTTTTTTTTGTTTCACTTTCAGTCCGCAGACCTGTGCTCGTGCGGGATGGACTTAACCCTTTAGAGGAAACTGAAGGAACTGAAGGTGTGTGGATTTTGGCAGTGAAGGTCAAATGTGGACTAAACCAGGACTAAACCAGGACTAAACCACAAACTAAACCAGGACTAAACCACAAACCAAACCAGGACTAAACCACAAACCAAACCAGGACTAAACCACAAACCAAACCAGGACTTTACCACAAACCAAACCAGGACTAAACCAGAAACTAAACCAGGACTAAACCACAAACTAAACCAGGACTAAACCACAAACTAAACTAGGACTAAACCACAAACTAAACCAGGACTAAACCACAAACCAAACCAGGACTAAACCAGAAACTAAACCAGGACTAAACCACAAACTAAACCAGGACTAAACCAGAAACTAAACCAGGACTAAACCAGGACTAAACCAGAAACTAAACCAGAAACTAAACCAAGATTAAACCAGGACTAAACCACAAATTAAACCAGGACTAAACCAGGACTTAACCAGAAACTAAACCAGGATTTAAACCGACTCTAAACTAGAACTAAACCAGGACCTAAACAAAGACTAAACCAGGACTTCAACCAAGACTAAACCAGGACTAAACCAGAAACTAAACCATCCATCCATCCATTTTCGTCCGCTTATCCGGGGCTGGGTCACGGGGGCAGCAGCCTAACCAGGGACTCCCAGACTTCCCTCACCCCAGACACTTCCTCCAGCTCCTCCCGGGGGACCCCAAGACGTTCCCAGGCCAGCAGAGAGACATAGTCCCTCCAGTGTGTCCTGGGTCTTCCCCGGGGCCTCCTCCCGGTGGGACATGCCCGGAACACCTCCCGAGGGAGACACCCAGGAGGCATCTGAACAGATGCTGGAGCCACCTCAACTGGCTCCTCTCGACGTGGAGGAGCAGCGGCTCTACTCCGAGCTCCTCCCATGTGACTGAGCTCCTCACCCTATCTCTAAGGGTTTTTGGTCTCCCTTAGAGACCAGAAACTAAACCAGGACTAAATCCAATACTAAACTAGGCCTAAGCCAAGACTCAACCTGGACCAAACTAATTTCCAGATAAAGACCTGGTTTGGTCCTGGTTTAATCCAGTTTAAATTTTGGGTTTAGTTCTGAATCAGATCTAAACTAGGACCACACCAGGTCTAACCCAGGATGTCAATAATCAATAATCAATCATCAATATCCATGTAGAATGAACCAGAACATTATGAAAGACACAGTAGTGAAAATCCCTGACCTTCGTAACAGTCACCTCTAAAATCAAATGTGATAAAAAACAGGAGACAAAAGCATAAAAATATTTACTGGATTCTGATATAACAGTCTTAAATCTAGTTTACAACAGCAGACATTTAAACTGCACTTACCAGGGTTTATCAGCTTATCCAGACTAGAACAGCAGCACAAGCTCTTATCAAATCTTTACACTTGGTTTATAGATAAATACAAGCTCCATATGATCAAGCTCACACAGGAAATGCAACAATGTCTGTTTTACTAAATGAAAGACCCTGTACCTGATTTTTTTCCATGTATTTCAGTAAAAGGAGTCTTGTCCCAGTACAGATATACTGTATAAGCAGCTCTTGAGGTCAAAATACTGTATTTCCCACACTATAGGACACTCTGGATTATAAGGCGCACTGTCATTGAATGGTCTATTTTTGAACTTTTTTCTATAAGGCGCATTAAACAAAACACAACAGTTAGATAAGTCAGTCAAACTTTAACACGTTCACAATAACTCTCAACTTTGTTCAATTGTAACGTGTAAAAAAACTACTGTCTGAGACGCTAAATTGTTCGTGTATTCACAATAAGTCATAATAGTTGAAACAGTTGGGTGATTCTGGCGTCCAGCACACCCACATCCCTCTCGTCATTATCCGAGTCAGTGTGGTTACTGTTCCCTGGAGTTCAGTTCAGTGATGATTCTGGTCTTGGTGAAAGCTCGGACCACAGTTGATCCTGATCTTTAGCCCGGGCGTCCATGATCCGTTGGCAGATCGTGGTGTAAGTGTCTCGGCGCTGTCTCTCTGTCTTGGTGAATGTGTGTTCTCCTCCTCTCATCCACTGCTCCCACGCAGCTCGCACTTTCACTTTAGAACAGTCTTGAGTTTAAAGTGGGCGTTATGAGCGTGTCTCTTGACAGGTGCATTTTGATATTAAAAGGAATCACAGTCTGTATTACTCCTGATGCTCCTGACTACGGGAGCCGTAATGCTGCAAGTGGAGCGGCTTTGTACTTTACTAAAGTCGTACTAAGACACAACAATAAATTCATATATACAACGCTCTGGATTATAAGGCGCACAGTTGTTTTTTGATTAAATTAAATGCTTTTAAGTGCACCCTATAGTGCGGAAAATACGGTAAGTCTCCTGCAAACTGTCAGCATCTAAGGAAGTGCACATTAGCATGATAGTTGTAGTTGTTAGTTTTTCTGTGACGGCAAAACTCAGTTCTTGTCTGAAGTTGTGAAATGTGCTCATAAACTCATCATGGTGAATATTTGAATACATAAGGTAAATACTAAACTCTTGAATTCTGGTTTGTTTTTTCAATTTTAAGACAGTAAAAATCAGGTACAGCATCTTTAATCTGCCCACAAATGTATTATTCTCAAATTATCTTATTGCTTCTATACAAATATGAAATTACAAGTCATGTATAAAATGTAAATATATATGTTTATACAGTAAAAATGACAATATGAAACTTGTAACTTGTGATTTTCTGTATTTTTTTGCTACTTAAAAACGGACTACGTCACTTTTCTGGTGCCTCCACAGAGTTACAGAGATATTGCTTTGCCTGAAATGTTCCATAGTATGGCATTAAACTTATCTGCCTCCATGAACACAGGTGGTGATGCTGAAAAGGCCAAGTTACAGGTTGGATCTATGGAGAGGCAACCCCGACGCTTGTTATGATTTGGAAGGCATAGAATAAAACACGTGAGAGTAGGTCTGTAACCATAATCAATAAATCGATTAATCGTATGATAACTTTTAACGAGCTCAATAACTTTTCTGGCCACGATAAATTCTATTTGCATTGTAAATATCCTATAGTATAATTAGTCTTGGTTAAAATCTCTTGTGACATTTTTTTATTATTTTTTTAATATTGCACTATTTTCTGTTGTTAACCATTAACTTGCGCATTTATGTTTGGTGCTTTTATTTTGAAGGGTTTATTTTCGTTTATTTACTTTGATAATGAGAATGGAAAAATGTTATATGGAGCAAATGTGTACACGTATATTTTTTGGCATCTTCTATGTCTTTGTTTAGCTTCCCCTCTAAAGAGGCACAAAGGTCTGTTATCAATTTAAATATTTCTTTTGAATAACTTTGTGTCTCTAGTTATGAATGCAAATAATAATCAAACTTGCATTGAGTTTTGTGTATGTGTATTTTCACTCTGTATTTTGTATTCCTTTTAGCTCTTATGGCAGATTGGAGGATTTATTGCCATGAAATCTAAAAATCGCCAGTTCAAAGTGTCAGTCTTCTTTCGGAGGGATAAGCTACATGCATGTTTGTTTGTTTTCCTTGTCTCTCTCTCTCACTCTCTACCAAAGAGACTGATAAGGCTTCTATCACTCTCTGACTCCTCTCGTTTAATTATCGTAATGACACTTGAATGAATGTACCAGCGTAGACTAGACGGATTATTTGTTCATCAGCACAGCGGATGCGCGCGCAGCCTGAGTGCAGAAAGCGCTGCTGTCTGTGTGCTAAACATGAAGCCTCAACACAAGCGCCGCTGTTAGAACCAAAACAGTTCATCTCCGTGTGTCAAAACACATCACGATGCCAAATCAGCATTACGTCTCAACAGCCACATGTGTCAAATGCAGAGAGCGCAAACGACGAGAAGAAATGGCTCAAACCCCAGCAGCCGACATAAACCCAAACCCGAGTGACAAAACTAGCCCCCAGGAGAGCCCGAAATCCCAAAATCCCACAAGACACCAACACGATACCAGACAGGACAGAGGCTCCCTGATAGAGAAACTGGATCCTGGTTCATACGAACACTTCAAGACCAAAATGACGAGGCCACAGCAGCAGCCACGGAGAGAAGAGCTACAATATTCCAATGTAAGTCAATGACTAAAAGAACTTTTAAGGGCGATTTTGTTACAGAGATTGAATAATCCATTTTATTGATTGTTTTGGTTGTGGTTGGTTCAAAAATGGTTTATTCAAGTGCATTTTTGTGAACAAGTCCTCGCTGTAAACCAGACACATGAGGCTATTTTTATGTTAATAAGTCTATTTTATTTCGGCCTGTTGTTTTTCTTGTCTTGAAGTTCCTGTGTTAAATGTTCTTTAGAAAGTCAAATTTATTGATCTTTGAGAGGGCGTATTTACATTTTTATTCCATGGTCTTTATATTAGCTGAAATGGGTCTCAAAATGTCAATATTATCGTTTATCGCGATAAATTCTTGGTCAATTAATCGTCCAGCACAATCTGTTATCGTTACAAGCCTATGTGAGAGAGATATGCTTAATGCCATACTGTGGAACATTTCAGGCAAAGCAATAACATCTACACTCATAGATCAAGGTGGTGAAACCTGGTTGAAAAGTGACATACTGCAGCTTTAATTAACAGACACCGGTAGAAACACTTATGTTATCAGGTTCTTTTTTCAGACCAAGAATTAGTTTTTCTACTTTACAGTTTGGACTTCCTCAGAAACCGAGACGAGGGGCTTTTTTACTCTCACATACTTGGGTTTCTGTCTTGAGGAAGTGGGACTGCAGGTGGTTCTGTCTTCCTGCCTCCACCGAGAGAAAGACAGAACCAAAACCTGCTTAAATCATATCATTGTTGCACTATGACCTCTTGCATAAACTTGAGATTCTATATTTTGTTATTGATTTTTCAGTTTTATTTTGACTTGTATTTACCTTTTTGCTACTTACTTAAAATTGAATATTATCATTTATATTTTTTACTCTTTGTTATTAGATTATATTGTGAAGTGTGAGCTCCTGTGTCCAGATCATTTCCCTTGTGGATCAGTAAAGTTTGTCTAAGTCTAAATGAGCTAAACAACACGTCACAGTGACATGATGTGACTCTGAGGAAAACCAACAGTGATCAGTTCAAACTGTCAGGATGAAAACAAACTCTTAGTCTGAAAAAAGAACCTAATAACATAAATTATTGGAAGACCAACTGAACCTCATTGGACTGATAAGAGACATGAGTTAAAGCGATGTGTAAATCCTCCAATCTGGCATGAGATTATACAGCAGTAGCGCTGGATTATTTCACTTTACACAAGTCACCATTATTAAAATCTAGACTCAACTGTTCATAAATATATCTTAACACATTCACATTATCGTACACTGTTTGACTAAAGCTCTTATCACAATGAAGTTTAAGAAATACGTCACATTTGTATCAGCTCAGAGCACACACTGGCAGTAAGAGAGAACACAGTGAATACAGACAATAGAGGAACAAGGAACTGATGCAGGAATAAACGTTGGTTAATCTGGTCAGTCATTTTGTGAAGTCTTGAAAGACCACTGCTAAATAAAAAAATAATAATAATCATCATAATAAATAAATAAATAAAAGTATGGTATCAAAAACTAGTCTAAAAAGTGCAAAGTGAGTGACACTTGATAAATGTGTGGGGGAACCATGAGTTTTAGTTTGACAGAAGAAACAGGAGCAGGCAGAGGAACCCAGTCAAACACAGGGAGAACATGCAAACTCCACATCTTCTGGGAATGGAACCTGCAACCTCACAAATAAGAACATATTCCATGAAACTCTCCATTAAAAACCTTTGAAATGCTCATGGTCACATTTTTATACAGATCTTTTCCACCTTCAAGACACTTAGCACATTCACACACTCACACACCAGTGTACACACACACACCAGTGTACACACACACACACACACACACACAAGTGTACACACACACACCAGTGTACACACACACACCAGTGTACACACACACACACACACACACAGTGTACACATACACACCAGTGTACACACACACCAGTGTACACACACACAGTGTACACACACACACACACCAGTACACACACACACACACACACACACACACACACACACACACACACACAGTGTACACACACACACACCAGTGTACACACACACACACACCAGTGTACACACACACACCAGTGTACACACACACACACACCAGTGTACACACACACACACCAGTGTACACACACACACCAGTGTACACACACACACACCAGTGTACACACACACACACCAGTGTGTACACACACACACCAGTGTACACACACACCAGTGTACACACACACACCAGTGTACACACACACACCAGTGTACACACACACACACACACACACCAGTGTACACACACACACACCAGTGTACACACACACACACACACCAGTGTACACACACACACCAGTGTACACACACACACCAGTGTACACACACACACCAGTGTACACACACACACACCAGTGTACACACACACACCAGTGTACACACACACACCAGTGTACACACACACACCAGTGTACACACACACACCAGTGTACACACACACACACACACCAGTGTACACACACACACCAGTGTACACACACACACCAGTGTACACACACACACACACCAGTGTACACAGTGTACACACACCAGTGTACACACACACACCAGTGTACACACACACCAGTGTACACACACACACACACCAGTGTACACACACACACCAGTGTACACACACACACACCAGTGTACACACACACACACACACACACCAGTGTACACACACACCAGTGTACACACACACCAGTGTACACACACACACACCAGTGTACACACACCAGTGTACACACACACCAGTGTACACACACACACACACACACACACACACACACCAGTGTACACACACACACCAGTGTACACACACACACACCAGTGTACACACACACACCAGTGTACACACACACACCAGTGTACACACACACACCAGTGTACACACACACACACCAGTGTACACAGACACCAGTGTACACACACACACACCAGTGTACACACACACCAGTGTACACACACACCAATGCGCACACGCACTCCAGTGTACACACTGGTGTGTGTCTTGCCCAACAGCGTCCATGTGTGGGAGCTGGAACCACCTCTGACACTGTGGGTCAGTGGATCAGATCACTCAACCAATGATATTCATTATGTCAAGAGTGGGATTCACACCTGATGCTCTACCAGCTGAGCTACTGTCACTCAGTAGTGTGGAGTTTGCATGTTCTTCTGATGTTTGATGGGTTTCTTGGGTTCTCCAATTTCTCCCGTCAACTTAAACCTGCTAAAAAGGCAAATCTTCCAGCTAAGGTACTTCTGAAGATGAGTTTAATCCAGAGACTCTGAAGGATCACGGGTCAAATGTAGTTTTAACCAGTGTTGGGAATGATGGATTTTAAGTATAACAGTGCTACTAACAGTGGTACATTTTGGGTAATGGAGTAATCTAATGAATTACACTCCCCGTGGATACAAAGCTGTCATCGTTACAGGGAAAGTAAAGTGGCGTGTTACAGTTGTGTTGAATGAGGCGGCGGTGTCAGGCTTCATGCAGAGGACAGACTCACATTATCAGCAGGAGCGAGGAGAGCGAGGGACAGAGCAGGGACAACATGACTGGATGAGAAGTTGAGTGGGCGGAGTCTCTGCTCACGCTGCCTTGTAGTTTCTTTACCGCACACTTCAGGCTAATGAGATAAACTCAACAGAAAGTGACAATGGCAATGATGAGCAGTCAGGGACATTAAAGGCAAACTGGAAATCCCTACACTATTTAATCCTCATTGAAATAAAAGGCAAGAATGTGTATAAGTGTAACTGTGCCCTGGGGAAAAAAACCCAAAATAATCTGTCCTTGTCTGTCTCAAGTAACTCTACTCTAATGAAGCACTTCTCCCTGCTGTTCACCCTGAGCCCCGGTGCAGTGAGCGTGAGGTTCAGTCCAGATGGAGATGGAGCCACTGCATTAAAGGCAATAGAATATAACATGAAAAATAACTGGATAATTACTTTGCTGAGGAATTAATTACTTTTACAGCAGCGGAACTGAGTTACTAACTCTGTTACTTTATGGGGGAAGTAATTTGTAATGGTAACTAATTACTTTTTAAAAGTAAAATGCCCAACACTGGGTTGAACCCAGAGTCACTGAAGGTCAAATGCAGGTTTCACACAAATTCCCCTATTAGAACAAACAAGTGTAGATGGGTCCCACAGCTCCTGAGAGGTTTAACGCAGAGACTCTGATGGACGGGTCAAATGCAGAGGACACATTTCCTTATGAGAACAATAAAGTGAGCCTTAAACTTAACCTGGACACTGTCCTCTACTGTCTAAATCCACACATCACATTAGAACAACATATTAACATCCTGTTCTTATCAAATATAAATCCGTTCTGTCGTGGTCCTTCACAGCGTTGATGAGCTGTGCCTGTAGTCCTCAAACATCACCGTAGCGTACACCGCGTCTTCAGGCCCCACCAGAAGCGACTCCGACATCGGCGAATTCGTGAACGGATTCGTGTTCGACGCCCCCGCGAAATCTCGAAACGGCGAGGGAGGGGGCATCAGCGGCACCAGCGTCTCCTCTGCGGCGGGCACCTTGACTCCGGCGTATCCTTCTTCGTGATGAATCTGCGCGTTGTTATACAGAAACCCTTCGAGCAAACCGAAACACTCATTGTCCACGTCCTCTCCGTCCTCCAGGGAGTGCTGTTGCTCAAACGGGTGGAATTGTACCGGCAACATTGCGTCGGGTTGGAGGAAGTTGGCTTGGCGGTACACTGGCATACCTCCTCCGCTACTGCTACTGCTGCTCGCTTCGGGTAGTGTTATTAAATCTTTCACTTTTGGGCTGTTACTGCTTTTAAACGTCGACATTTCTGGTTGGTGGTTTTGGATAGCGCTTTGAGTATTGTTGTTTTGATGCATTGAAATAATCTGTATCTCTTCTTTAACTCTATTCACAGTTGTAGTAGTATTCACCGTAATATTCGTAGTAACATTTGCAGTAGTAGTAACGGTGCTTTGTTCACGTACTACCATCGGAGGTGGGGTTTCGGGGGGGTTGTATCTCAGCGGCTCGGTTTCGTCATCTTCTTCTTCGACGTTGTAAAGAGTTTTGGTGCTTAAGTCGGAGAATTCGAGCGCAGATCCCTGGAAGGCGCTGGCGTTGGCGGTGAGCGGTTTGATGACGGCGGTCTGGTTCGCGTCCTGTCTCTTCACGTGCACGGACAGTCTATGCCACATGTGCTCGCCTTTGGGTGGAGCCCGGGCACCTGGTTCAGACCATGATACAGACTTTCCATTAGAACTACAAACAGAATACAGAAAAAATACAAAATAAAAAGTTACTGTGAGGGACCCGGGATGTGGAGAGAAATTAAAGCACACAGCAAAAACTGGAGGGTTAAATATTTCAGGGTAAAATATTTCAGAGATGTTTTTAACACAGAACATGTTATTTTGACTATTTGAAAGTTAAATGTGGGTTGGAGTTTGGGTTATTTGCCAGAGTTGATGTGTGTGTAGTTAATCCAACTTCCCCTAGTGTTAGTTTAAAGGGCCCATCTCACACAAAATAACTCTTTTCACATTGTATCTTCTGCACATAAACAAGCACAGTTTGGGTTTTGGAACATCCATTACACAATAGTTCTGAAATCTTACTGATTTCTTGGAGACAGTCACAGACCAGGAACTATGAAAGACCGACTATTGCTCCTCCCCCCGCCCATCCTGAGAAAGCACAGGCTCCGCCCTCCAAACATGACATAGGTGACGAGTGAGCCGCCCTTCCTCCGCCCATCTCAGGGAGGGAGGGGGAGACAGACGTGCACCCTGATAGTGGTAGAAATAAACTTTTATTCATCATGGAGATACAGCGCGTTCAGCCGCATGTGTTGGACCCAAAATCGGACGAGGACTTTGAGGAGCACGAAGCTCATGCACCGCGTCCACATCAGCTGAACATTACTGATTGGTAAAGTTTTAATAAACACTAGTAGATCAACTTATTATATCATGGACACTGCAGTGTAGAACAATGAGCTTATGCTGAGGCGGGGTGGAGGCGGTGGAGGCGGTGGAGGCGGTGGAGCGGGGGAGGGGGGCGAGTGTGAAGTGCTTTCTGCTACGTCAAACGCGTCATAGGTGTAGCTGCCGCGTCATCGTTGTCGCAGCTTTAGTTCGTTGTCTCGTGGGAGGGTGACAGAAATACACTGCAATTTGTAAAAAAAAACCAAAACAAAACAACGCCAAATCAATCTAAAAAACACTTCAGCAACAAACACAAGGCCCACACATCACTCTTAGAAGGTAGAAAACTCTGAAAAGTTGATTTTGCATGAGATGGGCACTTTAACTTCCCTTTGTGTTCATTTGGCTCCTCCCACCACCACTTCAAACTCCCGCGAGAGTAGACCAGTTTGAACCAGTTTTGTTCAGAATTTCATCTTAAATTAACTCAAATAAAGTGTAAAAATAAAACACCTGTGTGTTATTTAGCTAAATCAGGATAACTCTACAAAGTGTTATCTGTTTACTCTCAAAACATTAATATAACTCTTGATTTCAGGTTAAACAGGAACTTTGGTGAAGTTTTACTTAATGAACATTTACAGAAATGTTAAATTAACAAATTAATAGATTGGACTCATATAAACCCTGAGAAAATTGATTCAAATTGATTCTGTGAGAGTCAACTTTAACACTCCACTTTTTGCTGTGTGTGTGTGTGTGTGCGTGCAAAACAACGCTGGTAACATTTATAATATTTACACTATTAAACAAAATAAAATTGGATTATGATTAGAGTGACTGGATTTTCAAATAAAACCTGAAACAGTCCCAGTTTGTGGTAGTTGATAATAATAAAATTCTGGAACGAATGAGTAATTAAGTTCTGCACTCGACCCATTCATGACTAACATGTGAGTCAGTCGAGTCATATTTTCTTTGTGTTTTGGTCGTTTTTAATCAGCTTTTCTTTATTTTACCTCAACAAATGACAATGTATGTCTCTACTATTGGCAGGGATCAAATTGGTCAAAAATAGGAACATTTGAGACATTTCTTGTATAAAACTGGGACAAATCCCTGGTTTTGGATAAATCTGCTGGGACAATGGACACCGGAAGTGTAGATTTGCCGAACTTCCAATTATTGGTTTTCTGTGGCAAAAAGTGTGTGTAAATGTGTGGCGTATTCTCCAACAGCTTCATAAATCTGCCCCATCACCAAATCTTCAACCAACAAGGTCCACAAAGGATAAACATGAAATTGATTTTTCATTTTAATTGTAGAATCAGTCTGAGTGAACAAGTTCCTTCTGTTTTATTCATGACCATAAGGTTTTGTTCAGTGTGTCACTAATGTGTGGTCATTGTTTCCTTTAAGTTTTCTTCTTTCTTCTCTTGATAGTGGATCTCTTGTGGATAAATTGTTCATGGAAGAATGTTTATCCTTCGCGGAGCTTGTTGGTTGAATATTTGGTGATGGGGCAGATTTATGAAACTGCTGGAGAATCCGACACACATTTACACAGACATTTTATCACAGAAAACCATTAACCATAACTTCCTCAAACCCTGCAATGGGGCACTTCCGGTTGTTGTGAAAAAGTCTATTACCAAGTGGTTTGTGATGAAGATGCCAAAGGTGGTTGTGACTATAGACAGTAATTTATGACCGTCTATTCACATTAACAGAATTTGCAGACTGAGAGATTTTCTATTTATTTATTTTTCTACTTTTTAAATATTATTATGTTAATTGTAGTATTTTATCTCATATGTTTAATAGTGAACAAAGATATTATATAATGTTACCAGCCGACATCGTGCTTTAAAAGTGCACTGCATAACTTTTCAGGTATAGAGTCCAACACCTGTTTGTCTCCATCAAAATATTATTACTTTGCCCAGAATTCTCCACAGTACGGCATTAAAACATGATGTCTCCATGGGGACAAGTGGTTGGGGCCAGTTATTATTGTTAATGAGCTCATGTACAGAGAAGATTCATGTTTTCAAAGTATTTTAGATTAATAGAAACACCTGTAATGGGGAAAAAAGCTACATATATGGTTAATACCTTATATTTGAGTATTACAGGCAAAGTGATAACATCTCCATGGAGACAAGCAGGTCCAAAAAGTTACACAGTGCGCCTTTAACATGCATTTTGAACATGCTTTAGTCTCTCATGCATGATCCCTGGGCACAGAGGGTTTAATTCAATCACGAGACAGGAGGTCAGAGCTGTGTGACCCACTTCTAACAGTGACTACAGCACAGACACAAAGGGACGAACAGGAGGAAGAAACAAGCGCCCCCCACAGCCCAGGGAGAGGTATTACACTCAGTGGAGCGCAGCAGTGGACAAGATCAGCTCAGTTTACTATGGATGTATCATGGTTTAAAGGTCTTATATCACGCAAAATTTACTCCTTACAATGCTGTTACCTCATCAAAAACACACTTCGTAGTTTATTTTTTTCATTCACACATGTTAGAGTAACTTTATCATTAGTCTGTGTACATCTCTAAAGTTCTAAAGATCTCAAAATGCTCTGTCCTTCCTTGTGGTGTCATTTATGAAAGTTTTCAAGTGAACAGCTCCTTTTTCTTTAGTTCACTAGAAATTCCAGGGCTGAAATAATCTGAATAGTTCTAGGGAAGGCGTATGGAGTTTAAGAACACAGTAGTACACAGGGTAGAACAAAAAGGTTTCTATCTGAGAGAAAAACTCAGCCTAAATCTGCAGGGTTTGTGTGAATGTGTGAAAACAACTCCAGGTCTGTTTGTGATGAAGAAAAACATTTTAACATAGATCATTTAACATTTAACATAGAGCATTATTGGCCCTTTAAATGTCTAAAAACATAACTTAAATCAGACATGTCCAAACTATGGCCCATGAACCAAATGTGGCCCTCTGACAAATTTTTCTTGGCCCTCAGACTTCCAGATGAATTGGCCCAAATTACCTTGAATCAATGAAAAAATTACTTTTTACTGCAAGTTTTTTTTTGAAAATGTACCTTGATAAAGCTAATATGTAATATTTAATGTGAGGTTTTAAGGATTTTTAGCATGAATAAAGACTGATGACTCATTCTAACATGTTAAACATGCACATATTTTAATAATTCAGTGTATTGAGCATCAGTCTACGGCCCTCGATCGGCCCTCTGCTTCGTCTCTGTTTAGATATGTGGCCCTTGATGAAAAAAGTTTGGACACACTTGACTTAAATGTTTCTCAGTATGGCATTAAACCTTTCTATCCTCATGCAGACCAAACCAGACCAAGTTACAGGTCAGATCTGTGGAGAGGTGACCCCAATCACAATCAGAATGTCTGTTTTTCAAGGTATTTCTGACACATAACACCACCTGTAATTGAATAAATGTAAAGTAGAGCTGTTTAATGTCACACTGTGGAACATTCCAGGCAGAGCAATGACATCTCCATGGAAACAAGCAGGTGACGGACCCTCCACCGGAAAAGTTACACAATGCACCTTTAATTTCACAGTATGACTCACCTTCCGTTGCTGGTGTTCTTTTTCCTCTTGAACATACTGAGGAGACTGTTGCTCCTGCAGGCGATTTTCCCGTCTCCAACGTGCATCCGGACCGCATCCGAAGTCGTGAACGCGCTCCGAACATTCCTCTCCGGTTTGGCGATTATAATGTACATTTTTGGCGTAAACATACAACCCAACGCCACGGTAACACTTAAACTGACCGAAAACGACGTGGTTATGATCTTATAGTTACTGCCGAAATAGATAGGCACAAAAGCGAGCCAGATGATGCAGGTTGTGTACATTGTGAACGCGATGTACTTTGCTTCGTTGAAATTAGCAGGTACATTACGAGTTTTGAAAGCGTAGTAGGTACAGCTCAAAATCAGCAAACCGTTGTAGCCGAGAGGTGCTACAACAACTAAGTTACTTGTATTGCAAATTAGGAAAACTTCTCGGATACTTGGGTAGGATTTGACGGGTTCTGGAGGTTCCATAACTATCAGCGTGATCTCTAAGCTCAACTGCAGGCTTATGAGGATTGACGCGATCACAACTTGGGCCCACGCGCTCATAAATCTCGGTTTCCTGGTGCAGATTTTCTTCTTGCTTCCGGCCAGAATCCTCGCAATCCGGTTGGTTTTCGTCACCAAAGCGGAGTAGCACATAGAAGCGGACAGTCCAACTAAAATGCGCTGAAGATAGCAGGAGACAATAGTTGGGCGTGCGATGAGCGTGAAGGGGCAGAGGTAACCCAGAAAGATGCCGGCCAGAATGATGTAGCAGAGTTCACGGCTGGAGGATTTGACGACCGGCGTGTCCCGGTAAACGACAAAAACCAGAGCGACGAAAGAGGTGACTAAAATGCCCAGACAGCTGAAGACCACCTGGATGATGGACTCAGGGTTGCCCCACTCCAGGTAACGCAGAGGGATGGGCTCACAGCCTAAAAAAGAGAAGAAGAAGAAGAAGAAAAGTGGAGGAGAAATCAGTTATATGCAAAATAGAGGTGAAAAAAATTATTGTAATGGAATCAAAATCACAATTTGAATGGTCAAGATCAAGGACAGTAATGCCCCAAAAAATGCTTAAGAAAACAGATAAAAAAACAATCTAAGAATAAAACACGAGCACACGCAATAAAACAAGGCTAAGAACACAGAGAAATCTATAGAAAATCAACTCAAAAACTCAAAAAAGTGCATTTTCAGCAGCGATTTAAAACTCTAAAAAAGAATTGGACACAATTAATGCTGTCAAGTGATTAAAAATGGAGAGATTAATGAATTATGATCTGTAATTAATCTAAATAATCTCTTTTTAATCTCATCTATAAATTGCTGAGAAAAACTCAACTTGAGGTATTTTCATTTAAATTCAGTATTACATTATTGTGGCCGATCAACAGACTGATATAGAACAGAAAAAGTGACTTTATAAAGTCAGTTATTGTTTAACAAACTTTAACAGATGCAGTCATTTACATTCCGCTGTGTTCTTTTGTCAAACTTTAACTGTGTGTGTGCACAAACTACAGTCCCACAAACTAAATATAAGTGTAAAATAAAATATACAAATGATTGTTTGCCTATCATGCCTATCATTTGTACTGGATATTTTATTTTGGCATTAATGAAAACATTTTAAGCAGCCTAAACATGCAGATGTGGTTTAATCTTGCACACATTTTAGACAATTCCTTTCCGCTTCTCTGTGTTTGACAGAACTTAAGAAAGTGAACGCCCCATTAGGGATGGGCATTCCATGAAATTTTATTAATCAATCGTCGGGAGAATTAATGATAGATTTTCGATTAATCATTAACGTTTTTATGTTAGAATTATCATAATTATTATTACTGTTACTAATCTGCATAAATAAACTCAACTTTACAACATATAGCTTAAACCATAACCACTCTAGAGTCACATCAGCCTGTTTGACATTATGCAGATTTGCTCAAGTCTCACAGAAGCCAAACTTAAAACTGCATGGCTAATTTGCATAATCTAAGCAAAAGAAAAAAAAAAAAAACACTCTTGTGCATTGATGTGGTTCAGCTCCTATGTGACTAAAGGACACCACTCAGTGGAATATGAGTGTTCTTTCTGTGACAGAGGGATGTTGATGGTGATGGTGAGTCTGTTCCGTGTGTCGTGTGATGTTTTCAGAGATCAGACATGTGCAGGTTTATCACAGATGCGGTGATAACGGGAATGAAAATTACAATTCTTTGCGGGAGTGAGCGGAGCAGGACTGTACAGTGCGGGAGCCAACAACTCATAAAAACAGATTTTATAATAAGGCAACTCGCATACAGAAACAGTAAAGTTAGAAATTTAAAATAAGATTAACGCGATTCAAAAACATAACGCGCTAAATATGACTGTAATTAATGAATCGCAATTAACACGATAATTTGACACCCCTAGACACAATTTGCAAATTTGCAAAGTCTGTAATTTTTTTGAAGTACCATCATTTCCTTGCTCTTGCGTCCTTTGTGTTTTGTGTCAGCCAAATATGTTTTGATATGGATGGTCCATGCGTGACTAATAAAGTATTGGTGAAGTGTGTATTCGGGATCCAAAACAAATGATCTCCTCCACAAACAACAAAATATCCCATCTTATTCTAGTGTGCAGTTCTGTGTGCCAACATTTTAATGGTCCTATCTTATGCACAGTTGAATTTTGTGAGCTTTGTTGAGCCATGTTGTTATCTCTTCAAAAACAGACCTGGAGATGTGTTTTGTTTCATTTACACAATGATTAAGTACGGTATTTTTCGGACTGTAAGTGTCACTTTTTTTCATGGTTTGGGTGTTTCCTGTGACTTATATATTAAAATGTTGAGAGTGAAGTGGTGAGAGGTTCTAGTCTTGTGTGTGAGTATCTGCTGCTCCTGTTCCTCCTGCACCACTGTCACTTCACTCTACTGCACATGTCTCCTGCAAAAAGAGCCTCTGTTCTGTCTGTATCATGTCAGTCGATTGCACCATTACTTCTGCACCACTGAACACTTAATATTTAAACAAACTTAAAAAGACGACTGACAAGACTGAACACAAATGCCTCCAAAAAACAAAATCAGATTTTGCAGATTACAAACTGCAAGTCGTGAAATTTGCAGCTGAAAACACAAATCGAGCAGCAGAAAGAAAGTTTGGAGTGAGAGAGAAACGTGTGACACCAGGAGGATGCACCATGAAACTTTCCTGAAGTCACTGGATGATGGACAAAGCCTGGACTTCAGTGACACTGAAATCATCCTGTCGAGATTCAGAAAGACCCGAATAATTCTAACTGGAACTGATGCTGAGTCTGACGACAGCGACACAGAAGAGGAAGCGGCGCTCTGTTTACCTCCAGAGGTCGTGGAGTTGTTCAGAAGTGACATCGAGGATGAAGAATTCAATAGATTTAGTGATTTGGAGTGAGATGGAGAGTTTGGTAAACTTGATCTGTTCTGTTGTTTATGTTATAAACGGCACGGTGGCCGAGTGGCTAGCACTCATGCCAAAACATTATACAGGTCTCCATGAACAGTTGATAGTCAAGATCAGTTAAATACAATCAATTCAGTCATTGTGTCCTCAGGCAAGACACTTCAACCTCATTGCCTAGTATGAAAGTGGTGTGTGTGTGTGTGTGTGTGTGTGTGTGTGTGTGTGTGTATGTGTGTATGTGTGTATGTGTGTGTGCGTGTGTGAGTGTGAGTGATGGTGGTGGTCGGAGGGACCGATGGCGCCGAGTGTCATGGCATCTGTGCTTCTGTCAGTCTGCCCCAGGGCAGCTGTGGGTACAACAGCAGTTTACCATCACCAGGTATAGAGTGAATGAATAATGCTGTATGAATGAATGCTGAATGAATAATGCTGAATAATGCTCTGTCTTTGGGGACAGAAAATGTCTGTGAAAGCGCTATATAAATAAAGACTTACTTACTTACTTATAGTTTATCTGAAGAACTGTTCATATGTGACGTTAACAGTCTGTTGTTCTCTCTTCTATTGTTGTTACTAGAACTTGACTTTACACAGGAAATGTCGGTTCCTGTTTTCTGATGTTATAAAATAAGCTTCCCCAAAAAGTGCAACTTATATATGTTTTATTCATCTTCATTACACATTTTTTGGCTGGTGCAACCGGAAAATACAGTAACCCTTTATTATTAGCCTGTCTACATCCCTAAAACTCAGAATGCTCTGCTCCACCTTGTGATGTCATGTTGTGGTAGTTTTCAAAGTGAACAGCTCCTTTTCCCTTTAGTTCAGTAGAGACTGGCAACTCCAGGGATGAAACTATCCAAATGATTCTAGTGAAGATGTGTGGAGTTCCTATATGACCACATGACATCACAAGGTGGAACAGAGTGCTTTCAATTTGAGAGAAGAACAAAATGTGCAGGGTTTGTGTGTTAAACATGTGAGTGAAACAAAACACAACTGCAGGTCTGTGTGTGATGAGGAAATGACATTAGAACAGAGATCTGAAAATAGCCTCATATGACCTTTTACTCTGTCATTTCTTGTCATGTTTGTGTTTTGACTCCAAATCTGATAATTCACACAAAACAAATCTACCAATGTGTATGAACGTCAACTGAACTTAATCCAGTGTTTGTCAATCAGAGGCACGGGGACTCGTTAGAGTGTACATGAAGAGGTAAGGACGGGACAATAAACAATAATATCATTTACTGTCTTAAAAAGGACAGACAGTCATCATCCTGGGACAGTTTACACAATCGTGAGAATCTCAAATCATAAATCACCAGAATGGGCAGAAAAAAGACACTTCTAGATCACTGTTATTTTCACTTATATCTAGTGTTGCCATAGTTACTTTGAAATAGTAATCTGACTACTCTTTAATAAATAACTTAGTTAAGTTACTGACTACTTGCTTTTAAAAGTAACTAAGTTAGATTACAAGTTACTTTATGTTACTGTTTTCTTGCTGCTCTGTTATCGTGGTTGTGCCGTGCTGTGTCTCTAGATGTTTCTTTAGGTTTGATGTTGTTTTCTTGAAGTCACTTTGTCTCCAGCACAGAGTGAACAACCAGCCTTTATGTTGCCATCCTTAGCTGAAATAAAATTAAAATAATGTTTGTATTTCCAGCTGCAAAAGTCGTACCTCTCTCCCTCCAGTGTTCACATCTGACTGGCGGCGGAGTGGAGATGATGTAACATCATAGGAAATGTTTCACCAGAGACAATTTATACGATCTTTGGGGTCACTTAACCCACGTCGCCAAAAAATAAAAATAAATAAATAACCTACGTCGCCCTGAAACCCCAAAATAGTAACGCACAGTGTATTAGATAAACAGTGTAGGGAAGGTGACTTTTAAAATGTATTCCCCTACAGATTACAGATTACATACCCCAAAATGTAGTTTGTAATGGAATCCATTAAGTTACTTAAAGTGAGTAATGTAATCTGAACACTTTGGATTAGTTGATATTGTCATGCTTTTTAAAACTACAAGTGTAGCGACCACATCCTGAAAATTAATGTTTGTTCTCTTCAAACTGGTTCTTGACCCCAAGTCTCCATGAACAGACTTTTGTTTACTGTAGAGAAGCAAAGACGAGGAAATCTTAACATAAGATGTTTTGTCTTTTAAAAGAAAATACAAAGCCCAGTCTTTCCTTAACCGTATTAAAAATATTATTGATAGAGAAATGATTTCTATATGAAATCACTGCTGCTTTAAATTATGTGCACCTACTGTTAGTGTCATATTGTTTATTAAAAAAAAAAAAAAAAAAACTTTCAGTACAAACATAAAGGTGCCAGTCCAGTAAAAATCTGTGATATTTGATGTTTTTTACACAAAATTATGCAGAATCAGATTATTAACAACGACGATTATTAACGACCTCGTCCAATGAGTGACTGACACCACCAAAATTAACAAGACGTTTACATCGCGCTTATTGTTGTGGAAAATACCGACATGTAATCCAGTTCACTGAAACAGTAACTGTAACTGAATATAGTTACTCATAATTTGTACTCTGATTACGTAACACTGGTACATGTAATCTGTTACTCCCCAACACTGTAGATAAGTAACTTAAATCTGATTACTGGTTTAGAAATAGGACTGCGTTAGACACTTGTTACTGAAAAAAGTAGTCGGACTACAGTAACGTGGTACTAAGTAGTGCGTTAGTGGCAACACTGGTTATAACAAAGTACAACATTTAAACAGTTGTATAAATATGGAACCTATTCATAATATTCATCATTATTCATATCCATAACATGTTTAAACCGTCATTAAGTTTTATTAGCATTATTATCATGATATCATTGTTAATCACAATTCTTTTGGCCATGATAATCGTCTGTATTGTCCCATGCCCATGCAGAAGCTGGAGTAATTACTGTAAATGAACAGGTGGAAGGTGGAAGTGGTTTTAGATCTTCACTGAGAGACAAAATCATCAAATAAATGTGAGCCTCTAAGTGTAAAGTAGGTTTTCAGCACAACTATAAATATCCCCTTTTCTGAGTCGTGGCCGTAGTCAGAGGAGGGGCCACTGCAGAGGGACAGACGCGCCGCTAATGGGGCTTAAACGACACAGTACGGAAAAAACAATCAATTACAATTATCAATACTTATTATGAAATGTTCTAAGGACAAAAACATCAAAAACATTTATACTCAGTTCAACTAGTGTGGGATTCAGATTCAGTTTGTGGAGCAAGAATACAGCGAAATCCTCCTGCTCGATGGTTTTTAAATGACCTTCATCTGTCAGAACTACTTTAAAGATGCATCATGGAACTTTTCTGGAGAAAGGTGAGCCGTGAAGATGTTTTTTTTGTTTTTTCTGTCGCTATTTTCTACGGAGAAAGATGAGTTTAATGCCATACTAAAGAACACTTCGCCCAAAAAGTAATGTAGGATGTAGAAGCAAGTGATGTATCCTTCATCTGAAAAGTTACATGATGTACCTTTTTTTTTTTTTTTTCTTGTTCTTATGTGGTGGTGGCGTGACTTTCCCACAAGTGCGTGTCTTTGAAATCGCAGCAGAGCGTTTGTAAAATGGGCCAAAGATTTGAAGATGATGAATGGAGCTGAGGAGCCACAGGAGCGAGGGAGACGGAGAGTAAAAGAGAGAGAGAGAGAGGGAAGGAAAGAGAGGAAATAGGGCGAGAGGAGAGGGAGTGTGGAACAGGTGAAAGAGACAGAGAGAGAGAGAGAGAGAGGATCTGAACCACAGGAGCGAGGGAGACGGAGGGTAAAAGAAGAAAGGGGAAAGGAAAGAGAGGAAATAGGATGAGAGGCGAGAGAGAGAGAGAAAGAGAGAGAAGGTTCTGAGTCACCGAAGAGAGGGAGATGAAGGGTGACTGAGAGAGAGGGAAGGAAAGAGAGGAAATAGGAAGAGAGGACAGGAAAGGTGAGAGAGAGAGAGAGAGAGAGAGGGCAAAAAAGAGGGAGAGAAGAGAAACTGGAAGAAGGAGAGAGAGGAAATAGGGCGAAAGGAGAGAGAGTGTGGAACAGGTGAAAGAGAGAGAAAGAATGTGAGCCACGAGGGAGAGGAAGGGCAAAGAAGAGGGAGAGAGGTGTGGTGTTGTGGTGGTGTGGTGAGAGAAGAGGGGGAGAGAGTGAAAGAAAAAGAAGGAGAAAGGAAAGAGGAAGAGAGGACAGAAGAGGTGAACGTGAGAGACAGGAACGAGGGTGAGAGAGAAAGAGAGTAAAAAAGAGGGAAAGGCATGGAGTGAGACAAGCGAGTGGAAGGAAAGAGAGGAAATAGGAAGAGAGTCCAGAAGAGGTGAGAGACAGAAGTGCGGGTGAGAGAGAGAGAGAGAAGAGGAAGGGAGAGAGGGGAAATAGGGCGAGAGGAGAGAAAGTATGGAACAGGTGAGAAAGAGAGAGAGAGAATGTGAGTCACAGGAGTGAGGGAGAGGAAGGTGGAGGTAATTCACCAATCAGGGACCAGGGTTCTCACAGCAGGATTCCAGGTGAACAATAAGAAATTGAAACACACAAAACAAGTCACAGAACTGGAGGTCTGGGAGGGTAACACAAGTAGAAGAGCACATAGACTAGTAGAGGATGACAGAGGACACTGTGCACACAGTCTGTACTGAATAAAGACAGAAGAAAGACAGGATAAAGACAGTTACCTTCCAGTAGTTCGTTGGGCCACCAGCCGAGCTCACAGGCTTTACACGTGAACTCATCCTGCACAAACTCATTGTCTTTACAGGGAGTACAGATCCAGCAGCAGCTCACCTCCCCTTTTCTGATCACCTGAAACAGAACAGTTTCATATAAAACACATATCATGCTAAATGTAATATAATATAATATAATCACGTAAAATTCATTTATTATTTTAATTGATATATCATATAAAACACAATTGTATTCCATATATATAGTCGGGGGTCCCTGCTCCATCATCTTGGGGGTCCCTGGCCTGAAAAACGTTGAAGACCTCTATACTAAAGGAAACCCGTGTTTTATTATTGAAGAGTCAGAAAGGGGCTTTGCTCTTCTCTTCTGCTGCTCTTGTATTATTGATCCTTTTCGAGCACAGATTCCATGTGTGTCACATGTTTATTTCATGTTTAAAGTGTGGGAACAATATGCTGCTGTGTGAGGGAGCTGCCCTCATGTTTAGTTCCACAGACCACAGGGGGACTGGTCCAGCGCTCACATCTTTAGATTCAGGTGTAGACTGTGTGCATTATTCTGACATCTTAAAACCTTCTGGACAAACTACATAACTACTTTTTAATGAAGAGTATGAACATGTGTTTATGTAGATCACTTTCTCTTTTACATTTGAACACAAGGCTAAGTCACATCAGAAAATACAGTTTTATCTTTCTGTTTATGTCACATGTTTGATTTCCTGAAGTTAATCACACACTGGAGGAACAGATGGATCAGACCAGGACTGTACAAAGTTGTTTTTGTTTTTTTCCACAAATACTGAAACATAAAGCATGTGGAGGACCACTCTGAAGGTACATTTCTTCCAAAACGTTTAGGTTATAGAGCATTATACACTGAAAAAAAAAGTCACTGGATATGGGTAAAAATAATATGGAAAGTGGCTGTGTGCAAGAAAACTTATGTTTAGACTTTGAAATGTCCCCTCTATGTATAATTATCTCAGAACACAAACGTCACTTTCTCAAGTGAATGAAGTGTGGTTAAATCATGCTGAGTACACATATTTATTTTATCGTATCTAATCATGAAAATGAACCTTATATTTATTATTATTTTGTTTTTTATGATTTAATTCAGTCTGCACAACTTCATCTAGGCTTATATGCAACATCAAATGTTCTTAAAGGTTTTAAATAAAAACAAGTACACAGGAGCGCTCTTTGGTTTTCCACACTTTTTTGTATTGTCTTAAATGAATCAAACAGCTCAGGTCCAGAGACACACGGTCTGTTTGGAGCTGGACACTATCAAGACTTATTCCACTCATGAAGCACTGGTGTGGGTCTGTAGAGACAAGAATAAGACATGATTACAATACGACGATCTGCTCTGTGCTGTACACACTTACATGTACTGATAGAACTTATTCCTCTGTAATAGAGTAATGGAACAGTTCAGAGCAGACTTTCCCAACATGCATTGGGTAACAGGTAGGGCAGTACAACATTGCCACACACACTGTAGACACAAGTGATGACACTTTTTCATTACAAAATATGTTGTAAAAAATCGACCTGTAGACCTGTAGATAACACTTAGTTTCATGCAAACAGCCCTTACACAAACTCTCATTTCAAATGCAAACACAAACGTGTTTACAATGACAAGGATGAAAAGTTTTCCCTCCAGATGAGCTCTCACGGTGCTCCAGGACGCACACTGCAGTGTCCTCTGCTTCTGGAATTGTCCTGTGTCCTGCTACATTGGAATTTTCCCTCACAATATTTTGGGGAATTCTCAAGGGAGGAGCTTCACCACAAATGAAACAAAATCATGTTTCCTCAGCCTGATCAAAACATGCAGGTCAAACATCAGCCACACTCAAGCGACTTTTGTAAGATTTATGTTTGACAGAGAATCTTAAAAAAGTCATGTTGTTGTAAAATTTGAGTTCCTTTGAGCTTGTGCAGAAATCCCATAGACAGTGTATAGAAATGGACAAGGCTAACGCACAAGCAACCACTTATCAAATAGGAAATTCGAGTGTGGCTCTTCAGGCTTCTACTGACCCTGGCTTCAACTGACTTACATGAGAATATTATGGCCCCTCTCTCTGTACCTGCAGCTTTGTTTGTGATAAGAAAACAACATTATAACTTTGATCAGATTTGTTTCTTTTTTTTTTGGAGCTATATATCGGTCCTCCATTTCAGTTAGTGTTTGTTTTGAGTCTGTTCTGCCTTCAGTCTCTTGGAGCACTGTTACCTCCTCAAGATGTTTATACTTCACATAATCCTTTTTCAAAATCATGTTGGTAACCTCCTGGAGCTCACGTCAACAGATAAACAAAGAGGATTATAATGTTTCCAAGGCTGTACATGTGCATAGGGTGAATTTAAAAATAAAATAAAAATTCAATATTGTGATTAATTGATGTAATACATTTTTTTTTAAATACATTTTTGCTAAAAAAAAAAAAAAAAAGCATGCATGCAGGTGATGTGCCTCTACAGAAATGTTACACAGTGCTGCTTTTAGAGAGAAAAAGACATAACATAACAGAGAAACACAAGAAACATAACAATATTTAGGGGGAGGGGAAATGTTTATTTCTTTTTTTAATCATTAGACTTGTTGCGTTGTGTCTCTGTGAGTCGGTGTGATCCTCGTTTGGTTTCGTGGGAGAAAAGGAGTCGCAGGTTTCATCTGAACAGTTTTTGAAATGGAAACACTTCAACTTCCATTCAGCGTTTTGACTCTTAAAATGAGCTCTGGATGGAAATGAAACATCTCAATTTCAAAAGTGTCCAGCGACCTTTGACCCCTCTCTACCACACGAGTGACTCTTAAAGGACACAGGGGGCGCTGTCTAACAGACCCTCTTCTTGGGCTTGTCCCACTGTGGAAAGAGCCGAGCCAGAACAGTTCTGGGCCGGTTCCTGAAGGCGCTGAGATGAAAGTTCAGATGTTTCATGGCGTCCTTCTGGAAGTCTGTGGGATCCGGTCCCAGAGCCATGACCAGGAGCTTGGAGGCAGAGCCGTATTCATGGATCAGGTCTCTGGCTCCAGCTTTGCCCAGCTTCTTGATGTTTTTGGGTTTGATGTGAACTTCAGCTGGGACAATAAACTGGTCCAGAGCCTTCTCCAGAATCTGCACTAAAGCATCGTGGTGGGACCTCATTTTGGAGGGCAGCTTTTGTAGCAGTTTTTGTCACCAGAGCGTGGATCACCAGGCTTTCCACTGAGCCCAGGGTCTGTGAGGCCTGAGGAGCTGCAGGGGGCTCTGGAGCTGAGGCTGGACTTTCTGGCTCCAACTTCTCACACTCTTCTTCTACTGTTATGTTCTCTGCTGTGTGGAACTGCACCTCCTCTGGGTTTGTCTCGTCTGCAGTTTGGAGGTGATTTTGGACCTCCATCAGTGTCTCTGTGTTCTCAGGGGTTTGGTCTTCTTGAATTTGTGTCTCACTTGGACTGAGGTCTTCCACAGAGCTGATGTCCAGCTGCTCTGGAGTCTGGTTATTTTCAGGAGTTGAACTGTTGTCAAACATACTGAGAATCTCCTCTTCCTCAGGACTTTGTTGTTCGAGTCCAGTTTCTCCTGGTGTTGGACTCTCTGCATCATCTGCAGTCTCTGCCTCCTCTGGTTTTTGATCCTCCTCTGGACTCTTGGAGTTGTCCAGACATTGGGTCTCCTTTGATACTTCCAGGATCTGAACCTGCATTGGACTCTCTGTATCCTCTGGAGTCTCTAGTGTCTCTGACTCCTTTTGATCCTGGGTCTCAGTTTGAGTTTCCACTGAACTTTTGTGGAACTCACCCAGAGTTTGGCGTTCCTCGGAGCAGTCACTTGAAACAGGCTCAGGGTTTATAAAAACCTGAGCCTCTTCGGCAGGTTCATGAGAGCTGTGTCTGTGGCTCTCTTCTGATGTCTCTTCTGACACATCATCACTGTCTGAGCTGTTCAGTGGCTGCTCCTCCTGATTGTCCTGAGCTGTGGTTTGTGGAATGTGGCTCTCCTCTTGGTTCTCCTGGTCTGGAGTTTCCTGTGGAGCCTCTGGACTCACGCTCACATCTGAAAGTGTCTCACAGCGTTCTCCTGACGTCTGTGTCTCTGTGTCTTCTGTGCTCACTGAAGCTGTTTGAAGGGACTGGCCCTCTGAATACTCCTCTGAAGTGAATTCCTCAGGTTTCTCCAGGGGAAGGTCCTTGTCTGGGACTTTAAAGCCCATCAAGAGGAGCAGTGAGGTGGACGCGTTCCTCTTGGCCTCCTTCTTTGTGTGTCCAGAGCCAGAGGCGGTGAACTGGTCCAGGGTCACCTCCATAGTGAACACCCAGCTGCTGTTCACCAGCTCCCCACTCACCAGGCGGTACTCAGCGACCTTCTGTCTGCGGATCATCTGCAGCTCAGACAGGCGCGTGGTGGGATCCTTCTCCAGACCGAAGTCCGGAGAGATGTGAGCAGGCAGAGCTCTGGTCTGCTCCTCCAGAGTGTTCTCTGGTTGAGGAGCAGGTTCAGCTGAGGTTTGAGGAGCAGGTTCAGCTGTGGGGTGAGGAGCAGGTGGGATCAGCTCCTCCTCTGGGACTGTGTATCCCATCATCTGGAGCAGAACTGCAGCCGCTCTCCTCCTGGCCTCCTTCTTGGAGCCCCCTTTGCCCACCGCAGTGTGCTGGTCCACGGACACCTCCATGGAGAAGGTCCAGTGGGTGTGGGTCACCGCGCCCTCCAGCAGGCGGTACTGGGCGGGCGGGTGTTTGCGGGCCATGAGCAGCTCGGACAGGCGAGTGCAGGGGTCTTTGTTCAGACCAAAGTCTGGATGGCAGTGGGGCGGGAGGTGGGCGTAGCTGTTGGTGTAGCTGTAGCCATAAGCGCCACTGTGGTTCCTCTGATACGTCTCCACTATGTTTGTCACCATGACACAGGCCCTGGTCTTCACCTCTCTCTTGTTGGGACCTTGCGTTTCTGCCCAGAAGGGCCCGACCGAAGCTCGGACGGTGAAGACGGGGCGGGGGTGAGGCGCCGTGGTGGACTCGATGAATTTGACGGGCAAACCCAGGCCCTGTGCCAGGCTGTACAGACGTTTGAAGGGGGGCATGGAGCCGTTGGTCGACATGAGGGAGATGTGTGCGGACATGGCGGTCGACAGAGTAAAGTGTTTGCTGAAGTGTCTCGTTCTGAGATGTGTCTTCTACAAAGGTTTGGTTCGAAGTGAAGAAATCTGAGCTGATCTCCCAACTTACACAAGACAAACTGTGATGTCACAAAGTCCAGTGATGTTCCACAGAATCTCCATGGAGACGGCAGATCTCCATGGAGACGGCAGATCTCCATGGAGATCCATGCAACATGCAACATTCCGGAATGCAACATTGGAAAAGAACACATTTTACTGCAAACAAATATTTAACTTGAAAACATATTAAATATACTGCATATATAAATGAAATATACAGTAATTACAATAAAAAAAAAATCAGTTTTGTTCACATAATGTTGTGTTGGGTGAGTGAATTTACATATCGCAGTCGTACCACCTGATCTTGTCTGATGTGTGAAGTTCAGCAGGGATGAGTCTGGCTCATCATTGTTCATTGTTGTTTGCTGTTATATTCCCATTATTTAGTTTTACTAAAACAAATAACAACGTCTTTCACTTTGACTTTCCTGAACAGAATGAATACAGACTTTCAGTCGTTGCTGTTTCATACACACATTTGCCTCATTTCTTCCTTTTAACTCTGCTCCAAACCAATGTTTCTTTTAGTGTACAAGTGTATAAATCAACATTTACACATTCAAACGTTTTGGAACAAATGTACCTCCATAGACCAACAACACCAGACTGGTGTTATTGTAATACAGTGAGTAATTTTACACAGTTTTCACAGAGCCTTAAAAAGGCTTGAAACATTATTTATCATGTAGTTAATGGTATGGGCACTGCAAAGTTATGTGACGTTATAATGGCTTACTCACATTTGTAGTAAAAAGTACTGTCTACGATGATTCAGGCCAATTCAGAAGGAAGCCAGGGGGCAACAAAATGATTTAAAATGATTTAAGAATGCTTTTGGTATTTGGTATTTTATTCATGATGTGAATAATGCAGGTTTGTCGAATGGTGCTGTTTCCTCTGTGTGTAATCGGAACAGTCTGATCTAAGTCTTATCCTGTGTGTTACCTTGATCTCTCCTCTGGAGCAGGGCTCACTGCACACAGACCGGACCTGCTCACTGCGGTTTATCACCGTGTCATCGTCCAGACTCAGAGCGCCCTCGTGCCACGACCCAATGTTTATGTAATCATACACCCCAGACTCCAGCTGCTGGAAGTTCATTATCTCATACCTACAACACAAGACGGGAAGGAAAGAGCACAATACATCAAAACAGGGACTAAAGCAGGACTAAAGCAGGACAAAACCAGAAGTAAACCAGGACTAAGCCAAGACTAAAGCTGGACAGGACCTAAAACAGGACATAACAGGGTACAGAAGACATATTTACTGACACACACCACATCAAAACAGAGACTAAACCTGAACTTCTAATTCTTAGTTAGTAAATGAAAAGTAATTAAGTGGAGTTTATTTAAATCACACTTTTCACAAGCCACACACTACATGAAGAAAAATCAAGGATAAAACACCACAAGTCATATAAAAAGTCTGAATAATGCATAAAGGAGCATCTGTTTTAGAAATTACAGTCAGTGCTGGTGTAGTCTTTAGTATTTTCTCTTTCAGCTGTTATTGGTATTCCTCTCTGATAAAAGGCTTAAAAACAAACTGTCATCTGTGAAGGTCAAAACAGGAAGTACAGAAATCCGCCTGGAATTTTTATTTATATTGAACAAAATCCAGAAACCACAGAACTGACACAGAATATTAATGTCACTTTTCTAGTTCATTCTTTTACAGTGATGGGAGGGAAAGAGATGAGCTCACCGATCAAAGTGTCTGGTTTAAAACTGTCAAAATGGGGTTTGGTGGCAGCTGTGACATTCTAGTTTTTAAAATGTATTATGTTTCTGTACCATAATATAGAACTAAACCTGTCTATCTTACATTTATCCAACTTATTCAGCCCTGCCCTGCCCACTTTTGTCTCTAAATACTCCAAAACAGCATTTTTTGTGGCTTTATTGTCCACATTTAATGTATTTGCTGTCAAGATCAGCATTGTTGATTAAGGCGTCCACGTTAGCTTCCGGAATAAGGTGGATTCAGTGATGGATGTTTTTATTGTTCAAAAAGATGCCATTACCAAAATGTTATTTCAGTTTCGATACTAAAGAATAGACTCAACACTCAAAACTGATTCTGACACCACAATGACAGAGAATAGAATGTGATTTTTAACATTAAATAATAGTGCCGTATTTTTTGGACTATAAATCTCACTTTTTTCATGGTTTGTGTGTTTCCTGTGACTTATATTCCGATGTGACTTATATATTAAAATGTTGACACTGAAGCGTGGAGAGGTTCTAGTTTTGTGTGTGAGTGTCTCCTGCAGAAAGAGCCTCTGTTCTGTCTGTATCATGTCAGTCGATCGCACCATTACTTCTGCACCACTGAACATTTAACATTTAAACAAACTTATAAAGACAGACTGAGAAGACTGAACACAAATGCCCCCAAAAACAAAATCTGATTTTGCAGATTACAAACTGCAAGTCGTGAAATCTGCAGCTGAAAACAATAATCGAGCAGCAGAAAGAAAGTTTGGAGTGAGAGAGAAACTTGTGACATCGGGAAGATGCACCATGAAACTTTCCTGAAGTCACTGGATGATGGACAAAGCCTGGACTTCAGTGACACTGAAACCATCCTGTCGGGATTCAGAAAGACCTGAATAATTCTAACTGGAACTGATGCTGAGTCTGACGACAGCGACACAGAAGAGGAAGCGGCGCTCTGTTTACCTCCAGAGGTCGAGGCAGAGTTGTTCAGTGACACCGAGGAGAATGAAGAATTGAATGGATTTAGTGATTTGGAGTGAGATGGAGAGTTTGTTAAACTTGTTCTGTTCTGTTGTTTATGTTATAGTTTATCTGAAGAACTGTTCATATGTGACGTTAACAGTCTGTTGTTCTCTCTTTTATTGTTATTAATACAAGGGTTGCGACTTATACTCCAAAGTGACTAGTCCGAAAAATAAGGTGTTTTCTTTTATATCATCTTACATTCTATACTAGTCTATGTGCTTATACTTGTTCTGATACAGCTCAAAATCAAGATTCTAAAGACATTCAGAAGAGGTCATTATTTAGAATAAAAACCTGCTCAAATGAGTCTCTAGTTTTGATAATAGTATTAGTATTGATCAGTGTCAGTATCTTATTTTCGACAACCCTAATGTCGTGCTGTGGAAATTTATGGCAAAGTATCTCTAAGGACATAAAAAGTTGGCATTCCCTAATCCAGAAAAGTTACAGAATGCATCTTTAAAGGTGTTGAAACTGATTTATTTTTTTCTAAAAATGTGAGAAACAGAACTAGTTTACAGTGGTCCAAGGTTCTTCCTCACTTACCTTATGCATTCTGAGCATTCTAATTATTCACCAGGATGAGTTTATAAGAGCTTTTCAAAACTTTAAGAGACAGTCTGCATACTAACCAATACTTCCTGCTTATCAGACAATAAAATGCAAACAGCACACAGGGAATTCAATCTGACCCCAAGAGCTGCTTATACAATATATCTGCACAGGGGCAAGATGCATTTTCCTCAGATAAGATGGGGGGGAAAAAATCACATACGAGTGTTTAATTTCACAGCCCTAGTTACATGTGAGATACTGTAACATTGTGTAACTTCTGGTGGAGGGTCCATCAAATGCTTTTCTCCATGGAAATGTTGTTGCTTTGTCTGGAGGTCAGATCTGTGGAGAGGCAACCCCACTCACAGTCACAAAGCCTGTTTTTTTAGGTATTTTTGTGCCAAAGATGTTCATTTTGTCTTCTTATGTACTTTAACTTCTTGGGTTCTTTTCAAAGACAATACAGTAAAGTGTATTTACCTCATTGACATGTTTCGACTTCTGCTGCAAGCATCTTCAGAACTGTCACCGGTGTTGGTGGTGACGTGTCGTATATGAGCTGTTGTTACTTCCTGTAGGTGTGGTCAGCCTGAGCGACCTGCCAGGTCCATCAGCTTGCAGCTAGCAGCCGAACCATGTCAACAAGGTAAATGCACTTTACTGTATTGTCTTTGAAAAAAACCCAAGAAGTTAAAGGTATTTTTGAGCTATAAAATGACTTGTAATTGATTATATGTAGGGTAGAGCTGTTTAAAGTCAGACAGTGGAACATTCCAGGCAGAGCAATGACATCTCCAAAGACACAAGCAGGTGACAAACCCCCAACCAAAAAGTGACATGGTGCACCTTTACTGATGAGTTGTTTTACCTTCCTGGAGTGTCCCCGTTATCGTCAAACCACACGTCTTCTCCGGACACGCCCCTGAAGGAGGTGCGGAGGAGGAAGTCCAGGAGGAGGCTGCCGTCCACGGGCTCCATGGCCTGGCACAGCCCCCTCTGGCCCGGGCACAGCTCCTCGTGCATGTCCTGCAGACCGTGGGCCATGGCGTAGATGGCGTTTATCACGAAGCCCATTTTACTGTCCTGAACGTAGTTATCCACCAGACTCTCATACCCTGTGCACAGAGGAGACGGGGCCAGGTTAGAGGGACAGTTTGTGAAATGGTTGTATTTTGAGTGATTCATGCATGTTTGAGTAACTCTATATTGTCCTGCATTTGAGATTTGAATGTTTAGAAAAAAGTCTGCTTTCAAATACCCCCAATCTCCGCTCACTGCTCTATTCTTTTATACCTTTCCATGCAGTTTTCTTTTTTAACTACTATAAAAACATGTAAATCTGATGCTTACTACTATAAAATGCAACTCTGAAGTGGTGGGGCCACTCACATGAAAATACACTTTTTTTTAACAATTGTAAATAAGTGCAGGGACGTGGGCGGGGATAGGGGGTAAGTGAGTCATTTTCTGATTAGCCTACCTAAAGTTCAAATGAAGGACAACACCTGATTACTCAAACATGCATGAATCTATCAAAATACAACTGTGAGTGTGCTAATGATTTGGAAATCATGATAACATGCTCATAGACGAGGAATTTGCATGTCTCCTGAAAAACACGCTTTCTTAACTTTACTGAAACTGCATTTTTTAAAAAAAAGGAGAGCGGAACACATTTGCCCAGAGCTCAACAGTCTTAAGTTAGTCAGTGTTTTGACTAATAAAATAAATGAGAGGAGCCTCTGTTTTACCTTCACCTGAAATAGCTGCAGCCTGTTTAATATTTGATGTGGTTTAAGTGCACTGTGGTGTAGTCGCTGATAAACCCATAATTTTATCACATAATAGAAGAGTAAAGATATTGTCAGGTCTTTCCAGGTGATTTTCAGGTTTAAAAAAACTAATGATGAGACTCTAAAGCAGTGAGCACCAACCTAAGGGTCACTTCAGCTCACAGCAAACCCTCACAAATGAAATAAAAAAGTTTCTAAAATAAAAACATTATTATAAACGCTTTTAAACTTCCACATTTGATTCATTAAAAGGTTCAGTGTTATGTACGGTAACTTTTCTGGTAAGGGGTCCGCCACCAGACTGTAATGAGATGGGGCTGTAATGTTCCACTGATTTATCTATACAGGTCAGAGCTGTGGAGAAGCAAGCCCCCTCACAGTAAATGTTTTTCAAGGTATTTCTGAGAAAAAACACCCCCCACTAGAAAAGTTACATGAATTAAACTTGAATTGTACAACCAGGACTTAAGCAGGATTTAAACCAGGTCTAAACTGGGACTGAATCAGGACCAAACAAACGCTAATTAAAGACTGAATGTTTAAAATGTGTCTATGGCAGATACCTGAATATGTGATTTAAATACATGGCTGTGGATTAAAACAAAACTTAACCAGGTCTAAAATGGACTGAAGCAGGTCTAAACCAAACCAGATCTGTCCTGATAACTCTATAAAATATGTGGCTTCATGCAGGTTAATGCTGATCTTTTATTATCCTCTCACTTAAATGTTATTGGGCTGTTTTTAACTGTAGAGAATTTGAACTCTGTTAAGGTCAAAAACATTTAGGAAACACCCCAATAGCTTCATATATTAGACGTTGACTGATATTAAATTTGAAAAGAAATATAAAATCACTCTTAAGGCCACTTGAATAGATGAACTTTGAAAGGACAGAAACAAATCTTGAGGGCAGCCTGGACAATGGTGGAGGTGAAGAGAAGATGGAGAAGCTGAGGAGGCTGATGGTTCTGCTGCTGTGGAAGAGTTGTAGCTGAAATGGCCAGAGGAAAAAGGGGAGAGAGAGTGTATTTACAGTATATAAATGCCTTGAGATTTGATTGGTTCAGAAGTAAAGGTAGGAGGTTGTGATTAGGTGACAGGAGGGAGAACTTACATGAAAATTACTTACATGAGTTAATTTCGGGTAAGAATATCAACAAAATATATATATATATTGAGAGAGAGAGATTAATATCAGTCAACTTCTACTTATATTACCAAAGTGAGGAGTGCTATTGTTTCATTTAAGAGAAGCCACTCACCGTTCCGGAGTTCTATCATAAAACAAAAATATAAAAATAAAAAAATATTAATCAAAATTGACTCATAATTAAATAATGTGTAATTTTTGACTTAAGAACTACAGAAATAATAGGAGCATGCTTATAATATAATGGTAGAGCTGCCAACTAGAAAGAAACTTGGAAGTAAATATTATATTTTTGAAGTTTTTTCATGCAAAAATATAACTAAGCCTGTCATAATAATGTTAATTACTGGTGGAATGCCAGAAAAGTATTATTTGGGTAACACTCAAGTCTGGGGGCCACATATAAATCGTTAACTAAGAGGTAATTAAAAAGCCCATCTCATGCAAAATAACTCTTTTCACATTGTATCTTCTACACATAAACAAGCACAATTTGGGTTTTGGAACATCCATTACACAATAGTTCTGAAATCTTACTGATTTCTTGGAGACAGTCACAGACCAGGAACTATGAAAGGCCGACTATTGCTCCTCCCCCCGCCCGCCCTGAGAAAGCACAGGCTCCGCCCTCCAAACGTGACGTAGGCAACGAGTGAGCCGCCCTTCCTCCGCCATCTCAGGGAGGGAGGGGGAGACAGAAGCAGAATTGGGCAAACTTGAATCCTATAATAATGTTTGATCAAATGAGGTGGTCATAATCTGTACAGGCGACACTAAACATCAGAGGTCGTAATGACTCAGGTGTAATCGCCATTTTGTTCTCGTGCAGAAACATTGGAGACGACTCACTAGAATAAAATGATGGCCTAAGTCTGTTGTTAGTATCAATGTAATATCGTAGGACGACGTAATGTTTGTCAAACTAAAACAGGTAGAACAAGGGAGATGACATGCAGATTGAAATGATATGTGGGATAATCTTCAAAAATAAACACTACAGTTTGCTTTTAGTTCTCTTCAGCGGTTTACTAGCAGTAACCTTACAGATCTAGGATCACCATCACTGGACAGCGGTATCGTGGGAACAGCATCCTTTTCCAAAGTTTCGCTTCTGCTTCGTTCTAAGTCCAGTTTTAAAATAGCCGTAGTTCTTGAAGCATCTTTGGTGAAGTATCGCTCACAAACAAAAATATTCTTGAAGACCTTTTTGTCTGTGTTCCCAGAAATAAACTCCAGTCACTTAACACGCCTTGCTTCTTCTGTCGACATGACAAATAATTTCGACCTGCCATCGCAGCCAAATACGCACTTTCTTCATGAGGACATGGTTACAAAAAGCATGTTTGAAGTGAAACATAAAGATAAGCAACACAGAACAGCAGACCTGTACGGTGCAGACAGGACAGTGTGTGAGTGGGTGGAGGCGGGGTGGAGGGGTGGAGGTGGGGGAGGGGGGCGGGTGCAAAGTTCTTTCTGCTACATCAAACGTGTCATAGGTGTATCTGCCGCGTCATCGTTGTAGCAGCTTTAGTTCGTTGTCACGTGGGAGGATGGCAGAAATATGCTGCAAGCTGTTAAAAAAAAAAAAGCCAAATCAATCTAAAAAGCACTTGGGCGACAATTACAAGGCCCACACATCACTCTTAGAAGGTAGAAAACTGTGAAAAGTTAGATTTTGCATGAGATGGGCCCTTTAAGAGATAATTATAATAAAAAGGAAGCAATTAATAAGTGGTCCCTAAATTAAGATGCACTATGTCATTTTTCTGGTGGTGGGTCCTTCCACCTTGTCTCCATGGAGATGTTATTGCTTTACCAAGAATGTACCACAGTGAGGCATTACATTTACCTTTCCCCACAGAGACAGTCACCAGAAAAGTTACTTAGGACACCTTTAAGTGTTGTTTAAAAAAAAAAAAAGAAAGAAAGAAAAATAAACTAATTATGCAAAAAAAAGAAGAAAAAAAAAGAAAAGAAATCCAAACATGCGTGTTGCTAAAATGAATGTATGTATTTATCTCCTTGGTGAGTATAAGAAGTCTTTATTTACCGAGTTTAGGGTCCACTGTTGGTCCAGAGTCAGAAATGGACAATATGAGACAAATGTTACTTCTCTGAGGATGAGCTCGGCCTGTGGCGTCTCATTCAAAATTTAACTGGAGCTGCTCCACTTTTAGGAGCGTTTGGGACCTGCCCTGGGCTCTGTCACAGACTCCGGTTAGAGGAAGACTCACTCCTAAAACTATGTCTTTATTTCTGATATTTCTGCAATATTTTACCATCTTACTATAATTCTGTTTTATATCCAGGGGCGTGGGGAACACTGAGGTTATGTAAGGACTGGAAACTTTCAGATTTAAAAAGAATGTGGAATTGAATAAAATGTTTTACTGTACTATTTTACATTTTTATGGATGTTTTAGAGGATTTCAACATCAATAGCATTAAAATAAGAAATTTAATTAATTGATTTATTTGGCTGCGTGCCTGTGTTACAGCGTGTCAGACAAAGTGTGGGGATATTTAAGACAAAGAAGGAACCACTGTTTTATCACATCACCACACCTACCTGTACTCATGATAAACTGTTAATCAAAGGATATAAATATAAAAAAAAACATAAAATCCACAACTGATAAGAGCAACATGGTCCAACATGCTAAGAATGAGGTTGACATCTGTATTTCTACCTCTGATGTCACAATCCTGGGAAACCTGGAAGTTATTTCTCAGACTGAGAGGGAGTGGATGTACTAAACAGGATTAATGAAGCAATAATTAATTAAGCTAAATACAACTTCAAGTAAATGTTATAACATGGTTAAAAGCTCAAGTAATATGTGGTAACATGTTTTCAGAGAAATGCACCAACATAAAAACATCTTTAAACATCAGTTTTATTCACTGCACACACAGGTCACACTGTTAAACCTCACATAGCTAATATTTGCACTCTTGTGTGAGATGAGGAGTGTGTGTGTACCTGAGCAGTTCCTCCTGTAGTGTGTATTCTCCAGAGGGTGTCCGGGCAGACGGCACTGGAACCGGTGCTGCCAGAACTCAGGGAACCAGGGGTTTCTGTGGTTTGAGCTCAGCTTCAGCTTCAGGAAATACTCATCGAAGGAGGAGACTTCTTCAGAATGAAGTTTCACTGTGATCCCACCTAAAGCTTCGAACTCATACCCCTCCACCACCTCCACACGGTCTGCCCAGCCGTCACTAAGGAGAGACAGAGGGTTTAAGGTTCACTCTGGTCCTGGTTTGGTTCAGTAAAGTAGGATTACTTGTTTAGTCATAATGTCGACCTGGTTTAGTACTGGTTTAGTCGTGATGTAGAGCTGCTTTCTTTTCTAATTCTGGTTTAGTCCTGGTCTTGTCCAGGTTTACTTCTGGATTTAGTCCTGGTTTAGTCCCAGTCTGGTCATGATGTAGTCCTGGTGTGGATAACTTGACTTTAAGTTAAGATCAGATCTGCACTAAACTGAGGGCGCATCCAAGTTTCAAAGACAGTACTCGCCGTTAAAGCCACAGTATGTAACATTTTTCCATAAAATTGACTAAAACAAAAGTTATTTTTCATTTTGTCTGTATTTATTGCACTGAGAACCTGACTCTTATTTGGCCTTGCTTTTATCCAAAGAAATGTTGTAACGTTCTATTACTGTAAATCATGTAGGTCACATGTTACTTATTGTCCCTATAAGAAATAATGAACCATCCTTCAGTTTTTGCCAAATCAATCATTCCTCTGTCACGAGATGGAACATGTTTACCAGATATCAAAATATCACTGTCACTATCACTGTCACTAAATATGGCTCAAATGTTGGCTCAGTGCTCCCAGTTAAAATGTCTCTACATAATTATAAGCATTTGAAGAGTGAAGAGAAAATCCAGGTCAAACTAATGGACATATATTTTTAGGGATACATGGATATTTCTGTACCACTCATGATGTGGATTTGGTTCAGTATTTGGGCAATGCAAACCTCTATAATCCATTTTGTTAGTTTATCTTGTGGCACAGAAATGGCAAAAAAAAAAAAAAAATGACAGTAATATGACTGTACCCCAAATCAAATCAAACTTTATTTATAAAGCACTTTTTATACAAAATGTAACACAAAGTGCTTTACAGTGATTAAAAACAATCCCACATTTCCATCCACCCACTTACCCAACCCCCACACCCCCAACCCCACACAACCAAACAACCCAGACACACAGACGCACAAACACAAGCACACACACACTCACACACACACTAACCTGCTAAAATACATAAGACCGCACATAGTAAAATGTGAGGCTGAATACAGGTGAACCAGTTGAGAAAGCACCATCAGAGGAGCCGTCTACATCAGGAGCAGAGAGACGTCCACCACCACCAGGGACCACCACAGGGTCAAGGGGAGAGATGAAGCCCAAGCACCTAAAGCCCAAGCACCACCCTTCCACCAGGAGCCCACGGGACAGACCCCGCAGACCACAGCCGACCTCCGCTCCTGATGCAGAGGCTCCTACAGAGGAAACACTGGAAATCCTAAAAAATATTACTGTCTGATTACTGTACCTGATTATTACTGTCTTAAAAACATTCATTTTAAAAGGTTTGCAGTAAATCCTCACTTACCTTATGCATTCAGACCATTCTAATAATTCACCGTAGTTTATAAGAGCTTTCACAATTCTCAGAAGCCATTTTGAGGATTTGCCTTCATGGTAAAGCTAACAACAACTAACATGCCAACGTGTACTTCCTGATGATCGGACAATTTTTGAACTATAAGCCGATACTTTTTTGTCACACTTTGAACCCTACGGCTTAAACAACAATACGGAGAATATTTGAATGGATTATTTGTTTATGAACAAAGGGGATGTGCCACAGCCTGAGTGCAGAAAGCACCGCTGTCTGTGCAGTTCACATGAAGTTGCAACTCTAGTTAGTGCCGTTGTCATCACAAAAACAGTTTATCACAGTGTGATAAAATAAGTTATGATGCTAAATGAACATTAGTGAGAGGGATACGTCTTAATGACCCGTATGTGTTAAATCAGGTGAGTGAGTAAATGACGAGAAAATGTCTTAAACTTCAGTCGCCGGAAATCCACTCATACCTGATCCATACACCTATCCCCGCCCCCGAGAGAGTCTGAAATCTCCTGAAATCCTACAAGACACTGACATGAACCAGACAGGACTGAGGCTCTTTCTGCAGGAGACATGCACAGGAGAGCACCAAGTGATGTACTCTGATAATCCTGTTGTAATACTGTTGTTTTTTTGTTTTTTTTTATCTCTCTGTGTATCATATTTATGTGTAAATATCTCAAGTTACAACGTGGACACCTGTAGTTTATAGACAAGTGCAGCCTATATATGTGTAATTTTTTATTTTTTTTTATTTATTTTAATTTAGTTGTTGCATCTTATATTCAGGTGCACTCAATAGTCCAGAAATGACGGTGTATGTATGTTGTATGTGACACCAAATGGCTCAGCTTTGGCAATGCTCATTATATTAAAAAAAAATCTGTATAAACCTTTGAACAGTGAAGAGAAAATCCAGGTCAAACTAATGGACATATATGTTTAGTTGTAGAGGTTCACGTGGCTAAATACTGAACCAAAATCCAGATCATTAGTGTTACAAAAATATCCCTGTATCCTTTAACAGAGTCCACCTTTGGTTAAAGCCGAGCCAGCCCCAGGTTTGGCTCAGGTCCACGGTCTTAATGAGAAATGTGGTTGTGTCCAGTGTGAAGGGACAGTGTGCACCTGACCATCTGCTGCTCTGCTCCTCCCAGTGTGGTGTGGAGCTAAAACAAGACCTCACCAGCTCTGTGTCACTGTACAGGCACGCAACAAATTACAACAGAAAATAAATAAGGACATGAGTTGAGCTGTTTGTTTTTCCAGGTCAAGGTTTATTTAATGTGGAACTAAACACTAAATCAAGTATGTATATGGTATTTGAATAACTGTGCAAATTTAGGGCCTCTGTGATTTCAGGTGCACTGCAAAAATAACAAAAACTAAAGTTGAGCTTGCTTGAATAGATGCATCAAGAATTTTAGACTTCTGGTCATTGTGCAATTCATACTGGGAAGGATTTTCCACAAAAGTGAGCATCAAACCTCCATGTTTGTTTCCCAATGGGATGTGTCTATTGTCAAAGTCGATCTTTTCAAGTCTTTTGAACCATATCACTTTTGTTTCTGGTTCTGATATTGTCATATTTTAGTTTTGGGATTCGGACATCGTAATTGTGTGGTTGTTGGATCCTAACAGCGGAAAACAGTTCGAGAAATTTGTTTGCGAACTCCATAAATGCAAAAGGGAATCAGATGTGTGTGACTCAAACCTCTGTTCAAACTGTTTCTCTTCCCAACGGAATTGAAAAACAGTGAAAGGTGAAGGCGATGGGCAGGATTGATCCACAGGAAGAACCAAAAAGGAAACCTTTGACTGTCTAAATCATCCCGAGTTTGCAGAGAACATTTTGTATGTGGAGCGACGACAAAGCAAAATCCCATTTGTTAAGTGAGAGGTGCAGAAGACAAACAGACTGAGCTGCACTTTCTTGTTCTTGTGGTTTTACAGCAACATCACGTCTTGGTCTCTTTGCAGTTGAAGGTGTTTCTTGGTGAACAGTTGGTGCCTTTCGCTTTGGCGTTGACTTTTTAAATACGTAACCAAGACGGAGCAAGAAATCGGGGTTTTGCTCCACATACAAAATGTTTGCTGCAAACTCAGGATTATTTAGACAGTCAAATGTTTCCTTTTTGGTTCTTCCTGTGGATCAATCCTGCCCATCACCTTCAACTTCCACTATTTTACAATTCCGTTGGGAATCGCCCAAAATGCGAAAACAGGAAAACAGGAAAATACCGCCATGTAATCCATTTATTTCAACAAAGTAACTGTAATCCAATTACCACTCACTGAAACAGTAACTGTAACCGAATACAGTTACTCATAATTTGTACTCTGATTACATAACGCCGGTACATGTAATCTATTACTCCCCAACACTGACTACGTGACATCACACATAACTGCCCTGATTACAGCCAGATGTTTCTAACACAAACACCAGGCTGAAAGGGGTGGAGTTTGAAGTGTAGGTACTTGTTAGTTCCTTATACGTCCAGAACCCGCCCCTCCTAACCCCTCCCCCTCTCCCCTTTAGTCCTGTCCAGTTTAGCAGCTTTATAGGCGAGTTTCATTGTTGACAAAAGCGCGCGTTGCATGCTGGGAATTATTTTGGTCGGCGGCAAGAAACACTAATTCAACATGATGGACGGAGTGAGAAAGCACGTAAATTGAATTGATCCCGGTTATTTATCCACTCTAACAGCAGAGGACCCAAGACCATTTGACCATAAATTGGTCATAAGCATCGACGGACGCCAAATCACCTTTTTCAACCCCGACAAAAGGTGGACCAAAACAAATTTCTGGTCAGAATCTCCAACTACCTGGACAAATATTCACTTTGGTGATATCCACAATGACTTGGTGGAAACTCCTGGGCCATTCACAGCAGAAAAGATGAAAACCTCCAAGAGTCTCAATGTGTTGTTGAACTTGTTGGAGTCCACGGTTTGTTAGGATCTTCTACGTTTGCTATGTTTGAAAGACATTTAATTCTCCGTTAGTGGTTCTTTTCACTCAGAATACGAAAAAGACATTTTCCTTCTTCCGTGCTTCTATTTGTGCATCCGAAAATGCAGCAGGAATTTACAATTATCGGGGAGAAATACTCGAGGTTACGCACTGTGTTTGACGCTACCGTGTTTCTTGCCTCCGACCAAAATATTTCCCAGCATGCAACGCGGGCTTTTAATAACAATGACGTCAGCTGAAACTCGCCTATTTGAACTGTGGGTTGTGGGTGGAGTTTGAGAACACATAAGGTAAGTGAGGAATAACTGAACCACTGCAAACCGCTTAAAATGAACTAGTTCTGTTTTCCACGTTTTTAAGACAGTAAAAATCAGGTGCGGCGCCTTTAAACACATTTCTTTTCGCAGTGTAGATCGTGCCCTTTATTGTGTCATCTCCTGAATATTATCTGCAGGAGTGAGTGTGCGCTGAAAGGGAACTGCAGTGGTGAGTATAGTACTATAGAGAAATGATGCAAATCTGAGTCTATGAATAATTTAAAGACTTTTCCCCAGTCGCACAGAATCAGAGCAGAGCTGAACAGAGCCAGAGTCGAAGTCAGCCACATGAAGAGCTCCAGCATGTCTACAGCCACGAGGACCGTCTCTGTCATGTGAAACACTGAGGAGGTGAGACGCCCTTCAGGTTTGAACAGGTCACATTAAGGTTATGAAAGATGTAACATGGATATTTTACATTTGTGACAACTGATGAGCAATTTTTGGAAGTATTCTGATAGCAGTTATTTATAATTTATACCCTTTTTCTATTTTCTACTTTTATTTTTAATTCACTGTTTATGCTGCATTTTATTAGAAAATATTTATGTGAATGCAGTCTAAAGGAGGAAAGTCCGCCACTTACTTGTTTTCGGTTGTTGCTTTGCACGGAATGTTTCACAGTACACAGCATGGCATTAAATATAACAGTCTCCACGGAAACAATCAAGTGATGCCACAAGGGCAAGTTTAAAGTCACAGGTGTGGAGGTGAACCCGCACACAGTAAGAATGCATGTTTGCTGTGGAATTTTGAGCAATAAAAACACCTGTATTTGAATGGATGCAAAATAGGAAAGGATAATGCCATTCCAAGCAAAGCAATGTCATCTCCATGGAGACAAGTAGGTGGCGAGCGTCCACCTGAGAGCACGTGCATGTAGTGGAGACTGTGGATGGAACCTAGCTGTTGAGCCGTAATCTGATGCGGAACCTCTCTGTGCTGAGTCGTGAACAGAACCACGGGAGCCAGGTCTATAGTTCTTGTTCTTTCTCAGTGAGAGGTCCTGGGTCTTTGATGTTCTTTTGCTGGAGGGGCTGTTCCACATTTACAGGTCCTGATCTGACAGAGAAGAGCTGCATTATTCATGAGACTCTGAACCAGCTCTGCCCTGATACAGAACACACTAGATCTGATACAGAACACATCCGATCTGATACAGAACACACCCGATCTGATACAGAACACACCAGATCTGATACAGAACACATCCGATCTGATACAGAACACACCCGATCTGATACAGAACACACTAAATCTGATACAGAATACACCAGATCTGATACAGAACACACCAAATCTGATACAACACTGATACAGAAACACGATCTGATAGAAACACTAATCTGATACAGAACACACCCGATCTGATACAGAACACACCGATCTGATACAGAACACTGATACACACGATCTGATACAGAACACACTAAATCTGATACAGAACACACTAGATCTGATACAGAACACACTAAATCTGATACAGAACACACCAGATCTGATACAGAACACACCATCTGATACACACACAAATCTGATACAGAACACAATCTGATACAGAAACACCCGATCTGATACAGACACATCTGATACAGAACACACCCGATCTGATACAGAACACACTAAATCTGATACAGAACACACATCTGATACAGAACACACCCGATCTGATACAGAACACACCGATCTGATACAGAACACACTAAATCTGATACAGAACACACCAAATCTGATACAGAACACACCCGATCTGATACAGAACACACCAAATCTGATACAGAACACAATCTGATACAGAACACACTAAATCTGATACAGAACACACCAAATCTGATACAGAACACATCCGATCTGATACAGAACACACCAGATCTGAACAGAGCTGGGCACTCTGGGTTCCCCCAACACAAAACAGAATAGCTCAAATCCTCTGGTTAAGTTAGTCCTGACCAAGACTAGCTGTAGATCTGGAGATGGGTGCCACTGCTCCTGACAGGTTGCCCTTGTAGCTTTGACGAATGGGCCAAATGCAGAGGACACATTTCCATACAGGGACAATAAAGACTAACCTTACCTTAGAGAGAAAAATGATGACACGATATTTTTAAGCCTACATGTTTGACTAGGAGGACACTATAATATTTTAATACATGCAAGTTAGTAGAGGGAGGTGGACAAAGATAGGGGGTACGTGAAAACATACATTTCCAAGCCTAAAATGCAGATAAATACACATGACTCAAAATACATGAACCTCCAACTCTGGATAAGAGAATGATGAGGGAACACTCTTATAACACGATTTTCAAAAACATACCAGACTTTGTGTTTTGTTTCATTCAACATTCTGTTCCACCTTGTGATGTCACGTGGTAATCAAGGTTTCCACTCTTTTTCACTAACAAAATTTCAAAACTTTTCCATGAATTTTTCATGAGCTAAAGTGAATTTTCCATGACTTTACAGCACCTACATGTGAAGAACTGATCAGACTTTTAGGTCTAAATCTGAAATGTGAACTCTTTCCACCTTATGGTTTGGGATTATAGTTTTTAACATTCAAAATCCTGTCAGTGCATTTATTGTTGTCTCTTTTAAACAAAACGGGCAGATTTTCAGAAATAATCATAATGTTCTAATGAGAACTTAACAGAACACTGGAGTTGCGTGAAAGAGATACTAAAATTCCATGACTTTTCCAAAACTTTCATTGAATTTACAAAATTCCATGACCTTTCCAGTCCTGTAAAATGACATTTTCAATTTCAGTGACTTTTCTAAGATTTCCATGACTCTGGGAACCCTGGGTAATACAGGAAGTGCGCCACTGTAGTTTTAAACACCATAAACCTTCACTAAAATCATTTTGATGATTTCAGACCTTTCAGTTGCCAATCTCTACTGAACAAAAGATAAAAGAAGCTATTTAACTCGGAAACCACTTCATGACATCACAAGGTGGAACAGAGCATGTAGACAGACTAACAAAGAGTTACTCAAACATGTGTGAATGAAACAAAACACAACTCCAGCTCTGTTTTTGCAGTTAAAAGCTCATAGAAGTAGATTATTCATCATATCTCCTTTAAAGTCAGTCCACGTACCTCCCGATGAGCAGAAACTCTCCAGCGATGCCGAGTCTGCGCATGGCCATGAGGAGCCCTCGTACAGTCATGCCCTCGCAGAAACACACCACCACTCGAGCTTTGGGCAGTCTCTCCCTCAGCTTCCTCAGCAGGCGGTCAAAGTGTTTCTCTCCAGCGTTTGAGTAGATTTTATCTGAGTGAGCGATGCAGAGGCCCTCCTGAGCAGCCAGCTCCTTAAACACCTCCATCCCACTCTCTCCGTAGTTACCTGCGAACACACAAGAGGCAAAAAATGAGACAAACTTTATTGATCCACAAGAGAAATGACTTGGACACAGTAGATCACAATATCACATAACAAAGAACAAAAATAAATCAATAAATAAGCATGGACAATATGAAAGAAGGATTAGGTATTTTTTGAATGGTGCAGTGTTGGAATGTAACAGATTACATGTACCAGAGTTACGTAATCAGAGTACAAATTATGAGTAACTGTATTCAGTTACAGTTACTGTTTAAGTGAGTGGTAATTGGATTACAGTTACTTTGCTGAAATAAATGGATTACATGGCGGTATTTTCCTGTTTTCACATTTTAGGCTAAACTAGGACTAAACCAGGTCCAAACCAGCACTAAACCAGGACTAAACCAGGACTAAAACCAGGACTAAATCAGGACTAAACCAGGACTAAACCAGGACTAAACCAGGACTAAAACCAGGACTAAATCAGGACTAAACCAGGACTAAACCAGGTCTAAACCAGCACTAAACCAGGACTAAAACCAGGAATAAACTAGGACTAAAACCAGGACTAAATCAGGACTAAACCAGCTCTAAACCAGGACTAAATCAGGACTAAAACAGGACTAAAACCAGGACTAAACTAGGACTAAAACCAGGATTAAATCAGGACTAAACCAGGTCTAAACCAGGATTAAAGCCAGCACTAAACCAGGACTAAACCAGGACTAAAACCAGGACTAAACCAGGACTAAAACCAGGACTAAACTAGGACTAAAACCAGGACTAAACCAGGTCTAAACCAGATCTAAACCAGGATTAAAACCAGCACTAAATCAGGACTAAAACCAGGACTAAACCAGGACTAAAACCAGGACTAAAATCAGGTCTAAATCAGGACTAAACCAGGTCTAAACCAGGTCTAAAACCAGGACTAAACTAGGACTAAACAATATGACACTAACAGTAGGTGGACATAATCGAGGCAGCAGTGATTTCATATAAAAATAATTTCTCTATCAATAATATTTTTAATCTGGTTAAGTAAATACTGAATAAACAAGAGTTTGCAGGATGTGTTTGGTACATTCATGTCGTTTTAAAAAGCATGACGCTATCAAGTAATCCAAAGTATTCAGATTACATTACTCACTTTAAGTAATTTAATGGATTATGTAACAAACTTCATTTTAGGACATGCAATCTGTTATCTGTAGGGGAATACATTTTAAAAGTAACCTTCCCAACACTGGCAGTATGTAACTTTGAGTAAGTGTTGTGTCACCTGCATTATTCCATGGAAATAGAAAGTTTAAACTATACTTCAGAATATCCTCCATGGTTTTGTGCCATACTATGGAGTATTATAGCCAAAGGAACAACAATTTCATGAAAACAAGCAGGAAGACCCTGTCCTACCCAGAGTCTGAAATAATTACAGAGCAGTGGGCGGGGATAAGGGGTAGGTAAAAATGATCCTTGCAATGTTGTTTCTTTGACTATAATCTTCCACATTATGGCATAAACTGCATCAATCTCCATGGAGAATGTTCCAAAGTATGGCTTTAACTTGTAGTGACATACTACCACTTTAACTCCTGAAGACCATAGAGATTAGCGATAAGGACGGTGAGGTGTCTTGCTCAAGAACAGGAGCTGCCAACCTTGGCTTTGTTCTGTGAGTTAGTGCTTTTAAATGAGAGCCACAGGAGGGTGACCTCAGACGAGCTCCGAGCTGCTCTGAATCCAAATGAACTCAAGTTTAGTCTGAATCACTGAACATTTTCTCTCCGCTGAACCAAGGAGAAACTTTGGAAAGACATTAAGGTTAAGGTTAAAGCTGCATTGTGTAACTTTTCTTGTGGAGGGTCTGTCAACTGATTGTCTCCATAGTTTGTCTCCATTGCTTTGCCTGGAATGTTCCACAGTGAGGAAAAGCTGAAAAGAAACTAGGCCTAGATACAGGTCAGATCTACGGGGAGGCGTCTCAGAGTATCTAAGAGGGAATGTTTTTCATGGCATTTTTAAGCAATAAAAATAATGGAATAAATGTAAACAAGTTTAATGCTGTACTGTGGAACATTCCAGGTAAAACAATCACATCCCCATGGAGACGGGCAGGTGGTGGACCCTCTGCCAGAAAAGTCACAAAGTGCACATTTTATCCAATCCAAATGTATCTGTATAGCACATTTATAGACACGACAAAATAAAACCAATTCATAAAAATAATAAAATCCCTAAATAAACCAGTACAAAAATAAATAAATAAATAAAATAGATAAAAACAAAAATGAATTATTGTCATTCTAGGGTTTGTCCTCCTTCAATACAACCATTGATTTTGATTGTTTCATTTAACTTCCCATAAAACTTTTACCACTTGGACTGAGTTACAGGAACATTGTAATTTCTTTTAGAAACTTCTAAACTTCTATTTTCTTAGTTTTACTATGAAAATAGAAGTTGATTGAATAAATTGCATTAATTTCATATATTTAGATGGAACGAGGAGGGGTTTGTAAGGGTGATTCACTGTTTTTAGAAAGAAACGTTTAAAAATGTTTACACGTTGAACCTTTTCATTTATGGTAATTAGGGTCCCCAAGCTTGCAGCGATCATCTTTTGGCAAACTTAACAACAATTTGGATTCATTTATTGTACATTTTACCGTATTTTCCACACTATACGGCGCACTTAAAAGCCTTTAATTTAATCAAAAAAACGACCATGCGCCTTATAATCCAGAGCGCCTTATACATGAATTTATTTTGGTGTCTTAGTACGACTTTAGTAAAGTACAAAGCCACTCCACTTGCAGCATTACGGCTCCCGTAGTCAGGAGCATCAGGAGTAATACAGACTGTGATTCCTTTTAAAATCAAAATGCACCTGTCAAGAGACACGCTCACAACACCCACTTTAAACTCAAGACTGTTCTAAAGTGAAAGTGCGAGCTGCGTGGGAGCAGTGGATGAGAGAAGGAGAACACACATTCACCAAGACAGAGAGACAGCGCCGAGCCACTTACACCACGATCTGCCAACGGAATCGTGGACGCCCGGGCTAAAGATCAGGATCAACTGTGGTCTGAGCTTTCACCAAGACCAGAATCATCACTGAACTCCATCATTATCGTCTCAGACAGTACTTTTTTACATGTTACAATTGAACAAAAGTTGAGAGTTATTGTGAATGTGTTAAATAAAGTTTGACTGACTTATCTAACTGTTGTGTGTTGTTTAATGTGTCTTATAGTCCGGTGCAGTTTATATGTGAAAAAAGTTCAAAAATAGACCATTCAATGACAGTGCGCCTTATAATCCAGAGCACCTATAGTGCAGGAAATACGGTAACAGTGAAGTAATTTCATTAGTGTTGACAGAGAAGACGCTGAACTTTGTGTCAGTTTTTGTTTCATGTGGACAGGCCCAGTGATTACACAGATATGAACCACAAACCAACACAACAAATCTGCATCTGACAGTTACACAACAACTCCACCTAAGGATTCTGACTTGATCTGATTCTGTCTCCTGCTCAGTGTTAAACTATGGGCAGTTTGTCCGTGATAAAGCCACATGAACGCATCCTGTTGTTGTTATCACTGGGGGATTATTGAAGGTGAAGATTAGATGCATTTAAAGTGAGATAGAGTCGATATCAGACTAAGGGAGCTACAGGGGAAGGAGGGTCCGGTCTAACCACCAAAGACAGACTCTGGCCTCATTGATTTACAGATCAGTTTGCATTACAGAGCCCGAGGGTTCTTACTTAAATGAATCAATTTAAGGTGTAGTGTTTTGTTTGTTGGGAATAATGAGAATGATGGTTTTTTAGGGTTGGGACGACACGAGACAGAGTTTTCATGATAAGCAAGATAGAGTCCACGAGAATGAGACAAGACTGAAAGAATTTACAATAATCGGATCAATTCACAATTTTTGGCCACATGTATTTTTATGGTTTTGAATATATCTTTGGTTGATTTTTTTTTTTTTTTTTTTTTTTTTTAAACAAAGGTTTGAAAAAAAAAAAAAAAAAAAAAAAAAAAAACTGCACCTCACATACTAGAGGACTGATGATCTACTGACAATAAATTAAAGCAACACAGTGCAACTTTCAGGATGTGGCATGTCCCCTGCACAATTACATAGAAATAAAAACTTTAAATCATACTTTGGAAAATTTTCCATGAAGATGAATAAGTTTTTTAAGCCATACTTGGAAGATTATAGCCAATGAACAACACTTCCATGGCCCAAGTAAAAGTCAGGTTTTGTGGAGATGCAAGCGCACTCAGAGTAAGGTCACATGTTTTTCATTTCAACAAAAACAACCAAAATTAAAAATATGCTTTAATTTTACGTGGTGAGGCTTTAATGAATTCTATACATTTTGTAAATAATTGTGAATCATGTTTTTACTTACATTCCTATGACATGGTGACATTCTTTAAATAACAATGTATGAATTTTAAAATACAGAGGAGCTCTACAGATGCGTTAACCAAACAAAACACAATTCCAGGTATCAGATGAAGAGAAAAGGTAGAGCGCTTCACTGGGTCTTCAAAAGTATAAAAAATGGCAGCCAGACGTGGGACCAAGTCGTTGTTTTGCAAATCTCAAGTAAGTCTCAAGTCTTTGACCTCAAGTCCCAGGCAAGTCCCAAGTCAAAGACAAGCATGTCTAAGTCGAGTCTCGAGTCCAAGTCAAGTCCAAGTCGTCTGCTTTGAGCTTCATTTCAGGTCTTTAAACCAAAAATGTATTTTAAACTAAACTGTACTTAAAAAGTCCAGGTATATTTCTATATGAGTATTTACATAACAGTTGCAGAAATGTAAATTTTTCCTTTTTAAACGTCTTGACAAGATTTTAGAGTGAATCATTACAGTCAGAACAGAAAGAATTCCAATTTAAAAGTGTTTCATAACAGTTAATTTTGTCGTGTGTCTGCACTGAAATGGAAGCATCGTGATCTATGAAGTTCCCTCTGTTTTACTCGGTTGTACTGTATATTACTGTACTGTAGTGTACATTACTGTAGTACATTTGAGGATACCATATCACAGTACTACAGTTACATAGTTGCAAACAGAGAAGTGGGAGGGAAATGTTCCAGTTTGTTCCTACAGAGAAAAGTATTTTCTGAAAAATTAAAATTTTTGGCGGAAGCATCTCAAGTCTTCTCAAGTCACAGGCCTCAAGTCTCAAGTCCTAAAAATAATGACTCAAGTCTGACTCAAGTCTGACACCTCTGGTGGAAGCACAGGTGCTCTAAGCCCTAATGAAGACCTTCTTGCTGGTCAAAATGTGTTTGTGTCCCTCCATATAATAAAAGACTTTTACTATATTCAGTTGGTGTGTGTCAAGTTTGAACTTTGCCCATTTCTACATTTTAAAATAAAGGCAACATTCTGTTGACAAGTCCATGTGTGTTTTGTTGAGGAAACAGCATTATAACATGACTAAAAGAATGCAAAATGACTCTCGTGAGACATTACAAAAATATTTACACATTTTCTTACCTTCTGTGTGCACGGCTGAGACATAGGTCCAGTTGTGGCTCTTGACGATGTCCAGCAGAGCTCTGGCCTGCAGCGTATCTGATGGAACCACTCGCAAAAAATACTTAAATAAAGTCTTATCGCTCAGATCGATACTTGTAGCCGAATATGCAATTTGTGGAATATTAAAAAGCTGGAGAAGATTTTGAACTTGGATGGCCACAGAGCTGGACCCAGGTCCTATCACTCCCACAATAGGCTTCTTAGTGGGAGGAGGCTGGTTTGACGGATCTCCATCTATACACCATCTCACCCCATCTTTATCATCACGAATTGATATAAGTGAATCTCGGATAAACTCAATACTTTGCTCCAACGCGACTGAGGAATGCCAGCAAGAATCTCGAATCTCACAGCCAAGAGTGATATTGGGGAGCAGGTTTGGATCTGCGTTTATCCTGTCCAGAGTGTGAAACATGGCCTCCACTCTTTGAATCCCATACTGCTCACGAATTTCTCCACATTTTCGTTCAGCCACTTTTTCCGTAGACGGTTGGTGGTGGACGGAAAACAAAGCTCCGATTATAATGTCCCCGTCCATGCGTGCGACCAGGCGCGTGGCGGAGCTAGGGACCAGAGATCGCTCATAGTTGGGTTTGCAAAAAATGAATACTTGGAATAGTACCAAAGGGAGGTACAGGAGGGATAAGGCTGACAAGAGAGTCATGCTGGAGGTTGAGCCAGAAGAGGAGAGAAAGAGGAGAGAAACATGTCCAGTTATGGGGGGTCCATTAATCTTCTTAAAACTGGAGAGTTGGATTTGTGTTCTTACATTGCTGCAGTCCTGTGAAGACAGAATTTGAGAGATAAGAGAGGAATATACAAAATATGTCTTAATAATGTCACTATTATTAGGTTAATCAATTATTCTAGTCATTTAACAAAAAAATAAAACATGTGACAATTTAACCTCTTAAGCTCCAGGGCCTTATTCTCGAAATTACGAAATGATTCATATTGATGATATGTATTATATTGCAAATACATGGCTAACATGGCCAAACAAGGTGTCATATAAAAAGTAAGACCTTGTAGACTGGTTGTGAAATTCTGAACATAAATCATACTGGGTAAGAGAATTTGAAGTTGAAACACAGTTTTTTTCTGAAAAACTTTTGTAAGTCTTCATTCATAGTTTGTTCACAGATGATATGTCAGATGATGAGGACATCTACAGACAGTGTTGCATGTTGTATGCACTAACATGCTCACATGCAGGTGTGATGTGTGTACAGTGGAAGTGACAAAGAGACATTTTAAAGCATACTCTAGTGCATTATATACGGCACACCTGTGGTCTAACTACAAAAGGGCGAGCACACACAAACTCACTGTGGCGTATAATGACTGCTTAAGGATTTTATTGAAAAGGCCAAGATGGGAAAGTGCAAGTCACCTGACAGCAGGGATCAGAACATTTCAGGAAGAAATGTGTTGTTTAATGTACAGGTTCATCTGTCGCATTAGTGTTTGTGAGAACAGTTTTATTATGAGCCTGACTAACGGCAAACTCAGTACTGCGAGGTACCAGTCTGATCTGTGGAGACACGGGTACAGCAGTTTGCTGTGAATATTGTGTTGGAGTGTGTTTGCTTGTTGTGTGTCTTTTTTAACTCTGGACTAAGAGTATGTAATAAAGTTTGATGATGATGATGATCTGATAAAGCCGCTCACAGACTAGATGAGTGCTGATCTATTAGACAATGTGAATGAAAGTGAATGAAGGACGTCAGTGTTGTTTGGTGTTGCTAATCGTGAATAACTGTAAAAATGTGACGTCTCTTCTCACAATAAGTGTGGCCAACCCTCTCTGTCAAAGCCTTTGTCAGATCTCAGACCGGGCCTGGTTTGGACTTGGATACGACATCACTGGGTATAAATACCAGGTGCCACAGTGGGCAGTGGCAGAAACCTGTTACTGTGTCCTTAGGCAAGACATTTCACCCACATTGCCTAGTGTGAATGTGGTGTGTGTGTGTGTGTGTGTGTGTGCGTGCGTGCGTGTGTGCGTGTGTGTGCGTGTGCGTGTGTGCGTGTGTGCGTGTGTGCGTGTGTGTGTGTGTGTGTGTGCGCGTGCGTGCGTGTGTGTGTGTGTGAGTTTTGGTGGTGGCCACAGGGGCCGATGTTGCAGATTGGCAGCCTCGCTTCTATCTGTCCAGGGCAGCTGTGGCTACAATAGTGTATGAATAATGCACCAAATAGTGAAGTAATTCTGAGCGTCTGGAAAAGCACTATATAAGACTAATACATTATTAATATTACTACTATTAATAATCATCATCACACTATTCTGTGGCTAACCTTCGGTTGCCTCCATCAACCAAAACAAGATGTGGAGATGTCTCCCTGGACACTGCACTGCTGTCACTGCTCTAAACAGGAGGACAAATAGTCTTATGGGAGTATACTTGTACCATCATTCAGTGTGAATGTTGTAGTCGATGACAAGGACAAAACCAGACGTCCACTTCACATAAATAAAAAATGAATTTTTACTAACATTTGGCTGCTGCGACATGGTGCATTTGTCTGTCCTGGAACTATGACCTACTTTCTGTGAGGGAACAGGGCTAAGCACTGTTCCACCACCACGCCCCCTGTATAGTGTCTTGGTATGTATTAAAATCATGTTAACTGATTTAATGCTTCATTAATGTTTTAATTCAAGTCCAGGTAATAAACTGACAGAAACTAACCAATGACCTTCAACTCTCTCCAGAGGTTTTAGAAAGAAAATATGCATAGTTGCCATCGTGGTTAACTATTTAAAACTGAATATTCTATCTTTTGAGTGGTCAAAAATCCTCAAAACATCACCTATAAAAAGGAAATGCATTTGTTTGTTAGTTGTATTACCCTAAATATTAGAAATGACCTGTTAGCTTTAAGAACATATGTCTATTGATTAATAGGACTGAAAATATAAACCAGGACATAAAACTCAGACTCGCTCGCTCCACTGCAAAGTCACCACAAGCTGTAAGTATTTTAACAATTTAAATAGCAAAAGACTAGTTAGTAAAACAAAACGGCGTACAAGGGAAACTGTAAAGCAAGTTTCAGTACCATAGACAGCTACCTGCTGTTAAAAAAAAACACAACACAAAGTTATTTTTAAAAAGCCCAGTTCAACAAGTAAATAATATGCAACCAAATATGACTTTTCTATACAATAAGTATGTTGAAACCTTAAAAATATACCAAAAACATACATACTGTACAGAGAAAAGTTAGGAAAAGTAGGTAAAGGCTAGTAACTTATATAGCATATATAAAATCCCAATTGTCAGAAATCAGAAAATAATCTATGTGAAAAATAGAGTCAAAACTAGATACTCATTTGAACAGGTATCGATACTTAAAAAAGGCCCATTCGCAGGACAGAAATGAATGTTTTTAGAATGCTCTTGAGCTGTATCAGAACAAGTAGAAGAGCACATAGACTAGTCCACAAGGCCACATAGGAATAGAAAAGATTTAATGTTGAAAATCACATTCTATTGTCTAAAGAAAGTGTGTTTTTTTCATTGAGTACTGAGTACCAAGTCAACTGATTGAGTTGAGTTTGAAATTTCAGTAGCATAATAACACAAATTCCTATAGCAACTAAAGCAAACCAACAAAAAAGAGGCTAGTTAGTACATACAGGCTACTAAATACATGCACATGCCTATTATACTGAATTCTACTGAGTTTATGGAGAATCTACACTGCTCCGTTCTTACCTGTAGAAAGTGAACTGGGGCAGATGGGTTCTTTCGTTGGGCTCTCTCGTCGGGACTGCTTTCTTGTGCCGTGATGACGAGCTTCGAACGGGACTCTCTCTCTCTTCTCCCTCTGCTCTCTCTCCTCTCCTCTCCCCTCTGCTTCACCGGAGTGTGCACTGTGGGAGAGGAGGCTGGTACCCCCCCTCTCCTCCTCCTCTCCTCCTCCCCATCACCGCATCTCGAAAGCGGGTCACACTCACCGCAGTGCCCCTGATAGCTCCAGCACGCCGCCAAGAACCCCAAACACCAAAAAGGCGTCAACTAATTCATTGTTAGAAGTCCAAGCAGATTAGACTAGATTAGAAAGAGGCAGAGGTGGAAAGTAACTGTACAGAGAAGATTTTTTTCAAGTAGATTTTTAGATATGTACTTGAGTATAATTCTAGCTGGGACTGCAAGATTAAATCACACTCAAATTGAAACTGCAATTTGAATGGAAGCAATTAGCAATTTTTTAAAACACCCAAATTTCTTCCACAAATAACAAAATATCTAGTCTTACAATTGTGTATAAAAACTGCTAACTCTGTACATGTTCTGAAATGTGATTCTTGTATTAGTTTGTTATAGAGTTTGTCAACTCCAAGTCTAAGTCCTCTTTCCACCGTTGGATATTTATGTAAGGATTAGACAACTTAATATATATAGAGAGAGATTTTATTCATTTGTATGTTACAGAAAACAAATATGAGTGAGTTTCAATGATATAATAGACTAGTGGGACCAGATGTCCCTTTTTACCCGGGACAGTCCCAGTTCTGAGCCCTGTGTCCCCTGTCCCAGCACATTTTCCCATATTTTATATTTATCCATTTTATACAAGAAATGTCCTTATTTTTGACCAATCTGAAACCTACCAACAGTAAAGAGAGGCATAAACTGTCATTTGTTTAGGTAAATACAGAAAAGCTGACGAGTGACTAAAACACAAAGAAAATGTGACTATATTGACTCACATTAGAGCCAAGTGCAGAACAATTTCCCTTACGCACTAGTTTCACAATTTCATCATTACAACCAACCCAAACCAGGGATGTCTCAGATTTTTTATTTTGAAAATCTGGTCCGCTTGTAATAGACGTACCTGATGCTTTGATGCTTTGGTACAGGTGGGTCTGATGTTGCACCATAAAGACTTCAGGTGTAGTCTGCTTCCATCTTGTGGTGAAACATGTGCCTTTGCAAAAGTCAGCCAAACTCTGACTGACGCTGTTTTAAGATTCCTGCAGACAAATAAAATGTATCACAACTTGGATTTAGAAAAACAGAATTTTCAGTTTTACAAATGTATTAAATGTATTATTATTATTTATTTATCTATTTATTTATTTGCAAATGAAAAATATATATTTACAAATACACATCTATTTGTAAAGACCAAAATCAAAGTTTTGTAACTTCTATTAGATTTGCATTTGTAGATATCAAAACACACAAAGCAAAGACTATATGTAGATCACCCTCTGTGCATTTATGAATATTAAAGAGGCAAAATAACCCCATAATGAACACGTTAATTAGCTAAAAGAGAGTTAGCAAGAATTTCTAAACAAACATATTTCAGATAGTTAGCGCTACAAAAGACATATTAGCTATATGCATATTTAAATAACTCATCATCGTGTCTTGCATGAATTTGTCTTATAATCAGTCTTATGTTCCAATTTAGAAGTTGTTGCTCGAAGTTTTTTTTTTAGTTTTTCATCCACCGGAACTCCCCCTAAAATACTGTAACGTCACTTCCGCCATTTAAACATGGCGGAGCACACGGAGCGGTGAATGAGCTCTAATGTTTTGGTTCTTTTCTGACACAAAAACAAGAAATACAGCCTCATGAAACGACCAGTGAAGCTGCGATAACAATCCCCGTGTCTTCTGTGAAACAACAAAAGTAAATGTGCTGTTTTTGCATCTAATTTTTTGCGTAAAATACACAATGCCGAAATGTTTACATTATGCAATTTAGATTTAGCGTTAAGTAACGCAGTAGATTTACTTGATCAAATCAAGTAAAACGCACACAGTGAGTGTTTCACTGTTGAAAACTCATTTCATCTGCAGAATAAACTGAATAATAATTCAAACTCCAAGTTGATGATTCTCTGCTAATTAAGTTATAATTACGTAAATGACTTTCAGACAACTTCCTCGTAGTTTACAGACTGAAGATGTTTGCATAAATTGCATAGATTTCTGCGAATATGGAGGTAATTTGTTTCATTACAATTATTTGAAGGAGACACGATTAACCGTCTCTGTTTAATCTTTCAACAGTCCCTTAAGCAACGGAAGAGGAGCACATAGTCATTCTGTAATATATAGACCTGTAAATAAATGTCAATGTCGTGCATGTGGAAGTAATGAGAGTATATGTCTGACCTGTACATTAACCTACATATTGACGATGTATGAGTGTGTTTTATAGTGTATGAGTGAGAGATTTATCCTGCATATTTACAAGTTCATGTTTGTCTCTTACATTATCTTGGCTTTTAATATGCATTGTCCCTTTAATAAATAAATATAAAACACAAATCATGGAAAACACTGTAAAATGATACCAAACTGTAGCTACTGTGTAAAAAGCACAATTACACAAAAATTGAATGTTATACTTTTGGAGCTTGCTTAAGAATGATTATAATTAGCAGACCTAGTAGTGTATATAACCCCCTTAACCTGTTTATTTTATTTTCATGTTGCCTTATATGTAAAGTATTCCATATTGGCATTTAATCCTTGGCCTAGGTTAGAGGTGAGCAATATATAGTCTACAAAAATACTTACATAGATTTTTTGAAGCTATAAGCATAAGGAAACATGCTGTGTTCTCTTAGAAACAATGGTATAAGCCAATATTCCTGCTCTTATATTCACTTTTAGAGCAACACTTGAGAAACATCAAGACATACATCAAGACAGCAAGTTGAGAGACATTTTAAGAAATTTCACCCATCACTACACTCTAAAAATACATTGTGTTCAAAATAATAATATAATTAGTTGTATTTGTGTTATAGGGCAGCACCATGAGCAGCAGAAGGAAGCGTGCTCCTCCGGTGAGAGTGGACGAGGAGGCAAAGAAGAGGCTGGAATGGAACATGCTCGAGGACCGGAAGAACGAAGTTATTTTGGAAGAAGATCCTGACCAGGTCCCGACCTGCTCCAACTTTATCGAACTGACTCCAAACAGCGAACCTCAAAATGAAACTGCAACTTGTAGCACTGTTAAAACCACTGAGGAGTTACCAAGTACATCCACAGACACTCCCCCCTCTCCTGCTGTATCTGTCACTGTAATACCCCTGGCTCAGCTCGGTCTCTTTTGGAAAGCTTTAATAGGGGAGTTCACTGTTCAACCAAAATGGCTTCCTTCAGACTTTGAGCAGAGGACTTTCTTGCTTCAAAGGAAAGATCAGCAGTTTTGTTTAAGTTACAGAAGAAATAATGATTCGGAAGAGGACTCAGGGGCTCAGAGTGATTTAGAAGAGGACATGCACAAAGCAGAGTGCAGTCTGAGCAGAATTTCACTGGGAGATTTGGACTGGCTTCTGCAGAGGAGAGTTATCCACCTCTGTCACCAAGGAAAAGAAGACTCATATAAGGTACTAATAAGATACGATATATTATAATATGTTAGTAGTTTCCACTTCAGTCATTTATGATGATTATCTATTTTTGATATCAGGCTCAAAGTGAGAATGTTAACAATACTCTTTATACTTTGTACTAGAGCTGTAGTCAAATAAAGAAATTCTTTGTCAAATAAACACAGGCCCTGACAACTGATGAGTCAACTGAAAACTTTCAAAACTATTAAGTATGCACTGTAACTGCAACTATACAAGAGTTCAAGCAAAACAACTATTTCTAAAGGAAAATTGTAATAGGAAGCAGTTATTTAAATGGAAAAAAAAAAACATATCACAGTCATGATTCATTTCCAAATCTCCAGCTGACTCTCACAATTGCTTCTCCTTTTTATTGGTTCTAAATAATATAATTAGGCCACTAATACAAATGTTGGTAGAACTTCAGGACTACAGCCCTACTTTGTACTTTTAATCCTTACTATAACTACTGCACTGTTTGCATGTTTTAGTGTTATACAGGAATATGCAGAGTAAAGTGTGACTGATTCTTAAAGATGCTTTGTTCCTTTCAGTCAATTAAAATATTTAATACACATGCTCCAATCATTGGTAGAATTACACTTGCAACTCATATGTAAATAGAAGGTCATCTTCCTCTGTTTTGTGACGTCATGTCCCCTGTACAGTTAATAACGTCTGTATTTTTCAGGTGGGCATTTACCTGTTGGAGGCTGGACTTGGGAAGCCTGAGTTTCTGAGTGAAGGAGCGACTCGTTTGAAGAAAGCAAATCAAATCCTGCAGAAAATGATGGAATATTTCTATGATTTTATTGTTCCTGGTGAGTGCCTTATGTTCACACTTGTCCTGGTTCAAGCACGGTTTATTTTTTATCTAGATTTGGTTAAGTTCTAGTCAGGCTGGCGCCACCTAGTGCCTCCACTCAAATTCCTTTCTCTCCAGCGACTAGATCAGGAATCAGAATACACTAAATGGTTTGCAAAAACCCTGGAAGTGTGAGTTCAGGCACCAGCCAATCAGCGAAGAACCAAACATTCTGTGTTGGCAATGATTCCCGAGATTGAGGAACAAAGAGAATGTTTGGTGAATTTTATCAAGGGGAAAGACGTTATTGTCCTTCTTCCTACAGGATTTGGGAAAAGCTTCATATACCAGTTAGCCCCGTTAGCAGCGCATTACATATGTCACGACTAAATAGCAGCGATTGGTTAAATGAAAAAAAAAAACTACCTACCGTCAAGTGAACGAATTCTAATGCTGCAAGGTCAGACAGTTTCTACAAAGTGAAACTGGCTGATGAATCAGGTTAGTTTAGTCCTGGACCAGTCCGGGTTTAATTCCGAGTTTAGTCCCAATTTTGATTTGTGTATGTGTAAATGTGAATGCACTGTTGAATTAAGTCTTGATTATTATAGTTATGCTGTGTTTAGTTTGTTCCATTTCATCTTTACCTCCTGCTAGTTATTTCAAGTTTAAATATGTAGTCCCACTTAGTCATGGATTGAAATGGCACATTCATAAAAAGCACATGTATCCCAAATGGAATATTTGATTGATCCTGGAATGAAATTATTCAGTTGTTGCAGCTCCAATAAATGTCCAAAATACAATTAAAATTTTACCAAGTTTAAAATAACCCTAACCATATAGTATTTTTAAAAATGTGTCCTCTTCTCTGCAGCTCCTCATATGTATACTATTTTTTTTATATTTTTTTTTATTGTTTTTTTGTAGAAGTGGTTGATAATGAGGAGGAGGAATGTGACACGGAGTTGGAGAGACAGAACATAGAGGAACTGTATGATTTCGTTCGGCGTGTTCATCAGAGAGAGGGGGCAGAGCTGAGCTTTGAGCCCCAGCACAAAGCTCTGGTCCCGGTGCTGCGGCCGTACCAGTGTCAGGCTGTCAACTGGATGTTAAAGAGAGAAAAGGCCAAGAGCTCCGAACATAAAGGTAACAAGAGCTACTACTGTCCTCCTGGTAACAACACGAGACTGAATGCAGTGTTAACTTAGACATGATGCTAATTATAACTAAATAAAAAGCAATCACTAAACGTTTACTAAAACATTTACAACATTTATAAAGCAAAAGCACTGATAAGTTTGTTGATTCATAAAAATAAAACATACATGAATGAAAGAAAGAAAAAATAGAGACCAAGCAGATCCATATTCCACTTTTCAGTCCCAGAGCCTCAAACCAGAACATAAAGAAACTCCACATCCAAGGAACATGTCTGTTTCATGATAATAAAAAATACAAATATATTTTCTTCAACTCTATTATGTATTCAGTAGAACTTAAAACAATTATCTAAATCTACATCTTAATCTAAAACTAAATAAAAAATGTAGACAAGAGATTAATACTAAAACAAAATATTTAACACAGTTTGAATGCAGATAAACATGTATAAAAAATATCTTAAGTGTAAATGCATTTTATGTATATAGCACTTTCAGGACACTAAAAGATGAATCACAAAATAATTGAACTGTTACGTGTTAAGTGATTTTATGGCTGTTTTCTTTGCAGAACAAGGTTTGCATCACCTTTGGCACGAGGTGGTGACTTTGTGCGGAAAGAAGTTGTTTTATAACCCTTATACAGGCTGGTAAGAGCTTTACATCTTCAAGTTTACTTCAAGTTTACTTTTGATCTGATTTAGTTGCATTTTAGTTTTTGTTTTAGACCTGGTTTAGTCTTGATTCTGGCACTTATTTAGTCCTGGTTCAGGTCTTAGGTTAGTCTGAGTTTGTGTTTGAGGCCCTGAAAATACCAGATTTATGTAAAGGATAATGGCTAGTTTAAAATGTCTTGTTTTCCAGCCTGATCCGTGAGTTCCCTCTGGCCGGAGTGGAGTGGCCCGGGGGGATCCTGGCCGATGAGATGGGACTCGGAAAAACAGTGGAAGTTTTGGCCCTAATTCTGTGCAACCCTCGACCCAACCTGCAGCAGGAGGCCTACACGCTGCCAGAGGTAACAGTTAACACAAATACACATGAAAATATTGTGTTTGTTTGATGTCATTTAAACAGCTATTTTTGTATTTCAGGGGCAGTCAGTGAATTACTTTGTTCCTCCTCCGCCAGAGAAGAAGAAAGCTCCTCCTCGCAAATCAGAAGTCTCTCAGCCAAAGACAAAAATCAATTTTCCACGTGAGGACACAATATCATGTTCAGGCATTACAGTGCATCTATTATCCTATAAAATACTCGCACATGACGATGAATTTTACTGGAAAATTTTTAAAGGAGACATATTGTGCAAACTCAATTTATCAGAGCGTTTAACCATGTTCTAGTTGTTTCTCCTTCTCATTTACTCATTCTATTTAAAGTGATTCATGCATTTTCATTCTTGCTCAGATCAGTCTGTGTTCACCTTACCTGTCCAGCCAGAGCCACACACTTTGACAAAACTTTACAAATATTAGCAGATCTGGAGCTGTGTTTTGTCTCCCTGTTTTCAGGGAGACAAAACACAGCAGACAGGTTTGTTACGTGTTAAAGAGAAGAAAGGTCTGCATAAAGTGCTGAGAAACAGTGAGGATTTTTACAGAATTAGCAGTCGACTCTATGGTCCAGTTCCAAGAATGTAAAAGGGACTGGCTGGTCAGGCAAGTTTTCAGCGACACCGGTACACGCCCCACTGCTCTGTATTTACTTTGTTCTCCAATTCTGTTTTCTTAATCTGTGACTTGAGTAGGATTCAGCAGCTTTGAGGACTCAGACAGCTCTTTGTTGTGAGCAATATTACTTAGGGTGTTTAATCTCTGTCCTCTTTCTCCCTCAGCGGTGCGCTCCATGTTGCTGATGGCGATGAAGCAGATGGACAAAGGCAAAGGCGTCTCCCTGTCCTCCATGTCCTCGTACATGCGCAGTTGCTACGGTTACGACCCCGTGAAGAACCGGAACCACATCAAGAGAACCATGAAGAAACTGCTGGACGAGAAGAAGGTCAAGCAGGTCAAAGGTCGCGGCATGATGGGCTCCTTCAAACTCGGGTTCAACTTCACAGGAGCTCAGGAGAAACTCCTCACGCCAACTAAGATGGTGGGGATGAATACGTTTTATATTTTTTATCTGGTCTCTAATAAAGTTAACATCTCACAAGATACAGTAAAACCTGCTTTTCTCCATATACACACATTACAATAGATTAAATACAACTTTTTTAACCACATAACAGGCTTCTCACAGTCATGGAAATCCTGCAAAAGTCATGGAATTTTGTAAAGTCAATGAAGGTTTTGGAAAAGTCAGAGAATTTTAGTATCTCTTTCACACAACTACAGTGTTCTGTTACATTCTTATTAGAACATTATGATTATTTCTGAACGTCTGCACCTTTTGTTTTAAAGAGATGACAATAAATGCACTGACAGAATTTTGAATGTTCAAAAACTATAATCCCAAACCATAAGGTGAGTGGAAAGAGTTCACATTTCATATTTAGCCCCAAAAGTCTCATCAATTCTATACATGTAGGTGCCGTAAAGTCATGGAAAATTCACTTCAAGTCATGAAAAATCATGGAAAAGTTTTGAAATTGTGTCAGTGAAAAAGAATGGAAACCCTGACATAAATTAATCTTAAAACTTGCTTTTCTCTGATATAGTCTTGGACAGGAGTTGAAATGACTTCCAGCTATTCATGGATATCAGTATGACGACACTTAGGACTTTTGACCATTCAAAAGATAAAATATTTGTATTTTAATTGGTAATTGTTATGACAACAGTCCAAATTTTCCATCCCTCTAAATCTAAAACCCATGGATCCACACTGTTTTTGGGTTTCAGATGACATCACAATATTATATAGGCCAATAATATTTAATACAGATGGGAGCAGCTAAAAGAAATACAGTTAGAATGTAGGTTTTTGTTTGTTTGTCACCAATAGAAAAGTACAATGTTATAAGGGAATATGCACCATTGCAAGTTTTCTCCCTTTACTTCCATAAAATCTGGTCTTGGGCAAATCGCTTAGAGGAAATCACAAATCTCGCTTGTAAAAATTGCTAGGCTAAATTTAGAATTAAAATAAGTGTCACTAGTAAAATCAGAATGACATTTTTGACTTTGGTGCAGTCATACCACCTGCAAACACCTTGACTATAAGTTACTTTGTGATTGGTTCAGTATGTTGTAATTCTTTCTGTTCAATTAAAACAAGTTCACAACATTGTGTCAGTACATTACAGTAATATCCATCCTGTTTTCTCTTGTAGCTTCCTAAAACTCCAGAGTCCTCACCTCGGAAATCATTTCAGAGACGAGCAAAGGACAAAGCTGAGGTGGCTCTCCAAAACGCTCTGACTGAAGATGACAACGATCCTGAGGCGTTACCGTCCTCCTTCCCCATGGAAACGAAGAAGGAATATGAGGAAAACTTATCTGAAAACTTGGACGATTCAAATGACACTTTTAACATCTCAACCTCCTCCCAAACTTCTCAGGACAGGAGCGAGTTGGATTTGAAAGACAAAATGGATGATAAACAAGAGGAAAAAGCTGAAATTGTGCAGAATATTTCACAGGAGGACGCAGACTTGCCCAAACGTGAATCTTTTTTTCCGTTTAACACCTCAGACTATCGATTTGAATGCATCTGTGGAGAGTTGGGGATTATAGATTACAAACCGAGGGTGCAGTGTATGAACTGTGACCTGTGGCAGCACGCAGACTGTGTCAACTACAAAGAGGAGAGCCTGGAGACCACGCCCTTCTTCTGCCCGCACTGTTTGGTCGCCATGACGCCCGTGCCCACCGGTGCCACCCTGATCATCTCGCCCAGCTCCATCTGCCACCAGTGGGTCGAGGAGATCAACAAACACATCCGCTCCTCCTCACTCAGAGTCTTGGTCAGTGGAGCTTTAAATATTCGCTGCTTTAACGTACAGACATGCTCAGATTTAAAGGTGCACTGCGAAACTTTTCTGGAGAGAGTCTGCAACCAGTTTGTTTCCATGGAGATGTTAATGCTTTGGTTTAAATTGTCCACATTATGGTATTAAACTAATCTGTCATGTATTTATTCAACTACAGAAGTTATTTATTGCTCAAAATATCTTAAAATGCATACATGCTTACTGTGTGGGGTCGCCTCTCCACAAATCTAACTCGTAGTTTGGCTTGAAAGTCTTCATGGAGATTCTTAAGTTTATGGTCATACTGTGGAACATTCTAGGCACATCTCCATGGAGACAAGCAGGTGACGGACCCTCCAACAGACAGGTTTAAAGCTCCACTTATAACTTCTTAGCCAATCTATTTTTACAAACAGAAAAGGATAGTTTTTTTTTTTTTACATTTTTAAAACATGTGTCCTTACTGTGAACAGGCTTGTATCTCCACAAACCTGACTTATATTTGGCCTGGTGGTGCACCACTTCCTGCTTGTTTTAATGGGAATGGGAATTTACTTTAATTATAAAATTCCACAGTTGGTATAAAAATGTTCCGAAGTATGGTTTTAACTTGTGTTTCCTTGGAATCATGCAGGTGACGTGCCATCTTCAGAAAGTAATGTGGTGCTGCTTTTTATGAATACACTTCTATATTTGTTAATTTATAAATTTACAAATGATTTTCCTGATTTGCAGTGAGAATGTTTTTATTACTGGTAATTCATGTCAGTCAGAGATAGACATGGAAACTGAAAAAACATGACTAAAAAAGCCATAGTCATACACTTCCTGTCTAGTGTGTGTATGTGATTGTCCACTCTTGTGTGTCAGGTACACTGTTGTGTAATATGTAGTTTATATCTCCCTCTGTCTCTGTCAGGTGTACTCAAGTGTATGTTACTTGTATCTCTGTATTCTCTCTCTGTATAGTCTCGTCTCATGTGTGCTGTAATACTGTGTCTGTCTCTGTCAGGTGTACCAGGGCGTGAAGCGTCATGGTTTCCTTCAGCCTCAGATGTTGGCGGAGCAGGACGTCGTCATGACAACGTACGATGTGCTGCGCTCAGAGCTGAACTATGTGGACCTGCCCCATAGCAACAGTGAGGACGGGCGCCGCTTCAGGAGCCAGAAGAGGTACATGGCCGTGCCCAGCCCCCTGGTGGCCGTCGAGTGGTGGCGCATCTGCCTGGACGAGGCTCAGATGGTGGAGTGTGTCACAGCGAAGGTATGAAACTTTTAGTGGTTTTCAGTTTGTACAATGTGATGATGTCACAGTCCTGTAAGTGCACAGTACCTCTGTGAGGATTTATTTTATTTTATACTGTTATTTCTCTTCTTCAGGCGGCTGAGATGGCTCTGCGTTTGGCCTCAGTGAACCGATGGTGCGTCAGTGGGACTCCAGTTCAGAGAGGTTTAGAAGGTATTAAAACTTAACACTCAAATACACTATTTGTTTGATGTTTTAATTTGATTTTGTCCCTATGAAAACTGAAAAAGTGTGTATTATTAAAACCCTCATCTTCTTGTCACTATTATTTCTTTGGCTTTAATATTCCACAGTGTGGTACAAAACATATCCATCTGGTTTTACTTTCTGTTTCCATGAAATCATGCTGCTGATGGGCTACCTCCAGAAAGTTACACTGTGTTGCTTTAATATGATCTCACCTGAATGAAGTAGTTTTGGCAAGACTTTTGACTGTTCCATGTAATATACAACCACTCTCTGTTTTCCCCTCTGTGCTCAGATCTGTACGGGCTGGTGCTGTTCCTCAGACTCGACCCGTTCTGGGTGAAGCGTTGGTGGGACCAGCTTTTGTACCGCCCCTATCGCCGTGGTAACACGGCTCCTCTGTACAGTGTTGTCAGTCAGGTCCTGTGGAGGTCGGCCAAGAAGGACGTCATAGACCAGGTACAGGGACTAAACCAGGACAGTGCACATGTTTACTTTACTTCAAATTAAAATGAAACAAATCAAACAAATCAAAGTAGGTGACGTGTTTTACGGACATATACTGTAAACATACTCTACAAGTAGAAAAGTCTAATCCATGAGCAAGTTTTCCACTCAAAGAGAAACATGTGTATTGTATTTAAGAGTTAAAGTTAATAATGTTGATTTCTAGATTACACAAATGTTTCTCTCAATTAGAGCAATAATCATAATTGTCATTGAAATGTGATTAATTGTACAACCCTTCAACAATCTACAGTAAGATGCATTATTGTAGGTAGATGTACATCATATCTAAATTGAAATGTAATATGTTAGAATATTAAACCATTATTTGGTTTTGTAAATCCATAAATCCATCAGTGACATGTTTGATTTTACAGTTGAGCTATACAAAACCACATGTGTGTCATTCTTGTGTCAGATCCAGATCCCCGCGCAGACAGAGGAGGTGCACTGGCTCCGCTTCTCTCCGGTGGAGGGACACTTTTACCACAGACAACACGAGGTCTGCTCCCAGGATGCACTGCTGCGACTCAGGAAGATCTCAGACTGGACCCTGAAGCTCGGAGCTCTGGATCGCCGCACCGTTCACACGATTCTGGGGCCTCTGCTCAGACTGAGACAGGCCTGCTGCCACCCGCAGGCCGTCAGGGGGGAGTTCTTACCCCTGCAGAAGAGGTGAGAGAGAGAGTGTGTTGGAGCCAGTTTATATTGATTTAAGCAATTATTCATTTGATGTGCAGGGTTCCCACAGGCATGGAAATCCTGGAAAAGTCATGGAAATTGAAAATGTCATTTTCCAGGCCTAGAAAAGTGAAAAATTTTGGAAAAGTCATGGAATTTTTGTATCTCTTTCATGCTACTACAGCTTTCTGTTCAGTTCTCATGAGTCTGTTCTGATTATTTGTGAACGTCTGCACCTTTTGTTTAAAAGAGACGACAATAAATGCACTGACAGGATTTTGAATGTTCCAATAATAATCTCAAACCATAAGGTGAGTGGAAAGAGTTAACATTTCATATTTAACCCTAAAAGTCTGATCAATTCTACACATGTAGGTGCCGTAAAGTCATGGAAAATTCACTTTAGCTCATGAAAAACTCATGGAAAAGTTTTGAAATTTTGTCAGTGAAAAAGAGTGGGAAACCTGTATATATTAGAGGTGTGCAGATGGGCTACTTTTTCATCCGCAACCGCATCGCAAAACTCATCACCTCGCCCGCTGTCCATTTGCAGCCACAGTTTTTGACCAGTTTTCAAAACCGCACCCGCCCGCCGTCCGCTCGGTCTCCTCCCAGTTGCTCCGAGTTCAGAGTTTTTTTATCTGAGTAGTGAAACCGCCACCCGCCCAAATTTAATTAAAATATAATTTTTCGTCACGTCATCCGCCCGACCCGCGGTTTAGCCGCAGAGTCTGCGGCTGTAACTGCCACCTGCGCATCTCTAGTATATATATTTATTTATAATTAAAAAGGCAAATAATGGATCTTCTCAAGTTCTTATTTTTTATTACGTGAGTTACTAACTTCCTCAAAGCAAAAGGGCACAACAGAAGGTGAAGAGATAAGAGAGAGAGGGATGAGGCATGAAGAAGAGGAGGAGGGGAGAAAAAAATGTGAGACAGAGAGCTGAAGAGGTGAGAAAGAGCAAGAGGGACTATCACCTGCGAGGATGAGAGGAGGCAGAAAAATGGAAAGAGAGAAGTGAAGAGGTTAGAGTGGGAGAGACTAGGGAGGAATAAAAAGGGAGAGAGGTGAATAAGGAGGGAGAGAGGGACGAAGTTCTTTTGAAAGCTGGTTTTAAAAAGTCGTAATGCAACATTTATTTCTTCAATCAAAGTTGTATCCAAATCGTGTCACACAGTAGTTGCCTTTAAAACACTCATTTTTGAACCCATCCATGAGTTTCACACTGATGAAAAAGTAGCACCACGGCAATTAACAATTCAAAACAAAATAATATACCTTCTGAATGGCTAAAAAGTCCTCAAAATGTCGCCTCTGAACAAGCTGCATAGATTTACATTGAGGACATGCGAGACCCTGTGTTTAAACTATACAAACCTCTGTAACCCTGTAATCCTCTCTTTATAGCTCCTCTCATACACCTCCACACACTCTGCTTTGTGTTTTCAAGTGTCCTTCAGTCTCACGTCTGCTCCCATTCATCTCAAACACATGTATATTTATTGCGTTAATAGACTCCCTCCCCTCCCTTTTCATAGTCGTCGCAGCTGTGTTTATGTAAAATGAACCCGCTATACCTCATTTAGTTGTTAATTAGTTTTTTTAACATGTGTTTTTTTCCTCTTTTTTTCTTTCAGCACGATGACGATGGAGGAGCTGCTTAAGTCTCTGCAGAAGAAATGCAGATCCGAATGCGAGGAGGCCCACAGGCAGCTGGTGTGCGCTCTCAACGGCCTGGCTGGGATCCACATTATCAGAGGTACACGCCGGCTCTTTAAGGCTTATGTACCCCCAACTTTCCCAGGGTAATTAGTCAAACCCTTTGCTTTGTTTCCAGTCACACGTTTTGTACTTTTGTGGTAGTAATTTGATCTAAATAAGGCCCAAACCGTGGAGAAGTAGGGTTTACAGAGAATCTTATTTGGTCTATGGTATGTATAGGTGCTAGGGACGTAACGATATCCAAATCTTTTGATACGATATTTTCAAAACAAAACATCAACAAAACAAAATTGGAAGTATGTTACATTTCCCTTTTTAAAATTTTTTGACAGTCCTTTGCTTCTGTCATAATCTAAAGAATTATGATTTAAAAGTGCTTATAACACTTATTTTGTCAAGTTTGGACTCAGACAGAACAAAGGATCATGGTCTATGTAGTTCCCTCTGTTTTTTTTAGCTATAGGCTCTATTCACACTTACCGGAAGACGTTTGAAAACATGCAAACTTCCGGTGTAGTTCCCGACACTGGGCTTGTGATAAAACCGTGGATTCAGCAGCAGCGTCTTCACAACCTGACAAAGATTTCCATGAGGGACGAGACTTTAATCACAGCTTCAGTGTCAGTGTCAGTCACAGACAGCTGGTTGGAACTGTGGATCTGCCGAACACAACAGAACACTGCAGTGACTTCTTTTTTTAAAATGACCATAGAAAAATTATTATACACAAATGAAATTGGCAAGTTTATAAAGGGAAAAAAGAAAGAATACAAAGACATCTGGATGAAGAAAATTGGGCCATATTCTCAGCTTTCTCTGTTTTTCCAGATTTTGTCAGAGAGCCTTCTGAGCCCAAAGGAAATCGTCAGCCGCATGTTTCCATATGTCTTCTGGTTTTGTGACATAAGCATGAACTGAGTCCATTGCTGCATCATAACTACTGTATTTTTTAGACAATAAGTCCCTCCGGAGTATAAGTCGCACTAGCCAAAAAATGCGCAATGAAGAAGAAAAAAAACATATATAAGTCACACCGGACTATAAGTCGCACTTTTTGGGGGAGATTTACTTTATAAAATCAGGGACCAGGAACCGACAATTTATCTTGAAAGGCAATGTTCTAGTAATAACAATAGAACAGAGAACAACAGATTGAATAGGCGTTAATGTTAACGTGATATATGAACAATTATTCAGATAATTATAGCATAAACAACAGAACAAACCGTCTCACTCCAAATCACTAAATTCCTTCAATTCTTCATCCTTGGTGTCACTTCTGAGCAACTTCGTGCAAATTCAGTTGTCACTGAAGTCCAGGCTTTGTCATGCAGTGACTTCCAGGAAAGTTGCATGCTGCACACTCCCAGCTGCCGTGAAGCTGTGTTCTCCATCCCCGCTTTCCTCCAGTCCCTCACAAGTTTCTCGCTCACTCCAAACTTCTTTTCTGCTGCTCGATTACCATTTTCTGCTGCAGATTTCACTACTTGCAGCAGGACAGTGGCTTATTCTGCAGAAGATACACGCAGAAAACTGACACACAAGTCAAGAGCCTCTCGCAGCTGACAGTTTGAAAGTTTTAATATATAAGCCACAGGAAACACCCAAACCATGAAAAAAGTGCAACTTATAGTCCAAAAAATACGGTACTCGTTTAAGTTAATCACAGACTTGTGATTTGGTATATTGCAATGACCCACGATAATTGTGAGAGTATTGACAATGCAATATAACAGTATTTTTGTTACATCCCTGTTCAACTGAGTTTAAGGTAAAAGGAGCTGTTAACTTGAAAATTACCACTTCATGACATCACAAGGTGGAATAGTCCATTTAGGGCTTTGGAGATGTAGACAGACTAATAATAAAGAGTTACTTAAACATGTGTGAATGAAACAAAACACAACTCCAGGTGTGTTTTTGAGGAGGGAACAACATTATAACATGACTTAAAGCTTACATAATATAGAACCTTTTAACAAAATCATATTATGCTTTTTTCCTGGTACTTGGTTAATATTGTTCATAAATGTAACGTAAAGTTCTAACAGCTAATCTTCTTTGTCTCTTTTGTCCTGTATAGGTGAGTTTGCAGAGGGAGCAGAGATGTACAGAGAGGTGCTGCGCTCATCAGAGGAGCACAAAGGGAAACTGAAAACAGACTCTCTGCAGGTAAATGATGTTTAATATTCATGTGTTTGCATTTGTTTAGGATTTACACATCAAACAACTCACACATCTGCAAAACCATTTGATATACTAGCCTATTTATTTTAAAAACATAGGCTGCACACGAGCTTTGAGGGCAGACATCTCCCAACTCACGATTTTCAATATTTTAGCAGTTGACATGCACACCAAAATCTAATTATTATCAGATTTCTGGAGTGTAAAGGTTACTTGAATCACATGCAAACAGAAAAATCTTAGTGATCAAAAGGACCATAATCAGATGTTTTTGTTTAATAATTACCAAACATCAGATATGGCAAGGCTGCAGTTGTCTGGGTTAATTCAGTTCAATTCCACTGGGAGTCTATTTTCACTGAACACTGAAGCCCTCAGCAGGCCTGTTCATGTATAAATAGTCAGTTATGGTGTGAACATGTAGTCTCACAAAAGCATCTCTCAAAGGCAGTAGAATTTCAGTAAAAATATCCACATTTATTTGTTTCAAACAGAGACTTCATGCCACTCACAATCTGATGGAGCTGCTGAACGCCAAACACCCAGGAATCCCCCCGACTCTGAGAGACGACAAACTCAGTGAAGAGGTGAGGAAATATTACACCAAGTAATGTCTCTTTAAAAGTTTACATTGGATTCATAAAGTCTGTGTGTGTTTTATTTTTCAGGCTGAGCAGCTCCGGCAGCACTACATGACCAAGTACGACTCAGAAGTGGCAGACGCTTTTAACGCTCTGCAGCCCGTTCTACAAAACATCAAAGAACTCAAACGCAAAGTGAGACAATGTGGTGATTTTTATTTCCTTCTGACTTTATTTGGCAGATTGTATGGCGTATAAAGGGGGTAAAGAGCAGAGAGAGACATTCACCAAATCAAAGTAGTAATAGTTTGACAGTTGTTAGTTTTAGTAAATAACCTAAATCTTCAAATGTTTCCCTCATCATTTCAAAAAAGCAAAGTCCACTATCCTGCTAAACATTTGCACTGATTGACTAGTACACAGTTGAAGTCTGATCCCTGCTTCCACACAGTACATTGTGCTTTTGAGCAAGACACTTTCTGAATACCTTACTGTCTGTGTTGCTCTAAATAAGACTAATGCCTTCTACTTAGTGTTACAGTGATGGTGCAATTTTGTTTCTAGGTGAAGCTAAACTCTCCCTGGTGGTTGGACGTGGTGCAGAAAGCCGTCCGCAGCAGCTCAGAGGATGAACTCGTAACAAGAGTCAAAAATGAACTAACCACAAACTACAAACAGCCCATCAACAAGCTCTCCATGGCCGACAAGTAAGAGAACCAGAGTCCAATGTCCTGATATGGATCTGATGTACCTGGTTTAGACCTGGTTCAGCAACACAAATGTATAAAAAAAACATCTCTAAACCCTTTTAAACAGTGGCTCTTGGTTTGATGCCGGCTCCAAAGGAGTGCACTTGATTTATCTGGAATGTTTCACAGATAATGATTGATAAAGTTGAAAAGTCAGATTTGTGGAGTGGAGATCCTGAGCATTAAGAAGGACTGTTTTTCAAAGTATTTATGGAGCAGTAAAAACACCTTTTTTTTTTTTTTTTTTAAATAGATCATAAAACACATGTCATCGAAATGCATGTGACATGACACTCACAGTCACTTGTCTACGTCCATGTAGACAAGACAGTTTCTTCTCAAAAGTTCCATAGCACAATTTTAATTTTTCCAAATATGTTGTACTTGGTAGGTTCCGAGATGCCAGCGGTCTGCAATTCATTCTCACCACTAAACTTCAGGAGTTGTTGAAATCTCAGAAAACAGTCCAGGAGGCGGTGAAGAGGCTGGAGGGACCGGCCTCTCAGGAAGTGATCGATGAAGCTACAATCTGCCACCTCAGACCCAACAGACTGCCCCTCAACAAGTAAGACATGATATACAGTAAGACATGATTAAAGTGTAAATGATACAACAATAGGAATACAACAAGGCCCGTCCCGATAAAAGATTGTGAGATACGTTTCTTCTGGAAACACTGCATAAAATAAAATGAAATAATCAAACACACTGGTAGACCATTATTATCAATAATATGTTGTGACTTTGTGTACTGAGTTGTTGTGTTGCCTTCTGCCTTGGCCACGTCTCTCTTGTAAAGTAGATTCTGAATCTCAATGGGACATCATCCTGGTTAAATAAAGATATAGAAAATGTTCAAAATAAAATGAATAAAGTCATAGATATAATCATTCTTCCCTCTGCAGGTCAACTGTTTACAAAAATGAAGAACGTCTTTAGTGAAAAAAAAAGACCCAGGGACTAACTCAATATAACTCCTATTCTTCATATTTGTTTTTCAGTTGTGTTTTTTGTAAAGCCGATGAACTTTTCAATGATTATGAGTCCAAGCTGTTTTCTCACACGTAAGTAATAATTCATTATATCTTTTTTTGGTTAGGCTGGTGTGTGAAATTAGAATTTTTACTATTTTATGTCTAAAACGAAAATGATAACAAAGCTGCAGAGATAGAGGCTGTATTCAGTTAGTTAGTATACATCAACCTCAACCAAGACATTTAGAGGCACTGATTGTTTTATTACCTGAATAATACAAAAATGTGTGTTTCCAGGGTGAAGGGTCAGACGGCCATCTTTGAGGAGATGATCGAGGAGGAGGAGGGGCTGGTGGATGATCGTCTGCCCACCACGAGCAGAGGTCTGTGGGCAGCGAGTGAGACGGAGCGCGCCCTCAAAGCCATCCTCGCCTTCGCCAAGTCCAGACGCCTGGACCCAGAGCTGGTGGAGGAGGGCACCACCTTCATGGAGCTGTTTGAGAACTGGAAGAAAGAATACAAGGTAGGAACGAGGTCAATCCCAACTCTCACCACTACTATTGTCCTTGTACCCCTATGCAAGACATTTCACCCACACACAATTGTTTAATTTTTGTCTGTGTGTTTGTGTAAATGTGTGAACATAAGAGCATTTGTGTTTTCTTTCCAGGTGCTTCATGAGTACTGGGGCGTGCTGAGGAACCATGTGTCTGCCATCGATGAGCTGGGGATGGCCACAGAGAGACTACGAGTGAGACTCCCAGACGAGCCCAAACCCAAACTACTGCACATCATAGAGCCTCATGAGGTCAGATAGTCCATACTGTTTCAGAAGAACACCTCTATTATTCACAGCTCTCTCTCTGTGTAAACAACTATATAACACTCCAACACTCTACCACTGTTCTCAGGTGGAGCAGAACAGAGTGAAGCTGCTGAACGATCAGGCCATGGCTAAATCTCAGCTCCAGAAGAAACTGGGACAACAGCTGTACCTCAACAACCTTGAGAAGGTCACCACACTCTCACATATTATAAACCAGGAGAGTCAAACTCAAATTCACAGAGGCCGAAATTAAAAACTGGGACTAAGTCGTGGGCCAAACTAAATATTTATTGAAAAATTTCAACACCATCTGCATGTTTTTTGTAATGTAAAACCTTTTCTTATTCAAATAAATGTTTAATAATAGTTTTGCTTAAACATTGAATTCAGAACAAATATATAATAATAATAATATAATATAATAACAAAATTTAAATAAATAATGTCTCTATAGTCTATCTGTAGCCAGCGGGGAGCTCTAATACAGATTTGATATGATCGCAGGCCAAATTTGGCCCCCGGGCCTGAGTTTGACATGTCTGTTATAAACCAAGGCTTCCCTTAGGATAAACTTAAAGGAGCTGTACCTGATTTTTATTGTCTAAAAAACATGAAAAACAAAACTAGTTCATCTTAAACAATTTGCAGTGGTCTAGAGTTATTTCTCGTTTACCTTTTGCATTCAGAACGTCGTCATTAAAACTTACAACTTATAACTCTCAGAGATCAGAGCATTTTGAAGTTTTGTTGGGACGATAACAACGGGCACAACTAGCATGCTAACATACACTTTCTGAACATGCTTCACCTCAAGAGCTGCTTATACAATATATCTGTACATGGGAAAAAAATAAGCTGCTGAAAATGAGAACCACTAAAAACGTACCTCCAAATCTCAAAATGTGACCATCATGACTGCACTTTTACACAGTTTGAGAAAATGTGTTGAAAATCTTCTTTATAAATATAATTCCTTTGTTTTGTTACAGTCTCAGGACAAGTCAACAGGAGGCCTCAACCCAGAGCCGTGCCCCATCTGTGCCCGACCACTGGGGCAAGAAGTGAGTCTTTTTGACCAACAACATTCTTTTTGGTGCTCTTTAGTACAGAGACCAGTCTCAAATACAAAGTTGGAAAAGCCAAGCACTCAAAAAGACAACTTTAAAATCACATCATTTTGCAGTTTATCTTTTCAGTAACTCTCCGTCTTCTCTCGCTCTCCTCAGTGGGCAGTTCTTACCTGTGGGCACTGCTTCTGTAATGAGTGCATCGCCATCATGGTGGAGCAGTACAGCGTCGGAGCGAGGAACAGGGCCATCAAATGTGCCATCTGCAGACAGCCCACCTGCCACTCCGAGATCTCATACGTGTTCACCGCCCAGGACCACACCCACGACCAGGAGGTGCCCGTCAAGGTGAGAAGGAGGGACAAACAAGGAGGAGTGACAAAAAAGGAAGCGGAGTGACAAGAGAAGTAGGAGGATTGACAAAAGAAATTAGGAGGAGTGACAAAAGTAGGAGGAGTGACAAAAAATTAGGAGCAGGGGACAAAAAAGGGGGAGGAGTGACAAGAAAAGGGGAGGAGTGATAAAAAAGGAGGAGGAGTGATTAAAAAAAAGGAGGAGGAGTGATAAAAAAAAGGAGGAGGAGTGACATGAAGGCTACACTATAATACACACTTTGTCTTAGAAAAAATGAATGTACAGGTTTTGTTTTAATAGTTTAAAGGTGCACTCTGCAATGTGGAGGGTCCACCACCTACTTGTCTCCATGGAGATGCTATTACTTTGCCTAAAATGTTCCACAGTATGACTTTAAACAGCTCTACTTTACATTTATTCCATTACAGGTGGTTTTATAGCTCAAAAATACCTCGAAAAACAAACATTGTGACACAGATCTGACCTGTAACTTGGTCTGGTTTGGTCTCCATGAAGATAGAATGGCTTAAAGCCATACTGTGAAACATTCCAGATAAAGCAATAACATCTCCATGTAGAAAAGCATTTGACAGACCCTTCACCAGAAAAGTTACGCAGCTTTAAGGATATTAAAAGTTTAGGTTTCGGCATGGTTTTGTTTTGGTTAAGTCCCTGTTTCAGAAAAAAAACTGGTAAAGTCTCGGTTTATAGACAGTAATGGCATTTTCTGTCATTTAATTTTGGCAAAAATGTTCAGAATCAGTCCGGCATATTGGCGGTTTATTTTTAATGTATTTTTTATTATTATTATTAGGGGTGTCAAATTATCGCGTTAATTACGATTAATTAATTACAGTCATATTTAGCGCGTTATGTTTTTTAATCGCGTTAATCTCATTTTTAATCTCTAACTTTGCAGTTTCTGTATGCGAGTTGCTTTATTATAAAATCTGTTTTTATGTGTTGTTGGGACAACACACACACACAAAAAAACACATTCATTATTTTTTTATTTCGGTAATTCCACTCATTGCCGGAAACCCACACAAAACGCGCGCAGTAAGTCGCCGCGTTAGTCGCACAATGGACGAGGTCGAAGAGCCAGTAGAAGAGAGGCAGCAGTGCACCTTAAATGTCACTGGTGAAAACAACCTGCATAGACTCATGATGTCTGCACTACTGTCCTATAGTGACCTGCCACATGAGGGGACACGCACACAAACACACACAAATACAAAAACACACAAACACACACCTTCATCATCGTCATTAACCCGAGAACGCGCGGACCACATTTCTTTCCGTAGTTACTGCGCGGACACCGACGTGCTCCCGTGCGCCGCGTACGTTTTCTCGCGTACGCTGCATAAACCGCACTTCCTCCTGTGTGCCTCTAAACCAGAACTAACACCAAGACTAAAACCAGGACTAAACCAGGACTAAACCAGAACTAAAACCAGTGATCTCATATATAAAGCATTTCTCTATCAATAATATTTTTAATATGGTTAAGGAAAGACTGGATTTTTTATTGTCTTTAAGTAGACAAAAGTTATTATGTTCAGATTTCCTCATCTTTGCTACTTTACAGCAAACAGTTTCTTATTCATGGAGACTTGGGCTCAACAGTCAATTTGGAGAGATTTGTTAAACAATAAATGACTTTATAAAGTCACTTTTTTTGTTCTATATCAGTCTTTTGATCTGCCACAATAATGTAATAATGAATTTAAATGAAAATATCAATTGAAGGCTTTTCTCAGCATTTTTAGGTGAGATTAAAAAGAGATTAATTAGATTAATTAATTACAGATCATAATTAATTAATCTCTAAATTTTTTTTATCGCATGACAGCACTAATTATTATGTCGTTATGTCCAGTGTTCTCTTTATTGTCTTATTTACTGAATACAAGAACCAGTGGCCACCTCGGTCAGTCTCGAACTCTGCGTGCTATACCTGTCCTCTTGAGTTTCTGTTACTTACTGTGGTGATTTTGTCCTCTGTGTAAATGACTGTAGCAGAAACTCTATCCTTACTCCACTCAGGCTTTTCCATTATTGATCAGTGTCTCTGTGTTAAAGGGGAGTCACTCCACCAAAGTGGAGGCTGTGATCCGAACCCTGAAGAAGATCCAGATCAGAGACGCAGGGGCCAAGTGTCTCGTCTTCTCCACGGTATACCTTTTTACACTTAAACTTTAAAGGGCCTATAGTACCGTAGTTTCCGCACTATAGGGCGCGCTCGGAAGCCTCCAACGCTGGTTAAAATACGACTGCGCGCCCCACAATCCAGAGCGCCCTATACACAAATCCACTCAGGTGTCACAGCACGACTTCAGAAAACTACAAAGCCACACCACCCACAGAACACACAAACACACACAGAGCAGACAGCGACCGCACAGAGAAACACACCCACAGACACACTCATCACTCCACACCGACGAGGAACGGAACAGAGGAACGAACTGAAAAAGCGAGTGCAATGTGCCACTTCTAGACACAATAGGAGGGTTTCAGTCACGTGATCACGATGATGCGTGAATTTCAGGTTGAGGGCAGGAAGTGAAGACAAACACAACAAACACGGCTCTGGAGAACACAGATATAGAGAAGAGTTCTTATTGTCAGGATTTAGAGCCAGTAGCGAGGCAAAAGTACGAGCAGTTAGTCGACAAATATATTGGGCGTGACCCCATCTTATGAAAATGAGTGAATTTTCAACCGAAGTAAAAGATTTGCCAACAATCGAGGAGGGGATATCATAAACTAGCTAGTTCTCCAGACATCGTTCTACACCAGACAACAGATGAAGGTGTACAAAAGTTTGGAGGCATAGAACTTTTTTTGTCAGTGGATGGGTCCTCAACCTCGGTGCAAAACGCCTAAATGATGATTATCATTTGGTCTTCGCCGGAGTGAGTGTTTCTCTTATTTTATGTGTATAGACTTTATGAAAAAACTGCAGTGTATCGGCAGTGACCTCTATCTGAACTATTTAATGTCAACAAACGTCGTCAGCTGTTAGTTGCTAATGATTCGTTTATGTTTAGGTAAACCACAAAAAACTATTTAGCTTTGTAACAAACCTTTGTTGACATGTTCACTGCAGACACGAGCATTAGCGAATTCTGCTCCTCCCGACCGCAGACGTAGATTTGTAATCCACTTTTTACGGTGTTGTTCTGTCAGCTTTTCCCATTTCTGACCTTTGTGGACGACTGTATTCGGTACTCTAAAAAAATCGCTTTTCCTTCTCTCGGTTAGAACGATTGGCACAGCTGTAAACTACACAACACATAGCAATTTGCCAGACAAAGACGCAACAGTGTTTCACTCGCTTCCTCCAGTCAGTTCACTTCCTGCCCTCCATCTGATTTCACGTGCTGACAAACGTAGCCCTATGACGTCACGTGAAACCCAGATATTGAACAACTGAGTCACTGTGAACACGCCAACAATCCGTTGGTCCCAGACAGCACCCTCCCTACACGCCACAACTGAACAAACCCAGAGTCACCGTGAACGAACAAACAAACAAAACCACTCACCCATCACACTGTTGGGTTTCATTTAAAGTCCAGTGTGGTTTATTTGTAAAAAAAAAAAAGGTTGAAAATAGACCATTCAATGACAGAGCGTCTAATAGTGCAGAAAATACGGTAGGCTATTTTTTGATCTATGTTATAATGTTGTTTCTTTATTTCAACAAAATCTGTTATAAACGTCTACACAATCTGATTTATGTTTGAAATGTGTTGTGAAGTTATTTTTTGTTACTTTGTTCTCGTCACAGTGGCAGAGTGTGTTGGACATCATCGCTAAAGCCCTGTTCGATAATAACATGGAGTTTACTCAGATTAATGGAACTCACAAGTTTCAGGTTTGTATTCAGTGAAAGAAGAAATGATTCTTTGTGTTTTTAAAGTCCATTCACCTTCAACAGACTTATTATTATAATTTCAGAGCTCAAAAAGGTTCCACATATCCATCTCACATTTTCAGCCAGTTGTTATTGCTTTAGCCTCATTTAACTTCATCCATCCACAGTGGAACAGCCAAGGGAATCTCCTCCTGGCATCAAAACTCAAGATAGAATTGTTTTTACCTGGTTTTCATATGGGTGTGTTTTTCCTGTTGAATTTAAATGAAGTTGTTGTTTTGTTGCAGGAGAATCTGAGCTCGTTCAAACACGACTCTCAGATCAACATCCTGCTGCTTCCTCTCCACACGGGCTCCAACGGTCTGAACATCATCGAGGCCACTCACGTGTTACTGGTGGAACCCATCCTCAACCCGGCCATAGAGCTGCAGGCCATAGGCAGAGTGCACCGCATAGGACAGACCAAGTGAGACTAGAGAATATACTGTGTATCTATATGTATATAGATATATCTATATGACCAAGTGAGAGCGGCTGTGTTTAATATATGTGTATATGACCAAGAATTTATTCATATTATAGTCTATTTGACCAACCCACCATAGAGCTGTCGGCTTTAGGCAGAGTGGACTGGACAGAACAGACCACGTGAGACTGGACATGTTTGATTGGACAACATATTATTATTAGAAAGATGTTAGAAAGATGTTTAAGACATGTAGAGCGTCACCATTGAGCCACACAGCAGTGCCCTGCATCAGTACAAACTGTAGAGTTCAAGTTAAATTAAGAGAGCCTGTATTTCCCTCAAACAGGTGCAAGTGTCTAGAGAAGATTTCAGAAAAAAAGAATTTCATGATTAAAACAGGCTGATCAAAACAAAGTAAACAAGCACAATCAGAGATAGCAACCTGGTCCCCCATGAAGCATCGGTGGGGGCAGTTCATCACCAAGGAAGCAGTTTATGAGGAGCCCAGTCCATACCCCAGTTATGTGTGTACCAACTTGTGTGATGATTGGGTGAATATTTTAGGCCGCAGATGGTTCAGAAATTGCAGAAATTGCCGATCCTTTATAATGGCGTGACCTTTCGATTGACCCGTGTGACCTCAGATGACCTTGGATCATCACCAAACTTTTTTTGCGGCATCAGGCACAGGGGCTTGACCCACGTACCAAATTTGGTGACAATCAGTCCATAAATGTTGGAATTATCGCGGGTGGACAGACACACACAGGGTGAATACAAAACCTGGTCAACCCTTCAGTGACCAGGTAAATATTGAAATATATAAATATTGAATAAAACAGAACTCAATTTTTCGTACTGTCTATCAGACCAGTGGTTCCTGGGGGAGGTGCCTGAGAATCCCCAGAGTTTTGTCTGGTCAGACTCATTAAAGATACAACGTGTGTGTTTATACTGATCCAGTGTAAGTGGGGGGGAAGGGGCTTGAAGGAAACAAGGTTGGGAATATCTGTACTAAACAACAGTTACCATGAATGTAAAATGTTCTTCTTCTCCACAGGCCCACATTTGTGCACAGATTCTTGATCAAATCCACAATAGAAGAGCGGATGCAGACGATGATGAAGACGGCTGAGAAAAGGTATTTCATTCTAATAAAAGACTCCTGTTTTTATCTGTGCTTATTTCAAACACATTATACTTGCTATAAACATTGGACTCATGTATATTCATACATATTTGTGTGTGTTTGCAGCCACAGCAGCAGCACGTCCATGAAGCACTCAGAGGCTTCTGTTCTGACGGTGGCTGATCTGGCCGAGCTCTTCACAGACGACACTGGAGCTCTGGAGTGAAACAGACTTTTAACACGGACCGACCTCCACACAAATATCAACTACACATGATGAAGCTGCACTGTGTCACTTTTCTGCTGGAGTATGGCATGAAACTTCTCTGTCTCCATGGAAACAAGCGGGCGGTGCCAACAGGTCAGATCTGTGGAAAGGCGACACCACTCACAGTATGAACGCAGATTTTTCAAGATATTTTAAGCAATAAAAACACTTTTAATTGAACATGAAAAGTGCAAAGTGAACTGAAAGTGCAAGGTTGAAGTTTAATGTTGTACTGTGAAACATCTCCATGGAGACAAGCAGGTGGAGGACTCTTTATCAGAAAAGTTACATAGTCCCGGTTTAAAGTGACTTGAATTCAAAGTATGAATATTTTGATCAATTTTGACTGATTTTGATATTTATTTGTGTGTTATTTCTTATTTTTATAAAGCTGTAGGGTTTGTAAATCTAAAAAATAAGTACAAAGTGATCATTTTGTTTAAAGCTTGAAAAAATCAGCTGGAAATACATAAACATACACAAATAAATACAAAAATATACTACTACAAAGTAATATTCGGATAATATTCTGAATTCAAGTCATTCTAACTCGAGTAGAGAATTCAGTTTGCAGTGTTCAGGTGAAAATCTCTCTCCACAAACTGTAAAGCAGAACATTCCACCTTTAGATATGAAATAAAAATAGAGGTTTTGTGTGTCAGATGCCCTCCCACCTCGTACTGGCTCTTGTGCTGATGATGAGTTCAATGAAAATGTAAAAACCACTTGTATGTGATTGCTGAACATGTTTATTGTAAATTTAGATGTTTGAAAATATGTAAGCATTTTTATATTTAATTTTTAGTACAGTTTACAACATTATGGGTCTTTAGAAATTCAAATAATGGATTCTAAAAGATCAAATGTTGTTTTAAACCACTGTTAACCCAAGTTAAAAGTGTAAGATCGAAACATGAATTCACTTTAAAATATTAAGAAAAAATATTGTAATAAAGTTGCCATGTGTTAATAAATTAAACATGGATTTTGTGCTCAGTTTGTCGTCCTTTTTATATTTTCCAGAAGAAACTGTTTTGAAACTATTGCAGTTCACAATATGTCCACTGTCTCTTTTGCTGCAATTGAAAACACTTGATTCCACTGTATGATGTCATCAGGTGGTCATTCAGAAGTGCTCCTCTGTGTTTTCAGCCCATTTACTTTCACAAATAGTCTTCACTACACAATGAGGCAAATTTGAACCTAGCAGCTACTGTTTTTAGCCTTATTTTCTCAGTTTCTTCTTTCCTCAGTACATAATCAAAGGGTCCTTCCATCACCTGTAACCCAAGTATTCTTTGTACTCTACAAACTGTAAACCAATACATACTGTTTTTTTTTATATAATATGAAACATCACAGTGTGTCAGATGCCCTCCCATCCTCCTCTTTCTTTTCATGTTTTTTTGCCCCAGTACATGTTTTATTAAAGCATCTCAAAGTGAGTCAGCAGTGTACTGTCTGCATCGACTTATTGTATTGTCTGATCATCAGGAAGTGCACTGTTAGCTTTCTAATTGTTGTTAACATTAGTTTGATAGCTTCTAAGAGTAATGAAAAGCTCTTGTAAACTCATCGTGGTGAATAATCAGGATGGTAAGTGAGAAAGTGCCAGTGCTGCTGTTTACTGTCCAAAACTCCAGTCTTTTTAAAGTGCCCATGACAGGTTGGATGATGTTATAATTCTGTTCATACTTTGACCATATTTTAGGTTTAAAATGTTGCTTCCTGGTTGTAAATCATGACATTATGATAGGGAATTCCATAACTACCAGTTCACAAGCAAAGACCATGACGCAACAAATACAGTAAAGATGTTTATTGACGTTGGATGTGATGGCGCGGGGGGGAGCCTCTGTCTCCAATCCAAAATGGTCACCCAGCTGATTCAAGACCCCACTCCTTGTAAAGTAAGTACTTTTATATATATATATATATATATATTCACAGACATATGTCACAGAAGTTTTACAGAGCATTGTTCATTCACTCCACACTCTTTAGTGGTAAACGACTATTGTAGCCACAGCTGCCCTGGGGCAGACTGACAGAAGCAATGCTGCCAATCTGCTCCATCGGCCCCTCCAACCACCACCATCACGCACACTCCACTTTAATACTATATAATAATATAATGTGGGTGAAGTGTCTTGCCTAAGGACACAACAACAGTTTGGCAGAAGAGGCAGAGAGGTTGAGGTTCTGCTCCTGAATCTCAGTCAATCATATTAACTCCACCTACCAGGCACCTACCACAAAGCCAAAACCCTCTAATTTATCATTTCTAATCATTATATTTATAATTGATATTATCATTTATAATAATCATTTATAATTTGACAAATAAAAAATGAAGAAAACACCTTCATTTTGTTGAAATCATGTTTAAAGTATCAGAAAAATGTGTTTCTTATGTAAACTGTGCCAAACTGTTGTGTTGACGTCAGTGTGGGACTCTCTAAAATAGAACTCTCCACTTCCTCATCGTCAACAGATTTTTCAACTTTTCCTCACAAATTGATTTGTGTATAACTTTTATTGATATTTACAGCAGGTATTATCACACCAAGCGGAAGGTCTCCATGGAATGTCCCACAGTATGGCATTAGACTGTAAATCAGGGAGACATTATTTTTTTAAATATAGAAACTCACGTAAATGAAACAATGCAGCCTAGATACAAGTATTATCTGTGGAACATTTCAGGCAAAGCGATCTCCATGGATACAAACAAACAGCAGGTCATTCAAGAGAAAAGTTACACAATGCACCTTTAAATTCAAACCAGGTCCAACGCACAAAGACAGAAACCAATAGATATTATTATTATTATTACTGTAAGTTTTATTTGGTCTAGACTTTTTTAACAAGCACTTTACTCCACGTACTCAATAGAACGCATTACAACTACAACTCTGTGTGTGTGTGTGTGTGTGTGTGTGTGCGTGTGTGTGTGTGAGAGAGAGAGAGAGAGAGAGAGATCGTAAAACACTTGAAACTTCAGATCTACAAAGAGCATTTCACTTTTAGGTCCTGAAGACGGATCTGCATCGATTTGTCCGGAGTAAATTCTTACAAAGTCGAGCAGCGAGGCAGAAAACAGCTTTTATTTTGTGTTTTTTATGAGTTTTAAACGGGACATTTGACAGACGGTTTTGTGTTGCTAATGAGCGGCTTGTGTGGTAAAAACTGTTGTTTGGATCAATGGATTTAGGAAGTTCAGAGCCGTAAAACATCACGAAGAACAGGACTAAAACAGAACTAAACCAAGACTGAACCAGGACTAAACTAGGCCTAAGTCAGGCCTAAACCAGGACTAAACCAGGACTACATCAGGACTACATCAGGACTGAACGAAGACTAAACCAAGACTAAACCAGGACTGAACGAAGACTACACCTAGAATAAAAGTTACAGACTTGCTATTGTGCAAAATCAACTTTTTGGAGCTTTTTACCATTTTATAACGTTCTTCTCTCATCAAAAAACTGTCTGAAGAGCTTTTAAATGTCATCCATGCATGTTTGAATAATATAGCGATCTCTCCTGGGTCCTATTCAAACCCTCCTTACTGTAAGATTCTGTCCAAGGCTCCGCCCACAAGCCTCCGCCCCCACATGAAAATTCTCCATAAATATACAAAAACATTGATAAACCTGATGTGACGTGCAGGAGTTTCATTAGTGGGATTCACACTGACTGAGCTCTGAAGGGGGAGTGACTTAGCATTTTATAGCATTTTCAAAATAATAAAAGGTAAAATGGTGGTCTAAATATTTAATGTGTTAAAAGTTAATACAAGTGAAATACTCGTCCTTCCTCTTTAAACAGGATTTACTCCTGAACACCACCGTGATGTGCACTGGATGAATTAGACCTGCTTTAGTCCGGCTATGGTTTAACACTTGGGTGCTTGGTTTAGTCCTGGTTTAGTCCTGGTTTAGTCCTGGTTTAGTCCTGGTTCAGTCCTGGTTTAGTCCTGGTTCAGTCCTGATTCAGTCCGGGTTTAGTCCTGGTTAGTCCTGGTTCAGTCCTGGTTTAGTCCTGTTAGTCCTGGTTCAGTCCTGGTTTAGTCCTGGTTTAGTCCTGTTTAGTCCTGGTTCAGTTTCCTGGTTTAGACCTGGTTCAGTCTTGGTTTAGTCCTGGTTCAGTCCTGGTTTAGTCCTGGTTCAGTCCTGGTTTTAGTTCTGGTTAGTCCTGTTTCAGTCCTGGTTCAGTCCTGGTTTAGTTCTGGTTCAGTCCTGGTTTAGTTCTGGTTCAGTCCTGGTTCAGTCCTGGTTCAGTCCTGGTTTAGTCCTGGTTTAGACCTGGTTCAGTCTTGGTTTAGTCCTGGTTCAGTTTGTACCACACACAGTTGTGTGGGTGAAAGCTTCTTGTCGTGAATTGTGTTTGTGAATGGGTTTCCCGCTCTTGTAAAGATTTTAAAATGTTTGAACAAAAGAGTCACAAACAAAGAGCCGTGTTTTGGTTATTTTACATGGAAACCAAACCTCTTGTTGGACACTGCAAAAACAAAAGTCTCTATGTGAGTTAGAATGACTTAAAATCACAAAATGACTCGAAGAATACTTGTAGAATTGCTCGGCAGTTGGTGGAGATTTCAGATTTTTTATTTTTTTTATTTGTATTATTGCTCGTTCTCTTCTTATTGGGGAGACAGTTGAATCGTTGGGTGTGAGTTGGTGGTTGGAGGGGCAGATGGAGCACACACATTGGTAGTTTTGCTTCTGTCTGTTTGCCCCAGGGCAACTGTGGCTACGACAGAACAACAAAGTGAAAGAATAATGCATAAACTGTACTTTTGTCTCGTCACAGATCGTTGAACTTAAAGATGCACTCTGTAACTTGTTCATGTTATTGTTTATCTTTCTCTATGGAGAGACGCAACACAGACAGATCTGTGGAGTGGCGTCCCTGCTCACATGTTTTTAACAATAATAGCTTGTGATTGAATTCATGCATGATAAACGTGTAATCTGTAATGCCACACTGTGAAACATTGCAAGCATGTAGCAACCCCCCAACAGAAAAATGATATTTAAACTCATAATACATACACTGAAACTGCTAAAACAATATTCACAAGTTTAATCTTCCTGTTTTATGCTGCATTTTGAGGATTTTTCCTCCAGAGCATCGAAACACAACAGACAGAGCAGGAAACATCCAACTCACACAAGAAGAAGAAGAAGCTGTTCATTTCCTGGACATGAACATCACACACAGGGACGCACAAGTATTTTTAAAAACAGAAACATTTCCCTTTGTTTGTTCCCATCTTTTACACACAAACGGTAAATCTGCCTCTGAAAATGAATCTTTCTAAAAACTCAGACTAGAGTGGAGATTGTGTAAAACTCTGGTTTGACGTTCGGTGTAAAGTGATAAACAGAGTTTTAGGAGCTGACGTGACAAAAGTGTGACCAGTGTTTCCCTTTCGCTCTGATGATGATGTATTTATTTATTTATTTATTTGAGACAGGGACAGCGCACAATTTTTGCATGAACTTTAACAGGAGAGATGTTTGTACATGAGGTTGTAGCATCAGTGCTCATTTCCCCCTGTCGTCCCAGGGCAGGTTCATTGATTGATTGTTTTTAACTGACCTTGACTCTCAGCTGTTCTGGAGACATATGGAGCATGTTTTGGGTTGATGAGGGAAACCGGAGCATCCGGAGGAAACCCATCCAGACACGGGGAGAAACATGCAAACTCCACACAGAAAGGCCTGGGCGACCCGGGGATCGAATCAGGAACCTTCTTGCTGTGAGGCATGAGTGCTAGCCACTCAGCCACCGTGCCACATGATGATGATGATGATGATGATGATGATGAAGCATCAGAGCATCAGTCACATTTCTTCTGCTGAAACACTTTTCATGTGTTTCATTTGCACACAGCTGATGGATCATATCCATGACCAGAGACAAATGAGGCTTTATCAGATCTGTGGAGAGGCGAGCCACTCACTAATGCCCGATTTTAAATGGATTTGTGATTAAACCTTACAACTGTAATGAAATTTTCATTTCTAAACACACTCGGCTATGTGGAAACGTAGCCCAATACCTCATATGGACATCGGAACATCTCACAGTCACAAACTCTTCATCTGTTATAATGTTGGTTCTGTCAAATAATGTTCTTACGACGAACAAGACAAGCAGGAGGAAGACACACACATCCACAACACTCTGGACACAAAACAGGCAATAAACAAAAGAAAATAACATGTCAGAGAGAAAGACAAACTAAACCAGAAAAACACAAATAAAACTGAAAAGAAGAGTGCAGACATGGTAACATCACTGTACATCAGGGGCATAAGAGAAGAAGTGCAGAGGGACATGAGAAACACAATATGAACAGAGCAGTGAAACCAAACACAAAACTCAGGCAAATACTTAAAGAGAAAACAGAACTGAAGCATAAATGTAACATCTTATACAAAGACAGTGACAAAACCTGTTTAAATCAACTGAGCGACACGTCACAGCAACACCACGTAACTGTGAGGAAGAACAGGGAACAGAACAAACTGTCAGGGATGAAAACAAACCCTTCATCTGAAAAAAAAGAACCTAATAACATCAATTATCGGAAGACCAAATGAACCTCACTGGACTGATTTTTTCCCCATTCAAATGATGTAATACTTAGTTTGAATTGTTAATCGCTACAGCAACAGTCCAAATCTTTCAGCAGTCCTAAACCTGTAGACATGTGTGATCCACGTGTGTTTTCTTTTTACAGTGCGGTGGAGTAAAGACCAGAGTGTTAGTGACTGGGTGTATATGGTGAGTTGGGGCGGTGCTTGTGGCGTTCCCCGGGACTCCCTCTCTCCTCTCGACTCATGTGTGGAATCTCTTTGTGGCTCTGAGCATCATTCACACGCCGGTCAAACCAGAGGAGGGCCCACATTTATCTCTGCGGGTCTGGAGCAGAGAGGAGCCAACGCTTTGGCACAGACACGCAAAATTAGAAGGAAAATAAACAAATCAGGAAGAAAAAGAAGGATTTTTTTTTTTGCAAATTTGGTGAAGATTTTTGAGAATTTAAAAATGGGAGTTTTGGTGATTGGAGCCTGGATACTGTTGAGTTTAACAGATGTCGTCTGCTACTGTGTATTTGGACGCAGAGCACGAAGGTAAGACAAAAAATGTTCATATTTGTGAGATTTTTGCCAAGGTACATTTACATTTTTCTTTTTTGCATAACTTTGGTGATATTGCACCAAATAACACCAAAATTGGCCTGTTTGTGTATTTTGTGATGTATTTTTTTATTTCTGTGTTCTTTTTTTTCAACATCACATGAATTGAACGGTTTATAATCATAATACTCACACCTGTGCTCTTCAGGAACATTTTTGTCCAGTTGACTTTCATTCAAAATGGGCATAACTTTGACAGAATATTTTCACTTTTTGATTTATCTTTCATTCTTTGGTGTTGAAAATCCTTCAACCTTTTTTGATTTAGTGTCTTTTTGAATTTTTTGATATATTTTTATTTTTCCTGTGTATCTTCATTACAAGTTTATATCAATAGAAACACATTGTACATGACTCCAGACTGAAGAACAGAGATGTGGATATTTGAGGTTAAAATAATGTGGGTTTGTTCTGGAGGAGCCCCAGCCTCTGATAATCCCAACACAAACTAATTACAATTACATGAAAACAATCAAAAATGTTTTTTTTTCATAAATGTCATTTAAGGCGTTAAAATGTCCAAATATGATATATTATTTGGTGTGTATGATTAGAGCAGGAGTAAAAGAAAACACTGATATAAAAATGTTGACAAAAATGACAAAAATCCGTACTGCATAAAAATACTGTGGTATTCTTTTCGTGTACATTTTTGTCACGGAGGAGCACAGGTGTGATTATTTTAAAGACGTGCACGAGGGTAAATAAAACTGTTTGATAACTGCACTTTAATGAGACTTAATGAAACAAATGAACAAAGACTTAACTCACAATGAATAAATAATGTATTAAGAATGGTTCAGGCTTAGTTAAAAGGTGCATTGTGTAATTTTTCTGGTGGAGGGTCTGTTACCTGCTTGTCTCCATGGAGATGTCACTGCTTTGCCTGGAATGTTCCACAGTGTGACATTAAACAGTTCTACTTTACATTTATTCAAATACAAGTGGTTTTATGTGTCAAAAATACCTGGAAAAACAGACATTTTGACTGTGAGTGGTGTGACCTGTCCACAGATCTGACCTGTAACTTGTGTGGTTTGGTCTCCATGAAGATAGAAAGGTTAAATGCCACACTGTGAAACATTCCAGACAGACCTTAGTCCTTCTTTTAAGTAGTCACTAAGCCCAAATCATTCTTAATAAACTCAATAAAAGTTCATTATAATTAAGTCTTTGTTCATGGTTTATTAAGACTAATTAAAGTGTAGTTATTTTCATTTTTGTTCTGTTCACTGCAAAAACTTCATATGAAATGATTAAAAAATGATTATGGTGCACAGTAGTGTCTTATTTCCTTGGCATTTGACTTCCAGTGTGCTGCTTCTCATTTAAAACTAAACTATCAGATATTAATGTAAGACAATTATCCCTTTTTTAATTTAAAGCTTCATTATGTTGAAATTAGTCAAAAACATGATGTTATGTTGACCCAAAATACAAAATGTGAGCTGTATTTGCAATTTAATCGAATTGAGTAAAAACTATTCAATATTCTGATTTCAAGTCTTTCCATGCCAGACTTAAAAATATGTGTTTATGATTCCAGAGGACATATTTTTGTGTGTTTTTACAAAGTATAGATTTGAAAATGGGTCTAAAGTTGTAAAAAAAATCACTTGTTTAGAAGAACTGCAGATTTTGTTTATTTCAGTCTCTGATAATGTCACATTTTACTCATCCAACCCATTTGATTTCTGTAGCACATTTCACAACCAAAATACTTTCCAAAGTTCTGTACAATACAGATAAAACATATCCAACAGAAAGAGAAACTAAAGCTCCATTTAACAGAGGAACACACAACTCACACAGTGTTAAAAGCCACAGAGTAAAAGTGGGTTTTAAGACGAGACTTAAAACTCTCCACTGCGGGGGCTTGGGGACGTGGGGGACGTGGGGGACGTGGGGGGGCAGAGGGTGGGTTTAAGTCTCGTCTTGGGCACCATGAGGGGGAGCTGGACCTCAGACCTCAGAGCACACGGGGGGGACATTAGGGTGAGATTCGTGATGTAACGTGCTTTAAAAAACAAACTCTTTTAAATGTCATAAATGACCAGATTCATAATGTGTACAATGACACTGCTTGGGTCAAATATTACACAATGTTTAATAGTACAACATCATCATTAAACAACTCCTAAACTCTTTGTTTTTAGAGATTTTGAAATGGCCAAAGCTCTGTCACACTGTATTGTAACGTACTGAATAGTTCAACTGTTGATTTTTACTCTTTTCCATCACACTCGTGTCCAGACCAGTTTGTCGAAGCCTGATCCCTTTAAATCTCAGAAGCTCAACAGGGTTGGGCCTGTTTAGTATTTGGATGGGAGACACTGGGAACATAAGGTGCCACAGGGAGGCGCCAGTGGAAAAAAAAACAACCTGTTGTTGTGTCCTTAGGCAAGACACTTCACCCACATTGCCTAGTATGAAAGAGGTGTGTGTGTGAGTGATGGTGGTGGTCGGAGGGACTGAGGGCTTCCATCAGTCTGCCCCAGGGCAGCTGTGGCTACAATAGTAGTTTACCACCACTGGGTCTAGAGTGAATGAATAAAGCTGAATAATGATCTGTAAAGTGTCTGTGTGTGTGAAAAGCACAATGTAGATAAAGATTGACTTACTCATGATCACACAGGCAGCACAAAGAACACAGACAAACACAAAAGTCTGATTCAGTTCAACAGAAAGTGTTCTTCTAAAGGGAACACAACAAAGAAATATCTGATTTATTTATGTGAACTAAAACATCCTCCAAAACTGAGAAATTCTCCAATTAGAAAACGGGCTGAGAATAAACTCAGAAACAGATTCTTTAAACAGGGAATATGTAATGAAGAATTGCACAAACTGCAAACAACAGATTTCACACTCAGAGTTTCACATACAGAACTTGAATGTCTCTCTTGACCACTCAACAACCTAGAACTGAATGGACGAAGGGAGTTTATATAAACTACAAAAGAAGAACTGGAACAGACGGGGAAATGGAGCTATACTGGAGAAAAACATGTAAACAAAAGGCAGAACGTCACACTCATGTTGTCGAAATCCAACTCCACTTTATTTCTATAGCACATTTTACAAACAAAGCAGTTTCCAAAGTGCTGCACAGAAATCAATAAATGAAGACAACAAAAGGTAAACTGCTTACATTTGATCATACCAGTGCTGAAACAATCAAACCAGGAAAAAAACAAATAAAAGCAAAACCATAAAAATCATAAAACAGCAATAAATAAGTAAAAATAAATAAAAGACACAGGAATAGAGGTCTTGAGTCAAACAATAGGCTTTATTCACATTTACAGGAACTCATTTGGAAACATACAGATGAGGACTTCCAGTGTAATTCCCAACACTGGACATGTGATAAAACTGTGGATTGAGCAGCAGCGTCTTCACAACCTGACAAACTTCTCCATGAGGAGTTAGACAAATTATAATAACAAATGAATACGCAATTTATAAAAGTAAAAAAGAAAGAATACAAAGACATCAACCTGAAGAAAACTGGGCCAGTTGAATCCATGTATCATTCGTTTTTCAAAATAAAATCAAAAAATAAGAAAAAAAAACAAAAAACTATTTTCTTCATTATTTGTCTCCATGAACTTTGACTGAACCATGACTTGACTGAACCAGAACTGATCCCAGGACTGTTTTTATTTTGAAATATGAATGAACGAAGGATACACAGATTCATTTTCTCAGTTTTCCCAGATTTTGTCAGAGTTTCTATCGCCAACAGAGCCTAAAGGAAGTCGTCATCCACATGTTTCCAAACGCCTTCCAGTTTCAGTGTGAATAAAGCCTGTAGATGAGGTAGAAGAGAAACAGAGCGAGCACACAAGGAGGTTCCTGTGTCACTGGGTTTTACACAGACAGGTACAGAGACATGTGCACAGATCACTATATGACATAAATAATGAGTGGAGGAGTGGACAGTGAGGGCTGCACCTGACACACGAAAGACAAACACTTTAATAAACTTATAATAGTAAATATGTTTAAGAGTGTGTTCAATGTACTTTACTACTACACTAAATAAACATGATATATATATTTGTGTTATTTTGTGTTAAGATTCTACTTCCATTGACTCAAAACTGAACAATTAAAGATATTTTTTTTTACTTTAACAGAAATTGTAATAATGAATTGCTAATATTGTAAGAAAAGCAACGATCCACTTTCCTCATATTTGTCACTGGTGGTGATTAGGGCTGGAAATCATTCAGAAGTTCTGATACGATACATATCTCAATACACAGGTCACGATACGATACATATCTCAATACACAGGTCACGATACGATACATATCTCAATACACAGGTCACGATACGATACATATCTCAATACACAGGCCACGATACGATACATATCTCAATACACAGGTCACGATACGATACATATCTCAATACACAGGTCACGATACGATACATATCTCAATACACAGGCCACGATACGATACATATCTCAATACACAGGCCACGATACGATACATATCTCAATACACAGGTCACGATACGATACATATCTCAATACACAGGTCACGATACGATACATATCTCAATACAGTGAGCTTTTGATTTAAGTCTTTATTTCTATAGTGCTTTTCACAGACATTTGAATTTATTTGTTTGGAGGATAAGCCCCTTGAGATGTGTCACCATCTCGTTTTCAAGGGGGTCCTGTGACATTTTTGTCACAAAGACGCTTGACAGAGCATTATTCATTCACTCTATACCTGGTGATGGTCGTAGCTACAGCTGCCCTGGGGCAAATTGACAGAAGCGCAGCTGCCATGCCAATTGGCGCTATCGGTTCCTCCGACCACCACCATCACTCACACACACACCATTTTCATACTAGGGAATGTGGGTGAAGTGTCTTGCCTAAGGGCACAATGGCAGTTATTCCCTCTGGCTCACTGTGGCTCACTGTGGCTCACTGTGGCTCACTGTGGCTCCTGATTTTCCCAGTGTCTCCATCCAAATACTGACAAGGCCTAGTCTTGCTTAGCTTCTGAGATCTGACGGGATCAGACTTTTACAAGACGGTATGGCCACACATTTTTAGATTTTGATTTGAATTGATACAATTCAATATGATTTATTTCAAATTGATTCAATACAGTTTATTAGAAAGTCTAAATCATGTCTGTGAGACTAAAAGTCTTTGTTAAACCACTTCTTGTGCAAAGTTCATATGAAACACAAATATTTAAATCATCAAAACTGTGAAAATGTCAAATGTGTCGCATAAATGAGTTTCCTTCCTCTGAACAACAACAAAACTGCAGCTGTAATAAAGTGATTTAGTAAAATATACCAAAAAATAGTCTTGGCGATATATCGATACAAAAGCCAACAATATCGATACTGTATCATCACATTAAACGATACGATATATTAATATTTTTGCAAACCCTTAGTGGTGCTTGTAGCAAAAGTCACACTGTTTATAACTCAGATTTCATGTCATCCTGTTGTTTGTTTTGTTGAAGAGTTGAATGAAACCGTCATCTGCACAAACGACCACATGGAGGTCGTCATCCCCAGCGCCTTCTTCCTCACTAAAGTCCCTCCCGTCTACGTGAGTGTTTTGATTTCTCTGTTGCTGTGTTCTTCCCTCACACAGCGCCGCCTGCAGCTCATGACGGTGTTTGGTGTGTGTAGGATTGTGTTCTCTTATGTGACTGTGTTGTGTTTATTTTAGGTTTGGGATCTGCATCTGAATGACCCAGAATGCCGCGGGGTGGAGGTCGGGGAGGATTATGTCTTCAGCATCAGGACAAACCTGTCAGACTGTGGGACAGTCATGGTACGGACTTAACTTCAGTCTGCAAAGTGACCACGAGATTTAGATACACAGGAATGTGTGTGTGTGCAGCGATCTGCTCATCAGGGTTTGGTTTAGTCCTAGTCCAGTCCTGGTTTAGTCCTGGTTTAGTTCTAGGTTAGACCTGGTTTAGACCTGATTTAGCCCTGGATCAGTCAAGGTTCAGACCTAGTTTAGTCCTCTTTTAGTCCTGGTTTAGTTCTCCTTCAGTCCTGGTTTAGTTCTGGTTTAGTCCTGGTTTAGTCCTCTTTCAGTCCTGGTTTAGTTCTGGTTTAGTCCTGGTTTAGTCCTAGTGCAGTCCTGGTTTAGTCCTCTTTTAGTCCTGGTTTAGTCCTCTTTTAGTCCTGGTTTAGTCCTGGTTTAGACCTGGTTTAGCCCTGGATCAGTCAAGGTTCAGTCCTGGTTTAATCCTCTTTTAGTCCTGGTTCAGTCCTCTTTTAGTCCTGGTTTAGTTCTAGTGCAGTCCTGGTTTAGTCCTCTTTTAGTTCTGGTTTAGTCCTCTTTTAGTCCTCCTTCAGTCCTGGCTTAGTCCTGGTTTAGTTCTAGTGCAGCCCTGGTTTAGTCCTCCTTCAGTCCTGGTTTAGTCCTCCTTCAGTCCTGGTTTAGTCCTCTTTCAGTCCTGGTTTAGTTCTGGTTTAGTCCTAGTGCAGTCCTGGTTTAGTCCTCTTTTAGTCCTGGTTTAGACCTGGTTTAGACCTGATTTAGCCCTGGATCAGTCAAGGTTCAGTCCTGGTTTAGTCCTGTTTTAGTCCTGGTTCAGTCCTCTTTTAGTCCTGGTTTAGTTCTGGTTTAGTCCTAGTGCAGTCCTGGTTTAGTCCTCTTTTAGTCCTCCTTCAGTCCTGGCTTAGTCCTGGTTTAGTTCTAGTGCAGTCCTGGTTTAGTCCTCTTTCAGTCCTGGTTTAGTCCTGGTATAGTTCTGGTTTAGTCCTAGTGCAGTCCTGGTTTAGTCCTCTTTTAGTCCTGGTTTAGACCTGATTTAGCCCTGGATCAGTCAAGGTTCAGTTCTGGTTTAGTCCTGTTTTAGTCCTGGTTCAGTCCTAGTGCAGTCCTGGTTTAGTCCTCTTTTAGTCCTGGTTTAGTCCTCCTTCAGTCCTGGTTTAGTTCTGGTTTAGTCCTAGTGCAGTCCTGGTTTAGTCCTCTTTTAGTCCTGGTTTAGACCTGATTTAGCCCTGGATCAGTCAAGGTTCAGTCCTGGTTTAATCCTCTTTTAGTCCTGGTTTAGTCCTGTTTTAGTCCTGGTTTAGTCCTGTTTTAGTCCTGGTTTAGTCTTCTTTTAGTCCTGGTTTAGTCCTCTTTTAGTCCTGGTTTAGTTCTAGTGCAGTCCTGGTTTAGTCCTAGTTTAGACCTGGTGTAGACTTGGTTTATGCAGGTTCAGTCCTGTTTTTTTCCTGTGTCAGTCTGGTTTAGTCCTGGTTTAGACCTCATTCAGTCCTGGTTCAGTCCTGATTTAGTTCTGGTTTTGGGATCTGGTTTTGAGTTCACACTTGTGCAGTTGTTGCATTTTCACTTCCACTGAGTCGGAGTGAGTGACCAATCACAGAGCAGCGTTGTGTTTTGGGAGGAAGCCAAACGTGAAGCACTAGACCGTCCCAAAACAAAGATGGTGTCACCAACAAGCGCAAAGAGACAAACCTTGGTAAAGGAAAAAAACACACACACTCAGAGGGAAACACTGTGCGTCTGAACACAACTTGCTCCACTGTGGTGTAGACATGTGCAGTTCCAGCTTGGCCTTGGTTTGAGTCCTGATTTGAGTCTAATTTAGACCCAGTTTAACCCAGATCAGGTTGGACTTTGTTTTCACATTGTGAGATCAGATAGTCCTGGTTCAGTCCTGGTTTAGTCCTGGTTTAGTCCTGGTTCAGTTCTGATTTAGTCCTAGTTTAGACTTGGTTCAGCCCTGGTTTAAGTCCTGGTTTAGACCTGGTTTAGATCTGGATTAGACCCGATTTAGTCCTGGTTTAGTCTTGGTTTAGACCTGGTTTAGTCCTGGTTTAATCCTGGTTTAGACCTGGTTTAGTCCTGTTTTAGTCCTGGTTTAGTCCTGATTTACAGTCCTGGTTTATAGTCCTGGTTTAGTCCTGTTTAGTCCTGGTTTAGTCCTGGTTTAGTCCTGGTTTAGTCCTGGTTTAGTCCTGGTTTAGTCCTGGTTTAGTCCTGGTTTAGTCCTGTTTAGTCCTGTTTAGTCCTGGTTTAGTCTGGTTTAGTCCTGGTTTAGTCCTGGTTTTAGTCCTGGTTTAGTCCTGGTTTAGTCCTGGTTTTAGTCCTGTTTAGTCCTGTTTAGTCCTGGTTTTTAGTCCTGTTTAGTCCTGGTTTAGTCCTGGTTTAGTCCTGTTTAGTCCTGTTTAGTCCTGGTTTTAGTCCTGGTTTAGTCCTGTCCTGGTTTAGTCCTGTTTAGTCCTGGTTTAGTCCTGTTTAGTTTTTAGTCCTGGTTTAGTCCTGGTTTAGTCCTGGTTTAGTCCTTGGTTTAGTCCTGGTTTATTTAGTCCTGGTTTAGTCCTGGTTTAGTCCTGTTTAGTCCTGTTTTAGTCCTGGTTTATAGTCCTGTTTACAGTCCTGGTTTAGTCCTGGTTAGTCCTGGTTTTAGTCCTGGTTTAGTCCTGGTTTATAGTCCTGGTTTAGTCCTGGTTTAGTCCTGGTTTATAGTCCTGGTTTAGTCCTGTTTAGTCCTGGTTTAGTCCTGGTTTTAGTCCTGTTTAGTCCTGGTTTAGTCCTGGTTTATAGTCCTGGTTTAGTCCTGTTTAGTCCTGTTTAGTCCTGGTTTATAGTCCTGTTTAGTCCTGGTTTAGTCCTGGTTTAGTCCTGGTTTAGTCCTGGTTTATAGTCCTGGTTTAGTCCTGGTTTAGTCCTGGTTTAGTCCTGGTTTTAGTCCTGGTTTAGTCCTGGTTTAGTTTAGTCCTGGTTTAGTCCTGGTTTAGTCCTGTTTAGTCCTGGTTTAGTCCTGGTTTAGTCCTGACTCTGTCCTTCTTGAGTTATTTACGACTCTTCTAACTAATCAAACGTCGCACGTGAACTTGGACATTTAGAAGGAGCCCACACAAAGATGGCCGCCTGGTGCTTCTTGTAACTGCGACGTAAACGGCTCGTCTTCGTAAATCATCCATTTTACGATGTTTACGGTCGCCGTGGAAACCCAGGACTGCAGTGGTTTTCTCTGCCAAAAGACGAGAGGCCACTTCAGTTCAGACACTGCAAAAAAGAAATATTTAGTCCTGGATTTGACCTCATTTAGTCCTGGATTATAGTCCTGGTTTAGTCCTGATTTAGTCCTGGTTTAGTCCTGGTTTAATTCTGGATTACAATCTTGGATTAGTTCTTGTTTAGTCCTGGTTTTAGTCCTGATTTACAGTCCTGGTTTAATCCTAGTTTAGTCCTGGTTTAATCCTGGTTTAGTCTTTGTTTAGTCCTGGTTTAGTCCTGTTTAGTTCTGGTTTGATCCTGGTTTAGTCCTGGTTTAGTCCTAGTGTAGTCCTAGGTCCTGGTTTAGTCCTGGTTTAGTCCTGTTTAGTAGTTAGTCCTGGTTTAGTCCTAGTGTAGTCCTTTCCTAGTCCTGGTTTAGTCCTAGTTTAGTCCTGGTTTTAGTCCTTGGTAGTTAGTGTAGTTTAGTCCTGGTTTAGTCCTGGTTTAGTCCTGGTAGATCTGTAGATCCTGTAACTCGTGTTTCTTGCTCGTTCCCATGGAGACAGATTCGTCTCATGCAACACTGTGGAACATTCCAGACAACGCAATCACATCTCCACGGAGACGAGAAGCAAGGACGCACCCTCTACTAGAAAAGTTACAGAGTGCATCTTTAGATAAGTCAGAACTCCTCACATCCTTTTGTTGAGTTCCTGTTGTGTTTGTGATTTTTCCTGTGGAGCTTTTTTGCGTGAGACTGAAAATCATTTGAATCATTCAGGAGACGTCCGTTTGACTTTGAGATGGTGACGTAAACCCAGACGTGAACTGTGTGTTTCGGGATGCCTCAGGTCACGGCGCCGTCTGAGGAGGGAGGAAGGCGGACATTTTGAATAGGCAGGGGGCGGGGCTTATGTGTCAGTTAAGAAGAGACGCCTTGTTCTCCGTGTCCCATAGATTTTATTCAAAACAGAACGCACGATTTACATGGGAAGAATTATTTGTTTAAATGCACTCAAAAGGAAAGCAATTCATCACTGGTCAGCACGTCTGCCCTGCTTCCTCCACTGCAAAAATACAAAGAAATGAGGTCACGTTTCTGAAAATAACACGTCCCCAAGTTCACCAATTCATTACAAAAAAAACTCGGCACTGTCTAAACCCACACAGAGAGGTACACACTAGTTTTAGTGCATCAGTTTAGGTTCTAGGTTTCCACTGATTACGTCCCATTCCATTTCCTCTACAGGTGCTAGAACTGGATTTGTTCTGTTTGATTGTCTCCGGACTAGAGTTTGGGAATGTCTCTAATAGACCATGAGCAGCAGCACTTTAGGGGGCGGAGCCTCAGGTCCCTGACATCTGAAAAAGAGTGGCTCTTGCATTTTTGAGACAGTAGTTCAGTTGGTCAAAGTGTTCGTCCATTGATCTGAAGGTTGGCGGTTTGAATCCCGCTTTCGACATAAACATCATTGGTTGAGCGTCAGATCCATTGACCCACAGGTCGGTGGTGCAATTCCACCTCCCACAAGTGAATGCTGTCGTGTCCTTGGGCAAGACACTTAGCCCCCTCAGTAATATTTACTGAAATGTTGTGATATAAAACATAACAGTGGTCTACATTCTCAATAAAGGATGAAAGCTGTCTATAGGTGAGTTTCATTCTTGACAAAAGCACGTGTTGTATGCTGGGAATTATTTTGGTCGGCGGCAAGAAACACTAATTCAACATGATGGACGGAGCGAGAAAACACGTAAAGGGTATTGATCCCGGTTATTTATCCAGTCTAACAGCAGAGGACCCAAGACCATTTGACCAGAAATTGGTCATAAGCATCGACGGACGACAAATCTCCCTTTTCAACCCCGACAAAAGGTGGACCAAACCAAACTTCTGGTCAGAATCACCAACTACCTGGACAAATATTCACTTTGGTGATATCCACAATGACTTGGTGGAAACTCCTGGGCCATTCACAGCAGAAAAGATGAAAACCTCCAAGAGTCTCGATGTGTTGTTGAACTTGTTGGAGTCCACGGTTTGTTAGGATCTTCTACGTTTGCTCTGCGAATGTTTGAAAGACGTTTAATTCACCGTTAGTGGTTCTTTTCACTCAGAATATGAAAAAGACATTTTCCTTCTTCCGTGCTTCTATTTGTGCATGTATGCATAATGCAGCAGGAATTTACCATTATCGGGCAGAAATACGTGAGGTTACACACTGTGTTTGACGCTATCGTGCTTCTTGCCTCCAACCAAAATATTTCCCAGCAGCAACGCGGACTTTTAATAACAATGACGTCAGCTGAAACTAGCCTATAGCAAACAGAAATAAATGACTTCCAGGAAAAAAAAATTAAAAAATTCCAATCACCTAGAATCCAAACCAAGTAAAAATCTGAATCAGGAATTTGTTTCCTTTCTGCTCATCAAATGAAGGAAATGAAGTACACTAGCTTTAAAAAGCTGCAGTATAGTCTTGTTTTTATTGCAGTATGCTAATAAGGGGTCATGTGGTGATTTCTATCTCAGTTATAATATTTATCTGATATATTTACAGTATACTGGTATTTGTTTTCTGGACTTTTTATGAAATCCATTCAGTTAAAGAGAACTTTAATTAGATTAGCCTGCCTTCTATGCTATTATGCTAATTAGCATTCTTAAAACTCAAAATTCAATTTGGTAAACAAAATATTTAGAATCAGCTCCTTCAAATTATGGGAAACAGCACGTTTACCAACTTTTCCTCAAATTTGCCGCTAGAACTTTTTCTGAACATGTTTCTTAGAACTATTCTCAGTCTATTTGTTTCATTCTCAGTTGATGTTCAGGCCTCACGTGACGCTCAGATCCTCCAGAAGTCCTCCCTGAGCTGCAGAGGCTGCACTAGCACTGACTCAGGAGTTTAGGTAATGATGATTCATTACATTTAGGTTTGAACCAATTGGATTTCAGCATTAAAACTGGCACCTTAAATGAGACAGTCGCGTGAGGCTCATTCTGCTTTCTGATTGGACAATGGTCTTGAGAACCAATTATAACATGTACAGGCTCTATTCACACTTACGTCACAAACCAGGGCGATGTTTGGAAACATGTGATGACAACTTCCTTTGGGTTCTGTTTGCTGTAGTAAGTCTGACAAAATCAAGAAAAAATGAGAAAATGTAGGAAAAATTTGAAAATGTCCCAGTTTTCTTCATCTCCATGTCATTGTAGTGTTCTGTTATGTTCGGCTCATCAACAATTCCAAACATCCCTCAGTTTTCATCATTTCCCCACTGACACACAACTCTGAGTGCACTGGTACATGTGATTAGAAGAGATGAGGCCAAACTCAGATGATTCCAAACAGCACATACATCTGCAGTCTTCATTTTACCTCTGATCACTTTTACTTCAGTGGGTTTGATCACAGTCGGTCGAGTCCAGTGTCAGGAACTACACCGGAAGTTGTTATCACGTCTTTCCAAGCGTCTTCCTGGTTTGTGACAAGTGAATAGAGCTGAAACATGGACCATTGTGTCCAGTGATGAGCTGGTCACAGGTGCAAAACAGCCTTGAGACCTGCAGAATCATTGTATAAATGTGGGGTTAAGATTCGTGATAAGAAACCCCGACAGTATCACCACTGTTCTATTTTTACAATATACAATTTATTACATTTTGATGATCATATATGCAAATATTTGTTTGCTTTTCAAAATTCTTCATGATGCTGTTCCTCCTCTGAAGGGTTTTATCTCATTGAGCTCTGAAAAAACATCTCAAGTAACACACTGGTTGTCCAGAGGAGAGTGCACTGTCCCCAAATATAAGAACTCACTCACCAAATCCTCTTTTATCTCTGTCGTTGTGAATCATTGGAATCATTTGCCAACAGAAATTGAAACCTGCACAGGTTTTTAAATGTTTGCACATCTGACAAAGAAGCGGCTGATCTCTAAACAAGTTTGAACACATTACAGATGAGTGTGGTTTGAATGATCAGTAGAACGGAGGGTGTGTGTGTGTGTGTGTGTGTGTGTGTGTATGTGCGTGTGTGTGTGTGTGTGTGTGCGTGTGCTGTGTGCGTGTGCGTGTGTGTGCGTGTGTGTGTGTGTTGTGTGTGCGTGTGTGCAGTGTGTGTGTGTGTGTGTGTGTGTGTGTGTGTGTGTGTGTGTGTGTGTGTGTGTGTGTGTGTGTGTGTGTGTGTGTGTGTGTGCTTGTGTGTGTGTGTGTGTGTGTGTGTGTGTGTGTGTGTGTGTGTGTGTGTGTGTGTGTGTGTGTGTGTGTGTGTGTGTGTGTGTGTGTGTGTGTGTGTGTGTGTGTGTGTGTGTGTGTGTGTGTGTGTGTGTGTGTGTGTGTGTGTGTGTGTGTGTGTGTGTGTGTGTGTGTGTGTGTGTGTGTGTGTGTGTGTGTGTGTGTGTGCGTGTGTGCTGTGTGTGTGTGTGTGTGTGTGTGTGTGTGTGTGTGTGTGTGTGTGTGTGTGTGTGTGTGTGTGTGTGTGTGTGTGTGTGTGTGTGTGTGTGTGTGTGTGTGTGTGTGTGTGTGTGTGTGTGTGTGTGTGTGTGTGTGTGTGTGTGTGTGTGTGTGTGTGTGTGTGTGTGTGTGTGTGTGTGTGTGTGTGTGTGTGTGTGTGTGTGTGTGTGTGTGTGTGTGTGTGTGTGTGTGTGTGTGTGTGTGTGTGTGTGTGTGTGTGTGTGTGTGTGTGTGTGTGTGTGTGTGTGTGTGTGTGTGTGTGTGTGTGTGTGTGTGTGTGTGTGTGTGTGTGTGTGTGTGTGTGTGTGTGTGTGTGCAGATGTTGGGCCTTGATACAGAGTGGAATGGCTGCATGTGTTTACATGTGGTTGCATGTGGTTGTATGTGGTTGCATGTGGTTGCATATCTGCTGTATGTTGTTTTTAGAATAGGATTTCAACACTGTAACCCTAAGTTCTAATATCTGGTTTAATCATTTTTTCATTCTTTTTGGTCAGTTTATCTCTATACACTGAATCAGTACTTTTAGTATTTCCAGCAAACTGTTCAGGGATCATACTGTAAATGAACATCCCCACTATAACCTGCACCAGCATCTTTCCTGTGACTTTTGTTTTGGTTCATGTTTTGTTGTGCAATGTCCCTGTAAAAAACATATATACCACACACACCATAGCATAAAAGCTGTATTTGATTGGAACATGTGTACTTCATATCTCATAAATCAAAATCAAACTGATATCCATTTATTTATTTTTTTAACAGTGTTTTCTTGATTCAAATCTGAAAGTTTCCCCAGGTGCCCTCGTGTGAGCAGAGGAATGCAGCGCGTCCTTGTAAAGTGACTAAAAGGTTAATATGTTTTTGAACAAAAGGCTGTGGTCTAAGCTCCGCCCCCTGTCGCCGTGTTACGAGGTTTTAGATCAGAACGACTCAAACCCTGGAATGTGTTTTATGTCAGGTACATGTCACCGTTCACCATTCAGTTTAAATGTTATTCTGCATTATTAGTACGATTCACTGTTACTGCATTTTATTTTAAACATACATTATGTAACTTTTCTAGTATTCAATTAGTTTAAATTCCAACAAAAATATAAAAAGTCAGGTTACCTCTCTACAGATTTTCTGTTCCATAAGGGTGAGTGTTATAAAGTTGTAGGGAGTATTATCTGTTACATAAAATTAAATTGTACAGTTGTAGGGAGTATTATCTTTTCCTTAAGGGTGACTTGTTACACAGTTGTAGGGAGTATTATCTGTCCCACCATAGTCTGGCACAGTGGGTGAGTTGTACAGTTGTAGGGAGTATTATCTGTTAAATAAGGGTGAGTTGTTGTACAGTTGTAGGGAGTATTATCTGTTAAATAAGGGTGAGTTGTTGTACAGTTGTAGGGAGTATTATCTGTTAAATAAGGGTGAGTTGTTGTACAGTTGTAGGGAGTATTATCTGTGGTGGTGTGTCTTATGTGTCATTATCTTTGAGATCAGAATTGTTGAGTTTGTTTGTCGTTAGTTACTTTTTCAAAGGCTCCACTTTGTCACTGATTTGGGCAATAATGAAGAACAAACACACACACACACACACACACACACACACACACACACACACACACACACACACACATACACACACTCAGGTCAGTTTCATTCGTGTCCAGATCACAGGAGCAGAACGGCAGTAGGCTCTGACCCAGTGACTCCCTCCTCTGTCTGACATTTTCACTTTTGTTCAGTATAAAATATTAACCAGCTCAGCCTTAACCTGATCTAGATCTTATAATTACTGCAGCACAAGTGAAGGCCACATCACCCCGACCCCGACTGACGCTGCTTCACTGAGCTGTGAACAGTTTAAAGCAGGTTCAGAACAATAGCAGGTCACATCCAGGTGGTTCAGCTCTGTAGTGAAGAGTTATGGAGGGAGTGAACATGGATATTGAGCTGTTTGGGGATTGGGGTCTGAAATTCTTCAAAACTATATTGTGTTTTTACAAATTATGTATAAAATATAAAATCCTTTAAAAATAACTAAATGTTCTTGTATGTCCCTGTGTCTCTGTGGAGTCAAATTTTAGCCAAAAAACACAACTTGCTCGACTATGGCGTAGACTTGTGCAGTTCCAGCTTGGTCTTGGTTTGAGTCCTGATTTGAGTCTAATTTAGATCCAGATCAGGTTGGACTTTGTTTTCACATTGTAAAATCAGATAGTCAAGTTTTAGTCCAGTTCATCCTGGTTTAGTCAGGATTTAGTTATGGTTCTTCATGTTGTTCTTCACAGCAAAAACTGGAGTTTTAAAATTTCAGGGTAAAAACCCTACAATAACACAAATATGCTCTATTCACACTTACGTCACAAACTAGGACGATGTTTGGAAACATGTGGTGATAACTTCTTTTGGGCTCTGTTTGCTGTAGTAAGTCTGACAAAATGTAGGAAAAATGAGAAATGTCCCAGTTTTCTTCATCTCCATGTCACTGTAGTGTTTCATTATGTTAGGCTCATCAACAATTCCAACCATCCCTCAGTTTTCATCATTTCCACACTGACACACAACACTGAGTGCACTGGTACATGTGATTAGAAGAGATGAGGCCAAACTCAGATGATTCCAAACAGCACATACATCTGCAGTCTTCATTTTACCACTGATCACATTTACTTCAGTGGGTTTGATCACAGTCGGTCGAGTCCAGTGTCTGGAACTACACCGGAAGTTGTCAAGTTGCCAAACGTCTTCCTGGTTTGTGATAAGTGAATAGAGCTGATACATGGACCATCATGTCCAATGACGAGCTGGTCACAGGTGCAAAACAGCCTTGAGACCTGCAGAATTGTATAAATATGAGGTTAAGATTCGTGACATATCACCACTGTTCTATTCTTGCAATATACAATTTATTACATTTTGATGATGATATATGCAAATATTTGTTTACTTTTCAAAATTCTTCATGGTGCTGTTCTGAAGGGTTTTATCTCGTTGAGCTCTGAAAAAACATCTGGAGTAACACACTCATTGTCCACAGACAATGACAGAGACAGCTCTGTCTCCAAATGTAAGAGTGCATATTCATATTTCAGAGTTGTTTTTAAGACACAAAGTGTCATTTGAACTATTTGAACATTTAAATGTGTGTTGGAGTTGGGGTTATTTGCCAGAGTTGATGTGGTTGAAGTGAATGTTAGTGCTAGTGTTCATTCAACTTCCACTAGTGTTAATTTGGCTCCTCCCACCATCTTAAATTAACTCAAATAAAGTGTCAAAATAAAACACCTCTGTGTGTTGTTTTGCTAAATCAAGATAACTCTACAAAGTGTTATCTGTTTACTCTCAAAACATTAATATAAAAATGAAAATGTTCAAACTGATTCTGTGAGAGTCAATTTGAACACTCCACTTTTTGCTGTGTTTGTTTTAACCTGATTTAGTCCTGCTTTAGTCCTGATTTAGTCCTGGTTTAGTCCTGTTTTAGTCCTGTTTTAGTCCTGCTTTAGTCCTGATTTAGTCCTGGTTTAGTCCTGATTTAGTCCTGGTTTAGTCCTGTTTTAGTCCTGCTTTAGTCCTGATTTAGTCCTGGTTTAGTCCTGATTTAGTCCTGGTTTAGTCCTGTTTTAGTCCTGCTTTAGTCCTGATTTAGTCCTGCTTTAGTCCTGATTTAGTCCTGTTTTAGTCCTGTTTTAGTCCTGTTTTAGTCCTGCTTTAGTCCTGATTTAGTCCTGTTTTAGTCCTGCTTTAGTTCTCTACAAACATGTTCTTAAATCCATGAGATTGTTAATTGAAAGTTCAGGTTTCAGTCTTTTCTCAGAAATACACACTGTGACCTGAGTGTTTTAAAACATAGTCTGAAAATCGAATGTGAGGACTTTTCCTGTCGACCTGTGCACTAACCTTTCAGCACTTCTCATAGTACTGCTGTATTTACTCAGAGGTAGTAAAGGAGCTCCAGGCTCTATGGGCTGTGGGACATTATTCTAGCCCAAAACAGCGCACCTTTCCCCCCTGTGTGCTCGGCCGGGCCCCCCTCTCTTCTCTGGAGCATGTTTTATGGTTTTTAATCTGCGTCAGAGCTAACCTATGGAGCACTTCACATCATTTACTGTAAGCAGCTGTTAAAAACACTGTTAACCTTAAAGACAGAGGAGTGGGACAGTTCACATCGAGTTTCAAGGCTTTGAAAGACTCTGGATTATGTAAACTTGACCTTTTGGAGCTTTTAAAGGAGCATTATGTAATTTTTCTGGTGGAAGGTTTAAAAACTTCCTTTCTCTACAGAGATGTTAGTGCTTTACATGGAATATTCCACATTCTAAAAACTTAAAGAGTATGTTAAATATACCAGGTCTAAACTAAGCTCTAACAAAGTTAACATTACTTTTCAGTCAAATATGAGAATATGACAGTAGTGAACATCTGGTACTAAACTAATGTCATTTAAAGTCTTTACATTTAGTCACAGTGTCATTTAAAGGCACATCAAGAGTCTGTTTACTGAAGCCTATGAAACTAAGAACAGGTTTTCTATATTGAAAAAGCTTTTTGGTTAAGACTACAGTCCTCCCAATCACTGACTCTGCATCAAAAACTCAAGCATTTATCACACAGCCTCCTCTTTGTCACAACTTTTACTCCATCTCTGCACTTTCCTCCTGGTGAAGTGTTCCTCTGTCCACACACACACACACACACACACAACACACACCAGTTATTGTTCATGTACAAATGTTTCATTGGTAAAAGTTCATCATACCTCAGATCACTGCTGCACATCCACAGCTCCAGACACACACTGTGCTCCCACACACACTTGACTCTGGTGGTTTTAAAGCTGCAGTTTTGGGACACTCCTCATTCAGTTCTGCAGCAGAGTCTGCAAACTTTCAAACTTAGTTCATTTTTACCTCTGTCGACTTTTAAAACTCCATCCAGAGTATTTGACAGGATCATTACACAGGCTTTTAACACTTTTATATCTTTAATCTGCAAGTGTTTCACTGTCTCATGTTTCTGTTCTCTGTTTCATGTTCTGGATGGTGTCAGACCTCAGACGACAGCCACATCATGTTCATCAACACGATCCACAACAATCACTCTGAGGTCATCACCAGGAACTACATCAACATCACGTTTGTGTGTCGTTACCCGGTCAACTACATGGTCCAGCAGCCCAACGGAGAGAACATGATACGAGTGGATGTCAGGTAAGAACCAGGACTAAACCAGGACTAAACCAGGACTAAACCAGGACTGAATCAGGACTGAAGAACGCCTAAACATGACTGAACCAGGGCTAAATCAGGACTAAACATGGTCCAGAAGCCCAACGGAGAGAACATGATACGAGTGGATGTCAGGTAAGAACCAGGACTAAACCAGGACTAAACCAGGACTAAACCAGGACTGAATCAGGACTGAAGAACGCCTAAACATGACTGAACCAGGGCTAAATCAGGACTAAACATGGTCCAGAAGCCCAATGGAGAGAACATGATACAAGTGGAAGGAGGTAAGAACCAAGATTAAACCAGGACTGAACCAGGACTAAACCAGGACTAAACCAGGACTAAACATGGTCCAGAAGCCCAATGGAGAGAACATGATACAAGTGGAAGGAGGTAAGAACCAAGATTAAACCAGGACTGAACCAGGACTAAACCAGGACTAAACCAGGACTAAACATGGTCCAGAAGCCCAATGGAGAGAACATGATACAAGTGGAAGGAGGTAAGAACCAAGATTAAACCAGGACTGAACCAGGACTAAACCAGGACTAAACCAGGACTAAACCAGGACTAAACATGGTCCAGAAGCCCAATGGAGAGAACATGATACAAGTGGAAGGAGGTAAGAACCAAGATTAAAGCAGGACTGAACCAGGACTAAACCAGGACTAAACCAGGACTAAACCAGGACTAAACCAGGACTGAACCAGGACTAAACCAGGACTAAACCAGGACTAAACCAGGACTGAACCAGGACTACCATATCATCTTGTCAAAGCATCAGCTCTCTCTTTCTCAAAAACTGAAACACTTTAGGGCCATTTTCATTTTACTTGTGTCTCATTTGTCCCTGAGGGTTTCTCAGGACGATCTCTCTGAACATAGAGGATGAAAAATCCAACAGCCTCCTCCTAAAACTATATCTTTATATCTTTATAAATATACAAGTGTGACTGTATTTGTCCCTCAGGACCATCACTCTGAACACGGAGGATGGAAACTTCTCAGTGTCGATGCTTCTGTTTAAAGACGAGATGTTCCAGGACCAGTGGACCACAGTGCCCTCGCTCACCCTGGAGGACAACATCTACGTCAAAGTCTTTATGGTACAGAACAACAGAACACGTCACATTCAAACACATGGACGTCTATAGATCATATTAACTACTGGCTTTTCCTGTGTCCATGTACTTACAAACTGAAACTAGTAGTAGTAGTAATAGTAGTAATAGAAGTAGTAGTAGTAGTAGTTCTTATACATCATGATAATTAGCTGTCTAAGGCTACGTTCAGACTGCAGGGCTTAATGGTCAATTCCGATTTTTTTGTGAAATCCGATGTTTTTGCGAGGTCGTTCACATTTCCAGTTAAATGTGACTTGTATGTGATCCCCTGTGTGAACATTAAACAGCCCAAAAGTGTCCCACATGTGACACTGGAGACACGATGACGTCAACCACAGCGAGCGTGTTCTGTGTTTACGTCCAAACAGTTGTCCAAACATGGACGCAGCATTGAGCACCTGGCGTTCCTCTCGTACCGGAGCCAGAACATGAACAACTTACTTGTTTTAAAGAGGAGATTGAGAAGGAGAAGGACGAGGTTTTTGGTCGTGGTGTTTTGTGGGACAACGGCAGCGACATCTGTTGAAAGGAACATGTGGATGTGGAGACGGAGCCAAGAGTGGTGAGTGGTGATGTGCTTCACTTCAGTGACACCGAGTTCATTAACAATTTTCTCCTACTTCAGTGCAGAATAGTGACGTTTGTGTCTTGTTGATAACGTGTAGGTGGATGAATGCACTTTGGCCGTTCACACTGAAGTCACATGTCAAAAGATCAGATATGTATCGGTTTCAGGAGCACATATCCAAGTGTCCTGGGTCACATTTGAAAAAATCTGATCTGTGTGGTTCAGACTGTCATTAAAAGATCAGATACAGGAACATAGAAGCCAAAAAAATCGGATTTGGGTCACTTCAAGCTGCAGTCTGAACGCAGCCTAAGTCAAGTGAACATGTGCTAGTGAGTCACGCTGATGTTTCTCTGACCCATTTGGACCCCTCAGTACAAACACAGTACAGATACTAGTACTGCTCTGGCTATTCTGGGAGCGGCTAACTTAAGCCTGAGTTACACAACCTGGTGCAATCGTGGATTCTGGAATGTTCTCTGTCATGGTGCAGGCTCCGTGTGACTCTGCAGTAAAATTAGACCCATTTCAAAACCTCGTTCACCCCGCAGAACTTTATTTTGTTTTTTACTATGGCTGGTGCTTGTACCTGTAACTTGGTCTGGTTTGGTCTCATGAAAGGTTTAATGCCACACTGTGAAACATTCCACACAACGCAACAACATCTCCATGGAGAAAAACATTTGACAGACCCTTCTGAAAAGTTACACAATGCACCTTTAATGAGTTTTTGACCTTAAGATCAAATGAAGTCGTTGTGCAGTTCTCCAGGAATGATTCATGGACTAAACCCGAACTAAATCTGGATTAAACCAGCACTAGACCAGGATTAAACCAGATTTAAACCTGGACTAAACAAAAACTAAACCAGGATAAATCAGGACTATACCTAAACTATACCAGAACTAAACCCTTGATCAGATCAGGACTAAACCAGGAATAAACTAGAACTGAACCAAACTACTTATGCATTCACACACACCTCATCAAAACTGGGACCAAACCAGGACTAGAACAGACAAGAGCACCCAGATTACAGTTCTGATCTGTCATAATGCTTCGTATTTTCCACACCATAGGGATAAACCTCCAGCTCCATCAAAAAAAACGACTGCATGCCCCACAATCCAGAGCGCCCTAGACACCAATCCAGCACGTCCAGCACCACTTCAGTAAACTACAAAGCCACACCACCCACAGAACACACAAACACACACGGAGCAGACAGCGACCGCACTCATCACTCCACGCCGACGAGGAACAGGAACGGAGGAACGAATCGAAAAAGCGAGTGCAATGTGCCGCTTCACTGTGAACACGCAGACAATCCGTTGGTCCCAGACAGCACCCTCCCTACACGCCACAACTGAACAACTCCAGAGTCACCGTGAACGAACAAACAAACAAAACACTCACCCATCACACTGTTGGGTTTCATTTAAAGTCCCACGCGGTTTATTTGTGAAAAAAAATTGAAAATAGACCATTTAATGACAGTGCGCCTTATAATCCAGAGTGACTAATAGTGAGGAAAATACGGTAGTTTCTTCATCACAAACAGACCTGGAGTTGTGTTTTGTTTCATTCACGTTTAACACACAATCCCTGCACATTTAGATTGAGTTCTCTCGAACAGAAAACACTCTGTTCCACCTTGTGATGTCAAGTGGATAATTTCAGCACTGGAATTGCCATTCTCTACTGAATAAAAGGTAGCTCTTAAAACTACCACACTAAAACTACCACCACGAGCTCTGAGATGCAGCAGAACATCCAGAACTCTGCAGCTCAGGTCCTGACTCTAACCTGTGGCTCTGGTCTTTGAATGTCTTTCTTATTCTGTAAAGCACTTTAAATATTTTGTGTACAAATTGTGCTATTCAAATAAACTTGCCTTGCCACTACATGACATCACAAGGTGGAACAGAGTATTTTGAGCTTTCACATGTAGACAGGTGAATAATAAAGTGTAACTCTAAACCTGTGTGTGTTGTAGATTCCTGCTCACCTGATGCTGAGGCTGGACAGGTGCTGGGCCACTCCCACCAGTGACCCCTACAGCAACGTCCAGTACAGCTTCATCAGGGACAGGTGAGTCTTTGCCCTCTAACCAGACGGAGGCCGGTTCAAACCGCACCATTCTAAGAAAGTAATATTATTTACACTGATCATGATCAAACTGCAGTCACTGTCCACTTTAACACAAGCCAAAATACATTTGTAAATATCTGAGCAGAAACACTCCTCCTCCATGTTTGGGTCACTGATAAACAGTGTTGGGAAGAAACGAAATACATGAACCAAAAATACACATACAGAAAATTAAAGTGACTAACTGTATTCTGCTGGTACTGTTGCTCATTCATTTGGAGCTTCAGAATGTGATTTCAAATCAGAGGATCACATGACACTATTTGACCACGCAATTTGGCTTCGAAGTGTGTTAGTGTGAGAAAATAGAAACACAGCTGTGTGTGTGTGTGTGTGTGCGTGCGCGTGAGCGTGTGCGTGTGTGTGTGTGCGTGTGTGTGTGAGTGAGAGAGAGATTTTTCCTTCTCTTATTAGAGCAAGTCACATAAAGTTTTTTTTATCTCTTTGGCTATAATATACAATTTTATTATATATATATATATATATATATATATATATATATATATATATATATATATATATATATATATATATATATATATATATACATATATATATATATATATACACACAATATAATATAATGCAACTCTGTGTACTGGAGTATTCAGAACGCAGTACTCTGATTGGACTGTGTAATGGAGCAGGTTACATTTTACTGCAGGTATTCAGTACACTGTAACTAAATACATTTTATTCTTTCCATCACTGTGGAGAACGAACAGAACACAAAACACTCTACAGCAGCATAATAATAATGCTAGTGCTAAAAGGATAAAAGGACTGCCCCAGAGCTAAAGACCTAAATGTGTATGTGGGTGTGTGTGTGTGTGTGTGTGTGCGCGTGTGTGTGTGTGTGTGTGTGTTGTGTGTGTTGTGTGTGTGCGTGCGTGTGTGTGTGTGTGTGTGTGTGTGTGTGTGTGTGTGTGTGTGTGTGTGCGCGTGTGCGTGTGTGTGTGTGTGTGTGTTGTGTGTGTTGTGTGTGTGCGCGTGTGTGTGTGTGTGTGTGTGTGCGTGTGTGCGTGTGTGTGTGTGTGTGTGTGTTGTGTGTGTGTGTGTGTGTGTGTGTGTGTGTGCGTGTGTGTGTGTGTGTGTTGTGTGTGTGCGTGTGTGTGCGTGTGTGCGTGTGTGTGTGTGTGTGTGTGTGTGTGTGTGCGCGTGTGCGTGTGTGTGTGTGTGTGTTGTGTGTGTTGTGTGTGTGCGCGTGTGTGTGTGTGTGTGTGTGTGCGTGTGCGTGTGTGCGTGTGTGTGTGTGTTGTGTGTTGTGTGTGTGTGTGTGTGTGTGTGTGTGTGCGTGCGTGTGTGTGTGTGTGTTTGTGTGTGTGCGTGTGTGTGCGCGTGTGCGTGTGTGTGTGTGTTGTGTGTGCGTGTGTGTGTGTGTGTGTGTGTGTGTGTGTGTGTGTGTGTGTGTTGTGTGTGTGCGTGTGTGTGTGTGTGTGTGTGTGTCTGGGTGCTGTTTCCTCACTCTCAGCTGTCTGACTTTGATGTTGAAATGTGAAATCAGAGAGTTTGTTTCTCTGAACTCTGAGACATGAACCCACTCCTCCAGAGGTCATGTGACTGCAGCAGGTCATGTGACTGCAGCAGGTCATGTGACTGCAGCAGGTCATGTGACTGCAGCAGGTCATGTGACTGCAGCAGGTCATGTGACTCCAGTCCTAATGAATCCGTTTGCAGTACTTTAGTCGTGTAGATTACTTTTTAGTTCCAAACTGAATAAGTTATATTGTTACAACAGTAGAATTTCATTGCCTTGGGAAATAATTATTTTTTATTTTAATATTACACTATGGTCTTGCACTAGTTTAGAAAAAAGTTTCATTTTGTCTTTTTACATGATTGTTATCAATACCAAATGAGTACAGTATCTGGGTTTAGTAATAATGAGCATAAAGTTTTGATAGAACAACAGCCCTGACAGGTTCACACAGCAGCTGATAGTTTGGATATTCTCCTGTAGGTGATACAAAGACTTTCATATATTAAACCTGTTCTATAGTAACTCTGGTCCTCTGTCCCACAGCTGCCCGGTGCTGTCCTCAGACCAGACCCTGACGGTGCTGAAGAACGGTCTGGGCCCAGAGGCTCTGTTCAGGATCCAGATGTTTAAGTTTGTGGGGAGGTCCTACACAAACGTCTTTCTCCACTGTAATGTTCAGATCTGCCACAGCGGAGCAGCTCTGTGTCAACCTGTGAGTCACATGACACTCCAAATATCCTCACATTATAATGTGGACAAGGTGATGGACACAACAAGCCATTTTATGTCCAATTATTATCATATTATCAAGGTGCACTATGTCACTTTTCTGTGTGGGGTCCCTCACCTGCTTGTTTCTATGGAGATGTCATTACTCTGCTTAGAATGTTCCACTGTGTGACATTAAAGAGTTCTACTTCACATTTATTCAATTACAGGTGTTTTTTTTTTTTTAAGCTCAAAAACACCTAGAAAAACATTAGGCGTTCTGACTGATCTCTCCACAGATCTGACCTGTAACGTGTTCTGGTTTGGTCTCCATTGATGGACCCTCCACCAGAAAAGTTACACAATGCACCTTTAATGGGTTATGTGGTGGTATAAGAGACCCTCTGTAGTTTGAGATACATTTATTCATGTTTTTGTCTTCCTCTGGGTTAATCATGTAGATCAGGGGCGTCAAATTCATTTTGGTCTGGGGGTCGTATCCAACCAACTTTGATCCCAAAGGTCCGGATCAGAAAACTCATGACATAAACTCCAAAAATAGCAATAAATTCAAATATTTGTGCAGAGAAACACAAATCTTTTTTGATTGATGAACTCTTTCTTTTACAAAATATTATAACATTATGAACAACCTGAAACTTTAAGAAAAATGTAATTTCAAAACAATGTTTTAACATGAACTTGTTTGCAAATAGGAATAAGTCAATTTTTCTTGTAAAATCCTGAACTCGGCTCCACTTTTCTCATGTTGGACATTTTGTTGATGAGGGTGTCACGGTCAACAGTCAAAACGATCGTCCTTTAAGAGCGTTTGGAAAGAGACAAGTCTTCATTTGTGCTGCTCTGGTGGGAGGGGCCACGTACAGAGACGCTGCTGTGATAAACACCACAGAAAATGAACAAGATTTTAATAGAAAATATAATTAAAATATTTTAGTAGAAAATCAGCCAGATCCGGCCCTCCAAGACCTTTAATCTGGCCCCCGGGTCGTATGTTTGACACTCCTGATATAGACCTACCTCAGCATGATCTAATTTTAGACCTGGTTTAGTCTCATTTTTGACCTACTTCAGTCTTTAATGTAGACGTGATAAAGTCCAGGTTTAGATCTGACGGTACTCTGAAAAACAAAATCTTTTCTGATGTCAAAATGTTTCAAGCTTTGTCCTTAGTTCCAATTATGTGTATAAAAGAAATGTCTATATTTTCGAAGTGTTTTTTTCTTGGTGCACCCCATTTGACGGACCTTCCACCAGAAAAGTTACACAATGCACCTTTAAAGCTTGCGTATTAGAGCAGATATGCCAAAGTGGGCTGTGCAAAGTCAAGTTCAAGTCCTCATCCTGAACCTGGAGTCTCTCTGGGGTCTCATTAAGTCCAGTGTAGACCACGGAGCTATAAAAAGGACGTTCTTATTGACTGTACAGGCCAGAGCTCTATTGTGTACAGCTGAATGAACTAAATATAGACTGACCCTAAACACCGTCTGACCCACACAACTCAGCAATGTGCTAAGTCGCTGCTAATATAAGATCTGAGTCTCTGAGGAGTTTCAACTTAACCTTGTTATGTTAAACAGACATTTGAGCACGTTATAATGGGCTTCACACAGACGCCCTGCCACTACTGGGTCAGGACCAATCCAGATCAGAACATCGGTAAAGAGTTACTGCTTATCGATTATTGAAAAGTAGAAATGAGACGAGACACAATTTCCATAAAACGAGACGAGATATGAGATTGGGTCCACAAGAATGAGATAAAATGAGATTTTAATATAATTACTAATAAACTTCGCAATTCCGTTTCCAGTTTTGGTTTCACAATTTTTTTTTATTTGATTCAAAATGTTTGATTCCATTCTACTAGTGTTTTTAGGAACTGTAAGAGATGTAACTCACCAACCCGTAACCCTTTTTTGTCTTATACTAATGTAAATCTAATGTAAACACTTGGAAAAAAAATCTCACCAGATTAATTGATTGATTTAATTTATGTATTTATTTTGGGCAAGTAAGAAGTGTACATTCTTTTATAATGAACACATAACATTAATGAAATCATAGCAGAAATAACAACAACAAAAAATAAATAAAAATTAAAAATTGGCCCAGAAATGAGTGGGAAGAAGAAAATGTATGTAATCCCACTCCCCTCTTCTAATCTAACACAACGAGCTTTCTTTCACATTTTTCACACATTTTAGATTAAACTATACATACTATTTACAAGTGCAGACAAAGAGTCACTGTTATAGTTTGGTTAGTTAACAGAACTGTATTACAATAATACATAAAGACACCAACAATGGTAAGGAAAATGAAGATACCAACATTGGTAAGGAAACAACAAGCCTAAACCAACACTGCTTAGACGAGCTGCGAAACGTCTTCACTCTAAAACTTTTGTCCAGTTGACAGAATAAAATTTCTGTTTTTCTATTTTTACACTCTACGCTCCACCACAAGTAAAAACAGCGCAGACACAAAGCAGGCAACATGAGTGAGAGATTTGAGCAAAAAAAACAAACAAAAAAAACAAAAAACATTTGGCTTCATAATATCAGTTTGTTTTTAAAATTGTAATTATTGTAGTGTAACTTTTCTATTTTGTGTAATTTCAAGCAGTAAACATCACAGACTGTATAAAGAAGTGGACTAAGCGAGTGATATAAGAGCGAATTTGGAGCCAGGTCCATATTTGGAACAGGAATTTATTAAAGGACAAAATAGCAAAATACAAACACCGGGAAAATGTAGAGCAGGTTAAAAATTTTAAGACCAAAATGACAAGGCTCACTAGCCAGGCTCGCACCACCTAGTGCCTCCGCTCAATTTCATTTCTCATTTCCAGAGACTAGATCAGGAATCAGAATAAACTAGACAGTTTACAAGAAGCGGTAACACTTTATAATAACCACACCTTATTTAGCCAAATAAAGCATGAACAAAGACTGAATTAATAATGATTATTACTTAATTACTACCTGAATTAGCACTTAATTTGCACTTAATTTACCTGTGCTGTAAATAGTTACTCAATACTTCTTAATTACTCATGAACTAACCATTTGCATGTTTACAAATGTATATTTAAGTTCACATTTGAGCATTTATTAATGATTAATAAGCTATGAGAGAATGATTTACTAATAATGCAATGCAATGATCATTCAGGCAGCTGTTATCTGTTAGTTAAGTCTTTCTGAGAGCTTTTCTAAAGTGAAGACTAATTATGTTTATTAAGCATTTGTTAAGGTTGGTCAAATTCCAGAGCAACAGTAATGTATTATTAGTAAATCATTCTCTCCTGGCTTACTAATCATTAATAAATGCTCAAATTTGTACTTAAATATACATTTACAAATGCACACACAAATGGTTAGTTCATGAGTAATTAAGTAAGAAATACTTATGAGTAACTATTTACAGCACAGGCGAATTAAGTGCTAATTCAGGTAGGAATTAAGTAGTTACTAAGCGTGAATCATTATTAATTAAGTCTTTGTTCATGCTTTATTAAGGCTAAATAAGGTGTAGTTATTATAAAGTGTTACCCAAGAACCCCAGAAGTTGTAGGCTGGTCAATCAGCTGTGAGCTGTGAAGCCATGACGTCAAACTCATCGGGTCTGTCTGGATCCCTTTTTTTGGAACAGAACAACAATAAACAAAACGTCAAGATGGATGTAGATGAAGACAGACATTCTGTGTTGGGAATGATTCACAAGATTAAGATTTAAAGATGGAACAAAGAGAATGTTGGGTGAATTTTATCAGTGGGAAAGATGTTATTTTCCTTCTTCCTACGGGATTTGGGAAAAGCTTAATATATCAGTTAAATATCATTAAAAAAAGTACCCGCCTACTGTCGAGTGAACAAATCCTAATGCTGCAAGGTCAGACAGTTTCTATGAAGTGAAACTCTCTGATGAATCAGGCTAGAGCTTCACAGCAGCAGTCACAGAGAGAGGGACGACAGTATTGTAATGTAAGTCCAGGGGAGCCAGAGTCAGAAGGAGCCGGAAAAGCAAACTTCGTGTTAGTTGTGTCTAGTTCTACTTACAGTCTATGGTAAAGACACTTGTACTCTCAGTTTGAACCATTTTAAACAGATCTGAGCCTTGGTTTGTTGTTATTGACTTGTCTCATATAAATATTAAAATAAATATTAATATGAAATGAAATTATCCAAAAGATTCGAATCCTATAAAAGAGCCGAAAGTTCCATCGCTGGAAAAGTTAAATAGTGCAACTTTAAACATTATTAAGAAATCCTTTTACCCCCCTGTGAACAGAACTGCTCGAGTGAGGACGGGCTGATGAGGCTGAGGAGAGACATCCCTCTGTCTCACACTGTCTCCTACGGACCAATCAGACGCCTCCTGGACGAAGGCGGGAAGCCCAATACAAGTTTGTGTTTTTATTATTTATAATGATGCTTCAATCCTGTTCAGTGCTTTTCTAAACATTCAGAATCACTTCAGGATTTGGTGCATTATTCATTCTCACAGTCACACTCCACTGAATAATTTGGGATAATGACTTAGTCAGGTTTATTTCAATTTGAGATTTGATCCTGTCAGGAAAAGACTTGACGACTCAAAGAAACATTGGTTTGGAGCAGAGTTAAAAGGAAGAAATGAGGCAAATGTGTGTATGAAACAGCAACGACTGAAAGTCTGTATTCATTCTGTTCAGGAAAGTCAAAGTGAAAGACGTTGTTATTTGTTTTAGTAAAACTAAATAATGGGAATATAACAGCAAACAACAATGAACAATGATGAGCCAGACTCATCCCTGCTGAACTTCACACATCAGACAAGATCAGGTGGTACGACTGCGATATGTAAATTCACTCACCCCACTTTTTTTATTGTAATTACTGTATATTTCATTTATATATGCAGTATATTTCATATGTTTTCAAGTTAAATATTTGTTTGGATTTACAGTAAAATGTATTTTATTCCAATGTTGCATTCCGGAATGTTGCATGTTGTGGATCTCCATGGAGATCTGCCGTCTCCATGGAGATCTGCCGTCTCCATGGAGATTCTGTGGAACATCACTGGACTTTGTGACATCACAGTTTGTCTTGTGTAAGTGGGAGATCAGCTCAGATTTCTTCACTTCGAACCAAACCTTTGTAGAAGACACATCTCAGAACGAGACACTTCAGCAAACACTTTACTCTGTCGACCGCCATGTCCGCACACATCTCCCTCATGTCGACCAACGGCTCCATGCCCCCCTTCAAACGTCTGTACAGCCTGGCACAGGGCCTGGGTTTGCCCGTCAAATTCATCGAGTCCACCACGGCGCCTCACCCCCGCCCCGTCTTCACCGTCCGAGCTTCGGTCGGGCCCTTCTGGGCAGAAACGCAAGGTCCCAACAAGAGAGAGGTGAAGACCAGGGCCTGTGTCATGGTGACAAACATAGTGGAGACGTATCAGAGGAACCACAGTGGCGCTTATGGCTACAGCTACACCAACAGCTACGCCCACCTCCCGCCCCACTGCCATCCAGACTTTGGTCTGAACAAAGACCCCTGCACTCGCCTGTCCGAGCTGCTCATGGCCCGCAAACACCCGCCCGCCCAGTACCGCCTGCTGGAGGGCGCGGTGACCCACACCCACTGGACCTTCTCCATGGAGGTGTCCGTGGACCAGCACACTGCGGTGGGCAAAGGGGGCTCCAAGAAGGAGGCCAGGAGGAGAGCGGCTGCAGTTCTGCTCCAGATGATGGGATACACAGTCCCAGAGGAGGAGCTGATCCCACCTGCTCCTCACCCCACAGCTGAACCTGCTCCTCACCCCACAACTGAACCTGCTCCTCAAACCTCAGCTGAACCTGCTCCTCACCCCACAACAGAACATGCTCCTCAAACCTCAGCAGAACCTGCTCCTCTCACCACAACTGAACCTGCTCCTCTCACCACAACTGAACCTGCTCCTCTCACCACAACAGAACCTGCTCCTCAAACCTCAGCTGAACCTGCTCCTCAACCAGAGAACACTCTGGAGGAGCAGACCAGAGCTCTGCCTGCTCACATCTCTCCGGACTTCCATCTGGAGAAGGATCCCACCACGCACCTGTCTGAGCTGCAGATGATCCGCAGACAGAAGGTCGCTGAGTACCGCCTGGTGAGTGGGGAGCTGGTGAACAGCAGCTGGGTGTTCACTATGGAGGTGACCCTGGACCAGTTCACCGCCTCTGGCTCTGGACGCACAAAAAAGGAGGCCAAGACGAACGCGTCCACCTCACTACTCCTCCTTGACCTTCCCCTGGAGAAACCTGAGGAATTCACTTCAGAGGAGAGGGACAACTCCATGAGTCCAGAGGAGGACAAGATCCAAGACGAGGCAAAGACACTAGACACTCCAGACGATGCAGAGGGTCCAACGTCAGGAGAAACTGGACTGACACAGCAAAGTCCTCAGGAGGAAGAGCTCCTCTGTATGTTGCACAACAGTTCAGTTGCCGACAAATCTCCTGAACACTGTGAGACTCTTTTGAATATGACCATGAGTCCAGAGGCTCCAAAGGAAACTCTAGACCAGGAGAACCAAGAGGAGAACCACATTCCACAAACCACAGCTCAGGACAATCAGGAGGAGCAGCCACTGAACAGCTCAGACAGTGATGATGTGTCAGAAGAGACATCAGAAGAGAGCCACAGACACAGCTCTCATGAACCTGCCGAAGAGGCTCAGGTTTTTATAAACCCTGAGCCTGTTTCAAGTGACTGCTCCGAGGAACGCCAAACTCTGGGTGAGTTCCACAAAGGTCCAGAGGATCTGCAAATTCAAACCGAGACCCAGGATGAAGAGCAGTCAAAGACACTTGAGACTCCCAGTCCAATGGACGCTGAAATCCTGGAGGTACTAAATGAGACCCAGTCTCTGGACATCTCCAAGAGTCCAGAGGAGGCAGAGACCCTAGAGACTTCAGAGGAAGTAGAGTGTCCAACACCAGGAGAAACTGGACTCAGTCAACAAAGTCCTGAGGAGGAAGAGCTGCTCTGTATGTTTGACAACAGCTCAACTAACAACGAATCTCCTGAAAATAACCAGACTCCAGAGCAGCTGGACATCAGCTCTGTGGAAGACCTCAGTCCAACTGAGCCACAAATTCAAGAAGACCAAACCCCTGAGAACACAGAGACACTGATGGAGGTCCAAAATCACCTCCAAACTGCAGACGAGACAAACCCAGAGGAGGTGCAGTTCCACACAGCAGAGAACATAACAGTAGAAGAAGAGTGTGAGAAGTTGGAGCCAGAAAGTCCAGCCTCAGCTCCAGAGCCCCCTGCAGCTCCTCAGGCCTCACAGACCCTGGGCTCAGTGGAAAGCCTGGTGATCCACGCTCTGGTGACAAAACTGCTACAAAAGCTGCCCTCCAAACTGAGGTCCCACCACGATGCTTTAGTGCAGATTCTGGAGAAGGCTCTGGACCAGTTTATTGTCCCAGCTGAAGTTCACATCAAACCCAAAAACATCAAGAAGCTGGGCAAAGCTGGAGCCAGAGACCTGATCCATGAATACGGCTCTGCCTCCAAGCTCCTGGTCATGGCTCTGGGACCGGATCCCACAGACTTCCAGAAGGACGCCATGAAACATCTGAACTTTCATCTCAGCGCCTTCAGGAACCGGCCCAGAACTGTTCTGGCTCGGCTCTTTCCACAGTGGGACAAGCCCAAGAAGAGGGTCTGTTAGACAGCGCCCCCTGTGTCCTTTAAGAGTCACTCGTGTGGTAGAGAGGGGTCAAAGGTCACTGGACACTTTTGAAATTGAGATGTTTCACTTCCATCCAGAGCTCATTTTAAGAGTCAAAACGCTGAATGGAAGTTGAAGTGTTTCCATTTCAAAAACTGTTCAGATGAAACCTGCGACTCCTTTTCTCCCACGAACCAAACGAGGATCACACCGACTCACAGAGACACAACGCAACAAGTCTAATGATTAAAAAAAAGAAATAAACATTTCCCCTCCCCCTAAATATTGTTCTTATCTTTCTTTTATTACTTTGTTTCTCTTAAAGCAGCAGTGTGTAACATTTCTGTAGAGGACACATCACCTGCATGTTTTTAGCAGTGGTCTCAGCAAGACCCTGACATTTCAGCAAAAATTGTAAAACACATTATTTTATTACCTCAATGAATCACAGTCTTGTATTTTTTAGATCTAAATTCTCTCAAACATAAATATGAAGGATTCATGTTCTGGGGCTTAATTCTTTATATCACACAATGTCCCTGAGTCTCCATGGGTTTTATTGTGAGTCAGAGCTGCTCACCCTGTACTTCAGACGTCTACAAACATGTTCTGAAACACATGGGATTCTTCTTTTAGTTTATGAGTTGAGATTTCACTCTTCTCTCAAACGTGAATGTTCTTGGACATGTTTAAAATGTGCACTGTGAACTGAACCTTGGTTTCAAAAATCACAAATACATTTGTAATATTTAAAACAGATGATAAACCGTACACAAAGAAGTGTCTGATTCACCGTCACATTCTTCATTTACTCTTGTCACTTGAACATTATGAACGGCAGAACATAGATAAAGTCATATGTATAATTCATAACTCTGTCTCGTGTACATGAAACAGCAGTGGCCATAACCCTTCATGTACAGAAACCTGCTTCATGTACAGAAACCTGCTTCATGTACAGAAACCTGCTTCATGTACAGAAACCTGCTTCATGTACAGAAACCTGCTGTCACAATCTGTCACAGTATCCAGTGAATTCCAACTTGTTTTGTTGTACCTTCCTAAACAAACAAACAAACAAACAAAATGAAGGTATATCCATTTATATATATATATATATATATATATATATATATATATATATATATATATATATATATATATATATATATATATATATATATATATATATATATACAATCTATGAGTAATGGTTGCATCTTAAATATACATAGAGAATATAGTCATTTTATACTTAAATTTAATTACAATAATGTTTAAATTGCAATGATCACAATTGTCAAATCACAAAAGATGTCCATAAATAGGATGACAAAACATTTTCTGCAGAAAGTTGAATGTCCCTGTGTCTCCATGAGGTCTTACTCTGTAAAAACCTGCTGTTCTGAAATACATGGGATTCTTGTTTCAGTTTCTGAGTTCATGTTTCAGTCTTTTCTCAAATGTTAATACTCTCTGACATGTGAAAAACCAAATCTTGTCTTGAAACACTAATTTAACCACTTTTCCAATGCAGGATGCACCGATAAAATACTGCTATTGTATATTGGCTCTGAGACTGAATATTTTGATGGATCAAATATCAGTTCCAAGATCGATATCCCATTTAGGTCCATAAAATGGTGTAATAAAATGATTTACTGGACAATGTACGCCTCAAACACCTTGTAATATTTTTTCAAAGTTCTTCTGTAGTTACATTAAATGATCAAAACTGTTGTAAAACACATGCTTATATATTTGTTTACAGTACACCGTGCAGAAAATAAATGATGTTTTCAGTCTTTCCTCTGATATCGCTAAATATTCGGCAGATACTTAAAGCCAAAATATCGACGTTGGTATCGAAACAGAAAAGGCTGAATCGGTGCTTTTCTACTCAGCAAAAACTGGAGGGTTAAATTTCAGAGTTGTTTTTAACCAAAAAAAGTGTTATTTTAACTATTTGAAAGTTCAAAGGAGGTCGAGTTGGGGTTATTCACAGAGTTGATATGGTTGAAGTTAATTCAACTTCCCTTAGTGTTAATTTGGCTCCTCCCACCACCACTTCAAACTCCCGTGAGAGAAAACCAGTTTGAACCAGTTTTGTACAGAATTTCATCCTAAATTAACTCAAATAAAGTGTGAAAATAAAACACCTCTGTGTGTTATTTAGCTAAATCAGGTTAACCCTACAAAGTGTTACCTGTTTACTCTCAAAACGTAAATATAACTCTTGATTTCAGGGTTAAACGGAACTTTGGTCCAGTGTTACTTCATAATAACTATGAGAAAAGTTACACTGTGCAGCTTTAAAGGGATCACGGAACCTTCACTTAGAGGCTGCATGCTCAGACCAAATTATGAAGAAACATGTGAAATGTCAAAGAGGTGGTGGGAAACTAAACTTAAGGGTCAAACAAAAGTGCTCGTCTTGCTCAAGGGCGGGCTGAGCGGACGGCTTCGGTTCAGAGCTCTCTCTCGCTCTCTTTTTTTCCAAATGTGACTTTCTCTCGCTCTCGTCTTCCGTTCCATCGCTTCACTCCTCCGTCTATTCGTTCTTCTTCTCCTTCTGTTTGAGCAGCTTGTTGATGGACATTTCCAAAAATATTAAATTAACTCTAGAACAAACTGGACTCATGTAAACACTGAGAAAATGTTCAAATTGATTCTGTGAGAGTCAATTTGAACACTTCACTTTTTACTGTGAATTACAATGCTTGTCAGAGAAAGATTGTAAGAATAGACTTTAGGGATTTTCTGGCCCCAGTACTGGACCCTCTTCCTATTTATTTATATTAGAGGGGGGCCCATGTGAGGCTTCTTGCCCTGGGCCCCCAAATTTCTGTCAACGGGCCTGATTGTAATTCCTTTTCTCTCTTGTGTTCAGACTCCAGCGCAGTGCCCCCGGTGGAGACGTTTGTCCTTGCGGGGTTGCTGGTTGTGTTGCTGTTGATCACTGGAGTGTTTGGGCGTTTGTGGCTTCGCTCCAGACGGTTTTACCCGACCTACGACGCTCAGCTCACCCTCTCCAACATCCACCGCCTCTCCGAAGAAGTGGCCTCGTGAATCCAAAAACACGAGGACACAACCAAAACTATGGACTCAAAAATATTCTGAATTACCAATGGTTGAATGTCAGATTTGTGGAGTTATATTATTAAAATTACATGTAAACCACAAAAGCATCTCATTACTTTCTGATCATGGTCACTCTGATTACACACATCCAACTGTGTAATATTAAATGTTCACTGTGTACCTTTTTGATTTGGGGTCCATCACCTGTGAAACATTCCACACAAAAGAATAACATCTCCACGGAGACAAGAACTTAAAGGTTGTATGGAGGATTTTTTTTTGTTTCAAGTTGTCAATGATAGCATTATAGAGGTGCAGTAGCCTTGTAATTATGATGACCAAAAAAAAGAGAATAAAAATTCATCAACTCTGGACGTGGTGGGGCTAAACATTTGCCAATAGATAACGACACTGCCTCGTTATCTGTGAGCTGACAGGCTGTCAATCAAACTCCCTAAGTTTCTAGCGTAACTGACTTGCCTGTGCGCTGCCGGTACGTGGTTTACGTACGCCTGTCACGCAGTCCACAGACGCAAGACGCACAGACGCTGTTTACTTCACCAACGCAACAGTTCTTAGCGGCTTTTTTTGACCTATATCTTCCTCGCAGTTCGCACAAAGTTTGTTGCAATGGCGACAAGAATCCAGGAGCAGTTAGCCGCAAAAGAAAGTCTGTTTTTGAGGTCACTGAAAGAAGAAGACAAGGGGAAAAGCAGCGAAGCCAAACTAAGGTGATTCTTGGAGATTCATTCCAGCGATGGCGCGACTGAAGCAGACGCAGGGTCTAAAGACTGACACACTGGTCCACAAAATTACTCCTGGACAGGAAACTTCTGCTTATTATGAAAACGTACTTTATTTCCAAGAGCTAGACAAACGTTTTTCAGGACACGAAAGCGATATCCTATGTCCGCTTGCTGCTGCGTGTTGTAGCTAGTTCATTCGCACTGAATCTCCGCGCAACCTTCTCTGCACCCCTTTCCTGCTCCTCTCCCCGCTGCCCGTTCCGCTCTTCCCCCTGCTCCTCACTTCTCCGGGCACGGAATCTCCGCGCACCGCTCCCCTCTCCTCTCTCCTCTCTCCTCTCCTCTCTCCCTGCTCCACTCTTCTCCCTGCTCCTCACTTCTCGTCCGATAACGAAATGTCCGCGCCCCCCCTCCCCCCGCTCCTCACTTCTCCGTCTTGCCTAACCAACACTGTAGTTAGTTGTTTACAAGTCATGTGCAGTTCACCGGCTGTAAACAAACCTGTTTCTGGCGTAAGGAGGAGGCGGGAGGAGGCGTTTCTACGTAGGAGCTGTAGGGGAGGGGGGGTGGTTTCACGCATGCGCAACATTTGAAAAAGGACAAACAGTCGCTGGATTTCTCGATCCTTGGAAAATCCTCTATACAACCTTTAACAGATCCCTACACAATGCATAAGCACCACATATTTATATCATTAATACAATTTTTGAAGTATTATTGTCTTTACTGATCAAAAACACAATGATCACAGATATATATAATTACTTCTATATGTTTATGACAATACTATCATGGTGGAAGATAACAAAGTACAAAAGTAAAAGTACAATACTGAATTTCTCCTTTGTCATGGATTCTACCTGGACGACTGAGGGATTTTTCACACAATACGAAAACAAATTTTACAGTGGATAGTTTTTTACTTTTACTACTTTCTACTCCACTACATTTTTTAACTGACCTGAAAAGTAAAAAGTACTTTTCTTCACGGTTTGAGACCTGCTGAAATGCCTCAGACTTATTTTTAGTGCATTTAATTTGAGTTAACATGCTCAAATTTCATTAAACGAAATACACAAAAACAGCAAGGAAAATTAAGAAATCATTTGAATCCTTTAAAATCAACTAAATCCTTTATCAAAATCATTACATTTGATGCTTTAAATCAGGGGTCATCAAGGTTTTTTTTTCTCTGGGGGCCACATTATTGCTCCAGACTGCGATGGGGGGCCCAAGTTGGGACCCTGACGACACAGATTATTTTCTTTGAAAACCTCCACACTTTCTTTACACATCAGACAAACTGCATGGTTCTTGCACTGAACAAAAACTATTGGTCGTCCAGTGTTTTTCTTAAATTATTTCCTCTAAACACATGACTGTGTGATCCAGTCACATTTATGAGGAGTTTTTTGAGTCTGTGTCTATTGAGTCTGACAGATTTTGTCCAGACTGCAGTGAGTCTCAGTCTGTCCCAGCCCCAGTGTCTCCATATGAACCTCTGTCACTGCACCTGGTCACCAGGCTGGACTCAACACCAACATCACCCCATCACCTCCCTGACCCCCCATGACCAGAGCACACTCTTATGCACCCCCACCCCCACCCCAGCCCCCCTCCCTCACTATTCACCACAGATCTGTGCTGGGACTAAAACACCTGTTGATTTCATCAGTTTATGACTTAAATCTTCCTCCTGAGTGTGTTCATGTGAGTTTGGACATTTGAAATTGAAATTGAAAGTGAAATTTGAAATCGCAGCTGAAGTTGTTAAACAGTGGAAGTCTGTAGACGCTCCAGCTGACTTCGTCCTCACTCTCTCCCTCACACTTTCACGTGTCACAATACCAAACCTATTTTAGCCACATTTGGAAGTTCAGAGGGAGTTTCTAACCAAATACAGATTCATTTTCTATGTAAATAAAATACAAACAAGTGTGGAGGTGTTTGTAGCTGGATGTTGGTGAATCTGGCACAATTGTCACTTAAGAAGGAATCTGGAAGCATAAGAACACTTTGTGAATCTGAGTTTTCTCAGCATCCTCTGAAAGTGCAAGTTATGAACTTTTTTAAAGAAAAGATTCATGAATGAAACCCATTATCTCCATGGAGACAAGCAAGTGGTGGAAAAGTGACACACACAAATGTGACTCTTGTGAGATTTAAGTCATGTTACAATGTTGTCACTTCCTCACAAACACACCTGGACTTGTGTTTTGTTTCATTCACACATGTTTGAGTAACTCTTTATTATTAGTCTGTCTACATCTGCAAAGCTCAAAACACTCTGTTCCACCTTGTGATGTCATGAAGGGGTAGTTTTCAAGTGAATAGGTACATTTACCTTTGTCTGTATTCATCCAAATGACTCTAGTGAAGGTGTGTGGAGTTTAAAAACACAGTGGAGCACTTCTTATATTACCAGATGACATCACAAGGTGGAACAGAGTCTTTTCTACTGAGTGAAGAACTCAGCCTAAATGTGCAGGGTTTGTGTTTTAAACATGTGTGAAGTGAAAGAAAAGTCAAGTCCAGGTCTGTTTGTGACGAGGAAACGACATTAGAACAAATCAGAAAATGGAGTCATAGATATGAACTTTAAAAACCAAACCTCCATCTGCTGATCTAAATACACAGACTCAAAGTTCACATGTTTAGCACAGCCCAGAGATCTGTAAAGTCAACGTTTTGGAAAACTTCTCCAAATGATGTCATGACACAGAACTACAGTCGTTTACACAGAACCCACAGGAAACCAGACAGTGTCATGAAAACTCAAACAGAATAAAAACAGGGTTTGGCCGTTTCCTCCACACCACAAACACACAACTCTGTCAAAACAATGAACCGCTCAATTTACATGAAAGCAAAGAGCCAGAGCGAACCGTTTTTAGAACATGTCTTACTGCGATTTTACTGACAAACACTCAGATTACATCTGCCATTTATGTTTGAATAAAAGGATTCTGATCAAAGTTCATTTTAAGAAGAAGAAATGAGAAGAATTAATGAAAAGATGACAAGAATCACATTTCAGAACATGTTTGTACAGATTTAAACTACAGGATTAGCAGTTTTTATGCAGAATAAAACACATTTTTGTTTGTGGAGCAAATGATGATACATCAAATATTTCAGACTTTGTAATTTGCTATTCATTCAGATTGTGATTTTGATTTGATGAATCTGCTGATCTACAAAGATCCAGGACCGAGATTCAGTCGTTTCTGATGGTGAAGGATGAGCCTGGGTGTTTTAGAGGAGAGTTCTACAGCCAATCCTCTGTCAGGAAAAGACTTGACGACTCAAAGAAACATTGGTTTGGAGCAGAGTTAAAAGGAAGAAATGAGGCAAATGTGTGTATGAAACAGCAACGACTGAAAGTCTGTATTCATTCTGTTCAGGAAAGTCAAAGTGAAAGACGTTGTTATTTGTTTTAGTAAAACTAAATAATGGGAATATAACAGCAAACAACAATGAACAATGATGAGCCAGACTCATCCCTGCTGAACTTCACACATCAGACAAGATCAGGTGGTACGACTGCGATATGTAAATTCACTCACCCCACTTTTTTTATTGTAATTACTGTATATTTCATTTATATATGCAGTATATTTCATATGTTTTCAAGTTAAATATTTGTTTGGATTTACAGTAAAATGCATTTTATTCCAATGTTGCATTCCGGAATGTTGCATGTTGTGGATCTCCATGGAGATCTGCCGTCTCCATGGAGATCTGCCGTCTCCATGGAGATCTGCCGTCTCCATGGAGATTCTGTGGAACATCACTGGACTTTGTGACATCACAGTTTGTCTTGTGTAAGTGGGAGATCAGCTCAGATTTCTTCACTTCGAACCAAACCTTTGTAGAAGACACATCTCAGAACGAGACACTTCAGCAAACACTTTACTCTGTCGACCGCCATGTCCGCACACATCTCCCTCATGTCGACCAACGGCTCCATGCCCCCCTTCAAACGTCTGTACAGCCTGGCACAGGGCCTGGGTTTGCCCGTCAAATTCATCGAGTCCACCACGGCGCCTCACCCCCGCCCCGTCTTCACCGTCCGAGCTTCGGTCGGGCCCTTCTGGGCAGAAACGCGAGGTCCCAACAAGAGAGAGGTGAAGACCAGGGCCTGTGTCATGGTGACAAACATAGTGGAGACGTATCAGAGGAACCACAGTGGCGCTTATGGCTACAGCTACACCAACAGCTACGCCCACCTCCCGCCCCACTGCCATCCAGACTTTGGTCTGAACAAAGACCCCTGCACTCGCCTGTCCGAGCTGCTCATGGCCCGCAAACACCCGCCCGCCCAGTACCGCCTGCTGGAGGGCGCGGTGACCCACACCCACTGGACCTTCTCCATGGAGGTGTCCGTGGACCAGCACACTGCGGTGGGCAAAGGGGGCTCCAAGAAGGAGGCCAGGAGGAGAGCGGCTGCAGTTCTGCTCCAGATGATGGGATACACAGTCCCAGAGGAGGAGCTGATCCCACCTGCTCCTCACCCCACAACTGAACCTCCTGCTCCTCAAACCTCAGAACCTGACAGAACCTGCTCCTCTCACCACAACTGAACCTGCTCCTCTCACCACAACTGAACCTGCTCCTCTCAAACCTCAGCTGAACCTGCTCCTCAACCAGAGAACACTCTGGAGGAGCAGACCAGAGCTCTACCTGCTGGACACACAAAGAAGGAGGCCAAGAGGAACGCGTCCACCTCACTGCTCCTCTTGATGGGCTTTAAAGTCCCAGACAAGGACCTTCCCCTGGAGAAACCTGAGGAATTCACTTCAGAGGAGTATTCAGAGGGCCAGTCCCTTCAAACAGCTTCAGTGAGCACAGAAGACACAGAGACACAGACGTCAGGAGAACGCTGTGAGACACTTTCAGATGTGAGCGTGAGTCCAGAGGCTCCACAGGAAACTCCAGACCAGGAGAACCAAGAGGAGAGCCACATTCCACAAACCACAGCTCAGGACAATCAGGAGGAGCAGCCACTGAACAGCTCAGACAGTGATGATGTGTCAGAAGAGACATCAGAAGAGAGCCACAGACACAGCTCTCATGAACCTGCCGAAGAGGCTCAGGTTTTTATAAACCCTGAGCCTGTTTCAAGTGACTGCTCCGAGGAACGCCAAACTCTGGGTGAGTTCCACAAAAGTTCAGTGGAAACTCAAACTGAGACCCAGGATCAAAAGGAGTCAGAGACACTAGAGACTCCAGAGGATACAGAGAGTCCAATGCAGGTTCAGATCCTGGAAGTATCAAAGGAGACCCAATGTCTGGACAACTCCAAGAGTCCAGAGGAGGATCAAAAACCAGAGGAGGCAGAGACTGCAGATGATGCAGAGAGTCCAACACCAGGAGAAACTGGACTCGAACAACAAAGTCCTGAGGAAGAGGAGATTCTCAGTATGTTTGACAACAGTTCAACTCCTGAAAATAACCAGACTCCAGAGCAGCTGGACATCAGCTCTGTGGAAGACCTCAGTCCAAGTGAGACACAAATTCAAGAAGACCAAACCCCTGAGAACACAGAGACACTGATGGAGGTCCAAAATCACCTCCAAACTGCAGACGAGACAAACCCAGAGGAGGTGCAGTTCCACACAGCAGAGAACATAACAGTAGAAGAAGAGTGTGAGAAGTTGGAGCCAGAAAGTCCAGCCTCAGCTCCAGAGCCCCCTGCAGCTCCTCAGGCCTCACAGACCCTGGGCTCAGTGGAAAGCCTGGTGATCCACGCTCTGGTGACAAAACTGCTACAAAAGCTGCCCTCCAAAATGAGGTCCCACCACGATGCTTTAGTGCAGATTCTGGAGAAGGCTCTGGACCAGTTTATTGTCCCAGCTGAAGTTCACATCAAACCCAAAAACATCAAGAAGCTGGGCAAAGCTGGAGCCAGAGACCTGATCCATGAATACGGCTCTGCCTCCAAGCTCCTGGTCATGGCTCTGGGACCGGATCCCACAGACTTCCAGAAGGACGCCATGAAACATCTGAACTTTCATCTCAGCGCCTTCAGGAACCGGCCCAGAACTGTTCTGGCTCGGCTCTTTCCACAGTGGGACAAGCCCAAGAAGAGGGTCTGTTAGACAGCGCCCCCTGTGTCCTTTAAGAGTCACTCGTGTGGTAGAGAGGGGTCAAAGGTCACTGGACACTTTTGAAATTGAGATGTTTCACTTCCATCCAGAGCTCATTTTAAGAGTCAAAACGCTGAATGGAAGTTGAAGTGTTTCCATTTCAAAAACTGTTCAGATGAAACCTGCGACTCCTTTTCTCCCACGAACCAAACGAGGATCACACCGACTCACAGAGACACAACGCAACAAGTCTAATGATTAAAAAAAAGAAATAAACATTTCCCCTCCCCTAAATATTGTTCTTATCTTTCTTTTATTACTTTGTTTCTCTTAAAGCAGCAGTGTGTAACATTTCTGTAGAGGACACATCACCTGCATGTTTTTAGCAGTGGTCTCAGCAAGACCCTGACATTTCAGCAAAAATTGTAAAACACATTATTTTATTACCTCAATGAATCACAGTCTTGTATTTTTTAGATCTAAATTCTCTCAAACATAAATATGAAGGATTCATGTTCTGGGGCTTAATTCTTTATATCACACAATGTCCCTGAGTCTCCATGGGTTTTATTGTGAGTCAGAGCTGCTCACCCTGTACTTCAGACGTCTACAAACATGTTCTGAAACACATGGGATTCTTCTTTTAGTTTATGAGTTGAGATTTCACTCTTCTCTCAAACGTGAATGTTCTTGGACATGTTTAAAATGTGCACTGTGAACTGAACCTTGGTTTCAAAAATCACAAATACATTTGTAATATTTAAAACAGATGATAAACCGTACACAAAGAAGTGTCTGATTCACCGTCACATTCTTCATTTACTCTTGTCACTTGAACATTATGAACGGCAGAACATAGATAAAGTCATATGTATAATTCATAACTCTGTCTCGTGTACATGAAACAGCAGTGGCCATAACCCTTCATGTACAGAAACCTGCTTCATGTACAGAAACCTGCTTCATGTACAGAAACCTGCTTCATGTACAGAAACCTGCTTCATGTACAGAAACCTGCTTCATGTACAGAAACCTGCTTCATGTACAGAAACCTGCAGTCACAATCTGTCACAGTATCAAGTGAATTCCTTGGAATCAAACCAGAGTTTGAAATGTTAGTATCGTGACATAGCACCTGTCTAAAGTGGGAATGTTGTGAACCATGAATAAACTGTACATATAATTGTTGGTATTAACTCGTTCTCCATGATCCTGGGTTTTATTTTGCTTTTGTGTCCATAAATACATTTCTGTTGCTAATATGGACCTGGCTCCAAGTTTGCCTCTATAATTTTAGCGTCGATGAGCTTCATTTGACTGAACCCTGTGGGTGACGTCACACTTAAGGATGTGCCGACTCAGCTTTTTCAGTTCTGATACTGATTTCAGTACCATAGCTTTAGTTTAGGATCGGCTGATACTCGATACCAGTACAGAGACTGAAGACGCATTTCACCACAAAGACAGAACACCGTAACATCATGTCTGCTCAAAAATGAGCTCATGTCATTTTATTTGTATTTGAGAGCTCCTGATCATGTAAATAAATATCCTGAAAAAGATTTAGCTCAGAATTGACCTTTGACCCTTACTGTCAGTTCCTGTTTTCTGCCTTTGTATCATGAGCCAAAAATATGGAGTCGTGCAAAGACCAAGAATCTGTAGAAATACAAGTTCAGGCATTATGAGACCAGTATTGATCCATTTGTGTTCAATCAGGATATCAACCTCACCGATATTTGGATCCCGATGTCTGATCCGACATCTATCAGTCACTTCTTTATACAGTCTTCATTTTAGGGGCTGAAGTCGGGACCCTGACGACACAGATTATCAGATTATATTCTTTGAAAACTGACACACTTTCTTTACGTATCAGACAAACTGCACGAACACTGAACAACAAAAGAATCAGTCGTGCACTGTTCTTTGAAAACTCAGCACTGTCTGTCAACTTTTTGTACTTTAACACTTGCCATTTTGCTGTCCTTAACAGTACAATAGTACTCTGCACTACAGTACTCTGTACTACAGTACTCTGTCGTTAACTGTACTACAGTACTCTGCACTACAGTACTCTGTACTACAGTACTCTGTCGTTAACTGTACTACAGTACTCTGCACTACAGTACTCTGTACTACAGTACTCTGTCGTTAACTGTACTACAGTACTCTGCACTACAGTACTCTGTACTACAGTACTCTGTCCTTAACTGTACTACAGTACTCTGCACTACAGTACTCTGTACTACAGTACTCTGTCGTTAACTGTACTACAGTACTCTGCACTACAGTACTCCACACTACAGTACTCTGTACTACAGTACTTTGTCGTTAACTGTACTACAGTACTCTGCACTACAGTACTCTGTACTACAGTACTCTGCACTACAGTACTCTGTACTACAGTACTCTGTCCTTAACTGTATTACAGTACTCTGCACTACAGTACTCCGCACTACAGTACTCCACACTACAGTACTCTGTACTACAGTACTCTGTACTACAGTACTATGTCCTTAACTGTACTACAGTACTCTACACTACAGTACTCTGTACTACAGTACTCCGCACTACAGTATTCTGTACTATAGTACTCTGTACTATAGTTCTCTGTACTACAGTACTCTGTACTACAGTACTCTGCACTATAGTACTCTGCACTATAGTACTCTGTACTACAGTACTCTGCACTACAGTATTCTGTACTATAGTTCTCTGTACTACAGTACTCTGTACTACAGTACTCTGCACTATAGTACTCTGCACTATAGTACTCTGTACTACAGTACTCTGCACTACAGTATTCTGTACTATAGTACTCTGTACTACAGTACTCTGCACTATAGTACTCTGCGTGGTCATTGACTGTCACAGGTTGATGTCGAGTTTGTCAGGTGAATGTAAATATGTCATGTAATAATTGAAATATAAATATAAATACTTCATATTAATATAATTTTTAATTGAAAAAATCAGCAAAATGCAAAATGTAGACGTGTTATTATTTACCAAAAAATTATTTAAAAAACTAGGCCATGACAAGGTTTGAGGATTGGGAGCAGAGGGGCCGGGGGCCGGTCAAAGGGGCGTGGAGGGCCGGAATTGGCCCATGGGCCTTAGTTTGATGACTGCTGCTTTAATTGTTCTAAAAAATATCTGCAAAACACTTGTAGTTTTTACTCTTAAAGTGCATGGTTCTTCAATAGTTTTATTTAAATAGGTTTTTCATGTGACACCTTTACTTTTACTTGAGTAATCTTTTGCCCTTGTATCTGTACTTTTACTCAAGCAACAAAATTGAGTAGTAGCAGTACTGCAAGCATAAAAGTATCATTTGTTGTACCATGTTAAGTCTATTTTTAGAAAATCAGGGACCGCTCAAGTCTCCTCTATTAGAGTGTCCGTAAATGATTTTTTTGTTTTTCTGTTTCCTTTCACATCTTTCAGACAATGACAAAAAGTAAAACTAGAAAAGCGCTCAGAGAGCGCAGACCTCCGCCAAGGACTACCCCCATTTTTTTATATAAATTGCGATAAAATCAGTCTTCTGGATCAGATCCGGATCAGCCTTTGGAATATGAAAGAGGATCCCATTGTCCATCCCTGAGTCAAATTTCATGGGGTTTGGTCAATAATTAACCGAGATATTGAGAAACAAAATTTTTGGCCCCATTTACCACAATGTTAACTAAAATTTCAAAGTGATCCAGAATCCAGGATTTCTTCCGGATCATCCCCAAAATGAAATCACTTCTTCCTTTTCACATTTCCAACAAATCCTGAAAATTTCATCAAAATCGGTCCATAACTTTTTGAGTTATGTTGTTGCTAACACAGACAAACAGACAAACAAACAAACAAACAGACAAACAGACAAACGCCGGCAAAAACATAACCTTCTGGGCTTCTAGGGGACTTTCCAGCTGATTTTTATGCTGAACAACAACAATGTGTTTAATTACATACATATTACCATTGTGTCATTCAGAAGCCCAACTTTAATAGTAACTAATAAATGGACAATGGTTTATTTTTTATCGACATCTAACTGTATCTAAAGACTTTCTTATAATCATCTCAACTTCTTGCGGTCGTTACAATTCATAGCTCGCTGATGTTTTTGTTTTGTAAAAGTAAAGTAGTAACAGTTGTAGCAAGATCATAACTTTTCATAACTTATTTTTATATTTTGTGCTTTTTTCTTGTTTTCAAATATTTCATTGAGTAGTTAATAATGGGCAGTGTTGGGGAGTAACAGATTCACATGTACCAGAGTTACGTAATCAGAGTACAAATTATGAGTAACTGTATTCAGTTACAGTTAGGTGTGTCACATTATCGCGTTAATTGCGATTAATTAATTACAGCCATATTTAGCGCGTTATGTTTTTTAATCGCGTTAATCTCATTTTTAATCTCTAACTTTACTGATTCTGTATGCGAGTTGCCTTACTATAAAATCCGTTTTTATGTGTTGAGCTCCTTGTGCTTGAATTGTTGGGGGTGGAACCATAGTCAGTCACACCCTGTTTGCAGGGCGAGGTGAGGAGCGGAGGTAAAAGAGAGGAGACGTGACAATGGAGGAGCATTTGACAGTTGGACCAATGAACGGGAAATTTACATTTCACAAACGCCCCGACGGCACCATTAATAAGGGTAAAGTCATATGCCTTCTGTGTAAGAAGGAGTTTGCTTAGCACCGAAGCAACTCAAGTTTAGCCTATCACATCAATGCAAAACACCCAGCCGCGAGTGTAGCCACGGCTAACGTTAGCAGCAAACACGTTAGCAATTTAGCAAGCCAAAGCAAAGCTCTTCGCCAAACTACACTGGAGGAAAACACCACGCGTTTGAGCAAGTCTGCTACCGACAGGCTGACGAATGTTCTTGCCAAGTGGATAGCGATGAACTGCAGGCCGATAAATATAGTGGAAGACGAAGGGTTATCAGAGGTGTTGCAAACTGCGTCCAATGACCCGTCATACAAGCCACCGTGCAGGACTACAGTGACCACCAAAATCAGCAAGATGTACGACAGCGAAAAGAAAAATAAACTTGAGATTTTGGTGGAGGATTCGCCCAACTGTGTTGCTATAACCGGAGATCACTGGACCTCAGTTGGCAACCACAGCTATTTGGGGGTGACCGGTGTTCCGGATTGTCTGGCGATCAGCTTAACTGGTAAAGGCGGGGCCACACCTGGAAGCATGGGGGGCGTGTCCTCTCGTTTCCATTCACTCCCATAGAGACACAAAACTGCCAGAGCTGTATTGTCGCGTTAAACCTTCTTTATCGTGGCGTATTATTTCCCCATTGAAAAATAATCCAAATGTATCCCGCACATGTTCCCATCAAGACCTGGTTTGAAATAACAAACGTTGCTCTTTACTGCAGCGCATAAACGCGCTCAACCACTTGATCTGTTCGCTGCTCCAGACGCTCCTATAACAGGTGCCATATATCACTATGTCGTGTAACAAATAAACATGGTCAAACACAAAATACTGTCCGTGTCTTCACTGTCATGAATGTTGCGTTTGTGTAGACATGTACAGGCTTATATAATGTGTATAATGATCTAGTTCACACAATTTGCTACCAAAATAGGGATTGACTCATTGGATCATTTTGACACAATCACTCAGTGAAATATTACACAACATCTTGCTCAGTGAAATATTACACAACAATCTGTGAACACAACAGACAGTAGACTACATCTCCTGCTTCCAGATCCAGATGTGTTGGGCATGTCCACTCAGCTGTAGATGCGGCACTTTATTTTGTGTTACACAATGTTACTTTTGATGTGCTAACTTACAGCACTGTGATGTGTTTGTTTTAATTTATTTTTTTATTATCTGAAGCAGAGGAAAAGCACCAAGTTCAGGGTTGTAGTGTTTTTTGCTGTTTTTTTGATAACTTACAACACTTTATAATGTGGACCAGATGTTTTATTTTATTTGTATTTTCTAATTATTTACAGTTTGTCAAAAGAACACAGCAAAATGTAAATGGCTGCATCTGTTAAAGTTCATAAAAAAAAATAAATGACTTCATGAAGTATTTTTTTGTTCTATATCAGTCTTTTGATCTGCCACAATAATGTAATAATGAATTTAAATGAAAATACCTGAAATTGAAGGCTTTTCTCAGCAATTTTTAGGTGAGATTAAAAAGCGATTAATTAGATTAATTAATTACAGATCATAATTAATTAATCGCTCAATTTTTTTAATCGCATGACAGCACTAGTTACAGTTACTGTTTCAGTGAGTGGTAATTGGATTACAGTTACTTGTTGAAATAAATGGATTACACAGAGGTATTTTCAGAGGTATATATTATATTACAGAGAGTTTTTTTTTTTTTCTTTTCCTTTCTTGGTAATTCCACTCATTGCCGGACACTAAACCAGGTCTAAACCAGGTCTAAATTAGGTCTAAACTAGGACTAAACTAGGACTAAACCAGGACTAAAATCAGGTCTAAACCAGGTCCAAACCAGGTCTAAAACCAGATCTAAACTAGGACTAAACGAAGACTGAACCAGGACTAAAACCAGGTCTAAACTATGTCTCATGCAGGATTTAACAGGACTAAATCCTGCTGTGTGGACGTGTCTCCTCCTCTTCTATCAATAATATTTTTAATTTGGTTCAGTAAAGTCTGGGCTTTTTATTTTCTTTTTATTAGACAAAACTTCTTAAGTGAAGATTTCCGAGTCTTTGCTTCTCTACAGCAAATCAAGTAATCCAAAGTATTCAGATTACGTTACTCACTTTAAGTAATTTAATGGATTCTGTTACAAACTACATTTTGGAGTATGTAATCTGTAATCTGTAGGGGAATACATTTTTAAAAGTAAACTTCACAACACTGATAATGGGTTTATATTATAGTCCTGGTGTTTTATGTTCTGTGTTTGATTAAAGGTTCTTCCTGCTCTGACAAAAAGGTAATATTATATTTCTGGTGTGAACTCGTTCACATCAGCGCCCCCTGAGCATTTTAAACGGGATTAGACGTGTCGTGGGTTTTTCCCGTGGTTTATTTCGGTCTGCGCGTCTCTGTGCGGGGGGTGACGTAGCACCGCGTCGCACGGCTCTGCACAAGTTGCCAAGTCTCATTGTTTTAATCGACGTTGGGACACTGACACAGATCTGTTATTGCCTGGTTTCACATGACATCACAACATTCTATTGGGCAATTTTCATGAATACAGATGGAGGCAGCTAAAATAAAAATGTTAAAATGCAAAATGATGTTGTAATAAGTGAATTTGAAGGTTTAGTCAATAACTGAAAATACCAGGTTCAACATTTGTGAATTAAAACCTGAAAGTATCACATCATCACATTCTAGAATCTAAAAACTACCAATAAGATATATCATAAGTTGTGTCGTCCACTTAGGAGGTGAAAAAATTAGAAAAGTAGTCGTTTCTGAGGCTAAAAAATCTCTAGACTAGTTTATAATATTTGCAGAAAAGAAATAGTTTAAGATTATTTCTCAGTTCCAGTTACTGACAACAGTTTGAGGACTTTTCCCCCATGTAAATTACACATAATAGTTTTAAATTGTTAATCACTATGGCAACTGTTCTAATTTCTCATCATTGTGAAACCCCTTGACTACAGCAATTATTATTATTATTATTATTATTATTATTATTATTATTATTATTATTATTTGGTATATTTAGCAGCAGGTCGAATTTAAAGGGGTCATATTACATTATTTACTGATCTATGTTATAATGTTGTTTCCTCATCAGAAACATGCTCTGGTTTGTGTTTAGGCCGTTCATCTCTCAAACAGAAAACACCGTTCCACCTTGTGATGTCATGCGGCAATACAGAAATACAGGAAATGTCCCACTGTGTTTTGAAAAAACGCCATACACCTTCACTAGAACCCTCTTCTGAACAAAAGGTAAAAGGAGCTGTTAACTTGAAAACTACCACTTCATGACATCACAATTTGGAACGGAGCATTTTGAGCTTTGAAGTTGTAGAAAGACTAATAATAAAGAATTACTCAATCATTTGTTTTTGAGGAGGCAACAACATTCTGATATCACTTGGTCTATTTTCCAAACTTTGATTTATACTTTTTGATTTTTTCCTGGTATATAAATAATTGTGATCAGTTTTGAATTACATTTTACCAACAGTCCTTTTCAGTATTTAACAATGAAAATATACAGCCGATTATTTAAGAACACTGGGGTTAAACTGTAGATTTATGAATAGATTTTTGCCCCTTTAATGATTTCAACATTGCCACATGACCCTTTCGCACGAGTTCAGTGTCCTAATTTGAACGACATGCGGCAAAATAAGATGAAGAAATCTAACTTCTTTCAAAGGTCTGGCTGATTGCGTGTTTTCCTCGTGAGATCTGGCAACCCCCGCGGATCAACAACACAGACGCCGACACCGCTCGATCTCACACGGCACAAAACCGGAGCCAGCGCGCTGAATGTGCCCATTTCCTCACATTTACCGCTGCGATTCACTTATTTAGTCTTAGTTCGCTTTGTGTCTGGATCATCGGAGCTGGTTAGGCCGAGGAGATCGGAGTTACACGCCCCGAAGTGTGCCCCTTTTTCGGGTAAGCTCTTTCCGAATGCTAATGCTAACCCCGCTTTGCCATGTTTTTCTTTTGTTTACTCTAAAAGTTAATCACTGGACAATTTCAGCCGTAACCGCCTGTGATCTCTCCTTAAACCCCGATAAATAGCAGAAAGTGCGTGATCTCCAAATGTTAATCATGCAAAAGTGATAAAAAGCGGGTAATAAAGCGCGTCCAGCCGCATTGTTTGTGTTTTTAGCGCTGTGCACTTTCAGGATCTGGAGGAATGAAGCAGCTGATCGTGGCCATGCTTCAAGAAACCTGCACAAAAACTCTCTTATTTTGGTTCTGACTCGGTTTAAACTCGTACAATCGCGTCAGTAACCACTGTTTTAATACAAACTCAGCATCCAAAACCATACACATGATACTTGAATGATCTAAAAACTAAAACACTCCCATTTCTTTTCCAGTTTATTCCACAATTGAAGTTAGATTTCCTTATAAAGTGCTTTAATATTATTATACACCTTGACACGAAGAAAATCTGTGAGAATCTGATTTGAAATTTCAACATACAGGGCAAATAAAATGTGGAGTTAGCTACAAAACAAAGAAATAGACAGATTTTTATAAGAAATTGCTACAGAGGGTGGAAAAAAAAGAATTGTACAAATATAAAGTCATATTTAAATGTAATCTTTAGTTAAACATAATAAACCTAGGTATGAAAATCCAGTGTTCAAGGCACTGTTTGTATTTGAATAATACACAATATATACAAAGGTTTCCACGTGTTAAGCTGTTTTCTTTGTTTTTTCTTGGTAATTATCCATCAAATCCTTTAATGTTTTGCTTTATTTAACACATGAATACATTAAACTAATCTAAAATCAGTATCATTCATACCAGATATTGAATTAACTCTTAGATTTTCATAATGGAGCGTCAAGTTAACATCTGGTGTAAATATTGATGCTCAGAAGTAGGACGGGACAAGATCTCGTGCCATAAGATGTCATGAAACAAAACTGCCACAAGACAAACGATCTCATGAGATTTTTGATATTTGCCTTGGATGAGAAAATGGGTTAACTTTGCTGAGTAACTCCTCTTGAGAAACTGTGATACCCAAACGCAGCGCTCCAGTGACGGCAAAACTTTCAACTTAAATAAAGCAAAAATGTGACGTGAATGCCACCGTTTATTTATCAAAAATGACATCAAAAACTGGTCTCGTCTCAAATCTCGACACGTTTCGTCTCATAGAAATTGCATCTCATCTCATCCTTACTAAATAGTTGGTACGAGATCAACTGTAGTGTAATTCAATCGCAAATTAGAACGTTTTCTAAAGACACCATGAATTCTTAAATATAAAAGAAAACATGTTTTCAATTATACTTAACAACTGTAAAATCCTAAGTTCTTTGCACAATAACTCACTGTTGCATCCTTTTACCGATGGTGAGTCACGTCTGATTTCACTAATAAGAACTTTAGACTTAAGATGTCTTTTGAAACACGGCTTGAATTGAAATACTTACCCATAAACTAATCCCGTTGCCAAATTGCTGCGTTGTTGCGGGTCCCTTAAATATAGAGTCATGTAAAATGCATTAGTCAGCTTCAATTATGGCTAAAACCTTTAACACACAAATTGTACCGCAAACTACACCTGAAGCCCGTGATTCATGTGTTATCCTCATGAAGATGTCGCTGCAATGTATATTTATAGTTTACTGTTTGAAATTTTAGTGCATTTCAACACAAAAAAAGGCTCATTATTTGTTTCAAAACCACACTGATTATAAAAACAGCATCTCAGATAATAGGAGGGTTTCAGTCACGTGATCACGATGATGCGCGAATTTCAGGTTGAGGGCAGGAAGTGAAGACAAACACGACAAACAAACACGGCTCTGGAGAACACAGATATGGAGAAGAGTTCTTATTGTCAGGATTTAGAGCCAGTAGCAAGACAAAAGTACGAGCAGTTAGTCGACAAATATATTGGGCGTGACCCTGATCTTATTGAAAATGAGAGAATTTTCAACCGAAGTAAAAGATTTGCCGACAATCGAGGCAGAGGAGATCACAAACTATTTAGCTCTTCAGACATCGTTCTACACCAGACAACAGATGAAGGTGTACAAAAGTTTGGAGGCATAGAACTTTTTTTGTCAGTGGATGGGTCCTCAACCTCGGTGCAAAACGCCTAAATGATGATTATCGTTTGGTCTTCGCCGGGGTGAGTGTTTCTCTTATTTTATGTGTATAGACGTTATGGGAAAAACTGCAGTGTATCGGCAGTGACCTCTATCTGAACTATTTAATGTCAACAAACGTCGTTAGTCGTTAATGATTCGTTTATGTTTAGGTAAACCAGAAAAAACTATTTAGCTTTGTAACAAACCTTTGTCGAAGTGGTCACTGCAGACACGAGCATTAGCGAATTCTGCTCCTCCCGACTGCAAACAGATTTGTAATCCACTTTTTATGGTGTTGTTCTGTCAGCTTTTCCCATTTCTGACCTTTGTGGACGACTATATTCGGTACTCTAAAAAAATCGCTTTTCCTTCTCTCGGTTAGAACGATTGGCACAGCCGTAAACTACACAACACATCGGGGATTTTCCTCCAGTCAGTTCACTTCCTGCCCTCCATCTGATTTTGCGTGCTGACAAATGTAGCCCTGTGACGTCACGTGAAACCCACCTATAGAACGTTGTTTTTAACTCAGGATAGTTGTTTTAAAATAACCATGTGGGCATATATTTGACTAAATGCACAGATTGGCAGCCTCTGTTCTGTCAAGCTGCCCCAGGGCTGATCTGGCTTTAACAGAAGTTTACTGGAGAGACTGAAAAATAAAATCTTAAAAGGTTCTGTATATATATATTCTATGCATTATTATTGTTGTTGTTGTTATACATAAAGATCTATTCTAAAACTGTCGAGGAAAGTTCAGATCTGTCTCGAGAGTTTAAATGTAAAAAGTATCTTGGATTAGTTTTCGTGTTTGTGTATTTTAGTTTTTAAAATAAATGTTCCAGTACTAATATAAAAAACTCTAGTGTATTTGGCGGTTGCGTGTGATTGTTTACTTAGGAAAATATTTCTCTTTCTCTCTCTGGGATCTAAAAATGATTTCCATGTTTACGTTTGTTGACACGGCACACGTGAGCCGGGGTTTAGTTCTTCCTGGTAACTCTCTCTCTCTTTCCCCGCTCCCTGCCTCCCTCTCCTCTGTCCCCCTCTCTCTTTCTCTGTCTCTCTCTCTCTCTCCTCAGTCCCACGTGCTCCCCCGCTCTCTGACTCTTTCTAGACCTCTCGCTCTCTTCCTCTTTTTAGCCTCTCTCCCTTTCCCGGCCTTCTCTCCCCCCTTTCTCTCTTTATAGTCCCTCTCTCTTTCCTTCCCCCTTTCTCTCTCTTCCCCCTCTCCCTCTCTCCCTCAGTCGCTCTCACCCCTCTCTCCGTCTCTCTCTCTTTCCCTCTCTCTTTCTCACTCTCTCTCTTCTCAGTACCCCCACCCCTCTTTCCCTCTCTTTCTCCCTCTCTCTCTTCCTGTCTCTCTTCTCATTCCCTCACTCCTTCCTTTCTCTCTCACCCCTCTCTCCCTCTCTCTCTCTCTCATCAGTCCCTCTCACTCCTCTTTCTCTCTCTCACCCCTCTCTCTCTCTTCTCAGTCCCTCTCTCTCTCTCTCTCTCATTCTCATTCCCTCTCACCCCGCCTCCCTCTTCTCAGTCCTTCTCACTCCTGTCTCTTTCTCCCTCTCTCTCTCTTCTCAGTTCCTCTCACCCCTCTCTTTCTCCCTCTTTCTTTGTCTCTCTCTCTCTTCTCAGTATCCCCACCTCTCTTTCGCTTTCTTTCTCCCTCTCTCTTCCACTTTTTCTCTTCTCATTCCCTCTCACTCCTCTCTCCCTCTCTTTCTCTCTCTCATCCCTCTCTCTTTTCTCATTCCCTCTCACCCCGTCTCCCTCTTCTCAGTCCCTCTCACCCCCCTCTCTCTCTCCCTCTTTCTTTGTCCCTCTCTCTCTTCTCAGTATCCCCACCTGTCTTTCACTCTCTTTCTCACTCCTCTCTCCCTCTCTTTCTCTCTCTCAGTCCCTCTGTCTCTCTCTTCTCATTCCCTCTCACCCTTCTCTCTCTCTCTCTTCTCAGTCCTTCTCTCTCCTCTCTCTTTCTCCTTCTCTCTCTCTTCTCAGTTCCTCTCACACCTCTCTCCCTCTCTCTTTCTCCCTCGTCTCAGTTTCTCTCTCCATTTTCTCCCTCTCTCCTCTCTCTCTTGTCAGTTCATCTTTCTCTCACCCCTCTCTTCTCTTTTCTCCCCTCCTTCTACCCCCCTCTCTCGTCAGTCTCTCTCGTCAGTCTCTCTCTCTCTCTGCGTCTCGTCTGTGGATCAAAACCGGAGCTCATTTCACAACCCCTCGTGTCGAGTTACACTGAGCCTTAGACACTGGACCGGAGTCAAACCTGAGCCTGAAAACACGACGGTTTGGGGAGTTTGATTGACAGCTCAGACGCTTCTTCGAGATTTCAACATGCTGAGAATAACAACAACAAACCAGCTGCTAAGTGGGCAGCGCGTGCAGGGTCAGTCTGTGTTAGGACTGGACACTGGATTCTCTAGAACGCTCCACCGGTGCAAGAGAGAATATAAAATGTCCACAGAATAAAAACATGTCAGAGTTTTACCCTGATACAGCAAAGAAGTGAAGAGAAGCACTGATCAGAAGTAGAGACGCTGTTATATTACACTTATGTACAGTTTTTTGTGTATCTGACCTGACCTGTGCAACTTCACTGGTGGAGGGTCCATCACCTGCTGGTTTGCTCTGTCTGGAATATTCCACAGTGTGACATTAAACAGCTCTACTTTACATTTATTTAAAAACAAGTGGTTTTAGAGCTCAAAAACATCTCGAAAAACAGACATTCTGGGGGGAGGGAGGTGGGGACTCGTCATCGACATTGAGCGACTCTCACCTGGACACCGAAACATATGTGCTGCTTTGTACACTGTGCACATGGACTCACACTTGTCCCGAACGCAACGGAAAGTGTGGAATTTCTTGTACAAGACATCGTTAAATCCACATTTGTGCTTCGACATGTTGCAAACTGACCAACTGTTTGTGTCTCGCTCCTTCTGATGCAGAGACACATGTACAGACCTGTTTGGTCACACTACACACAGCAACCTACATTCGGTTTGTCGATTAAAATTAACATAATCGATGAAATTCTTAATGATCAATTATCAATTAATTGACTAATCATGTCCATCCCTACCAAAAATGTTGAGAAAATTCAAATGTGTATTTCAAAATGGTCTTTGCTTCCTGAAATCTCATCTCCCAAAATGAATTAGGCCCAGAATGTCTGAAAATCTATAAACATTTATCAACATTTACCAGTCACTACAAAATTTTAAATTCGTGCTAGTTCTAGAGGACACTGTGTTGCCAAATAAGGACATGGACTCGCTCCTTTGACATGCGCCTCTATTCAAATGCATGTGTTTCTTTGAGATCTGTTCCTGAGCCTCATTTGACTAACAAGTTTTTCTCCTCCTCTTTTGTTTCTCTTTCAGGGTTTAAACACAAGCCTGCTCTTCCTGTTGGCATCTGTACACAAACAAACCTGGGACACGACAAAGAAGCACCTAAAATGGAGGACAGCCCACTCCACCCCCACTGCCTTAAGTGCATCAATAGGAGATGCATGGTGCGAACGGAGATCGGAGTTTCCTGCGACCTCATGGGCTGTCCTTTAGTTTGCGGAGCCGTTTTCCACTCCTGCAAACTGGAAGAGCACCGCCTGCTTTGTCCGTACGAAAGGTTGCCGTGTTTAAATAGCGGATTCGGGTGCCCCTTTACGATCGCGAGAATCAAGATGGCGCAGCATCTTGAAATCTGCCCCGCCAGCATCGTCTGCTGCACTATGGAGTGGAACAGGTGGCCGGTCAGCTACGCGGATCGAAAATCCTACGAGAACCTGAGCAAGGATTTTGACGAAGTTGAGCAGCTGGACATGGCGCTGGCTTTGCAGGATCAGAGGATGCTGCTGGAATCGTTAAAAGTCACGACAACGATTTCCAAAAACGGCGAAAAGAAAGACGAAGAGAGCGACAAAATGGCGACATCTTCGAATGAGACGGCGGTTGAAATGGAGCAAGACGAACCATACAACGAACTTTACAAAACATCGGTAGAAACGAGCAGGAGTCTAGCAGCAGCTTTTGACATTTTAACCAATTCTAAGGAGATTGAAATCGTCAACAATATTAACGGGGCGGACAGCGATAAAAACGAAAGGGAAAGTGGCGACGTTTACGGAGCAGAGGGAGGTAGAAACGTAGATATGCAAGATTCTGATTCTTTGGATTCGGATTGCGAGCTTGGAGCGGTCGGTGGAGTGGACTGCGCAGTGGGAACAGATGATAACCCTATAGACTGGGCAGACGAAAGCGAGTTTGTTGACATTCTATTTGACGAAAATGAAAATGTGAACGAAGAACCGCCTCAAGACAACGGCGAAGTTTTGGTGGACGATTATTTACCGATTGTAGCTATCGAACCTCCCGTTGTACCCCGGCATGCTCCACTCCCAGTTCCAATGCCATTTCTCTTCTCAGATAACCTGGTCAGAAACAACTTTTTGCAGCATTTACCGTCAGAACTCAGGTATCGATGTTTGGAACGAAAACTGCAAAACGTAGAAGTGTTGAGAGGTATCAGTATGTTTACATTTAACGGTAGGAGAGCGCTACTGTCCGATCCGTATCTTTTCAGAGCCAAAATGGAGGATAAATCTGTTGATACTTCTGATTTAGAAGTTGCAGATGATCCCATGGGACTACACGGTATCGATTTGATCACAGCTGCTTTGCTTTTCTGCCTGGGCGATTCTCCTGGAGGTCGAGGGATTTCAGATAGTCGCTTTGTCGACGGTTATCACATCGATTTCGGTACGCAAACGTTTTCTTTTCCGTCTGCTATCCTCGCTACTAACACCATGGTTGGAGACATCGCGTCCGCCTCTGCCTGTGACCACGCCAGCCCGCAACTGTGCAACCCGAGCCCCTTTCACACTTTACGCTTAGATCTGGTCCTCGAATGTGTCGCCAGGTATCAAACGAAGCAGCGTTCCATGTTCACGTTCGTTTGCGGGCAGCTTTTCCGAAGGGATGAGTTTTCCTCGCATTTTAAGAACGTTCACGGAGATATCCACGCTGGTTTGAACGGGTGGATGGAACAACGCTGCCCCCTGGCGTACTACGGGTGCACCTACTCCCAAAGACGCTTCTGTCCCCAAGTTCAAGGGTTTCGGATTATTCACGACAGACATCTTGGGTCATTCGGAGTTCAACCAGGAGTTCCTCTGAGAAACGGGGAAAATGGGAGACGACATGGACACAAGTTTAGTTCGGATCAGTTCAGCGGTCTTCCCTTCGAGGTTTTGCAGCACGTTGCCAGTTTCCTGGACAGTTTCAGCTTGTGCCAGCTCTCCAGAGTGTCCAGGACCATGAGGGAGGTGTGTGCCAGTCTGCTGCAGATGAGGGGCATGGTGGTGCTGCTGTGGGAGAAGAGACGCAGAGAGGACGGGTCTCCCTCGTGGCAGATCACAGATAAGGTTAGTCTGAATTTAGATTTCACTTAAAGGTGCATTGAGTAACCTTTCTTGTGGAGGGTCTGTCAAATGCTTTAGTCCATGGAGATGTTTTGCTTTATCTTGAATGTACCACATAGGGCTGCTCTATTATGGAAAAAAATCATTATCACCATTATTTTAGTCAATATTGAAATCACGATTATTTTTTAGCTACACGATGCATTTATTCAGCATTTCTCCCACTCTCTCTAAAAAAAACAACAACTTTGTCATTGATTATTTATGCAAAACTTTCAAATTGAAAATAAATAAAGGCTGCAAATCTGTACCTTAGAGCAGTTTTGCGATGTATTAAACAAAATGAATAAAATAAACTTTCAACATGAAATAAGGCAGAAAAACATAAACGTATCCAAAATAAACTCTATATCCAGCTGTTCTGCAATCTGTATTTAAAAAATTAAATAAATATACTTCTTTATTTTAAAAATATCCCAGAATAAACTTTGTTAAGCTTTAAATTGTTTCAACTCAATTATGAGTTTGAAGATTGTTTGACACTCAAATCTAAATCACAATCAAAATTTGATTAATTGCACAGCCTTAGTTTCACATTAAACCTTTCTATCTTTATGGAGACAAAACCAGGCCAAGTTACGTGTCAGATCTGTGGAGAGGCGACCCCACTCAAAGTCAGAATGTCTATTTTTCGAGATATTTTTAAGCTGTAAAACCACCTCTAATTGAATAATGTAAAGTAGAACTGTTTAATGTCACACTGTGGAACATTCCAGGCAGAGCAGTGACATCTCCATAGAACCAAGCAGGTGACCGACCCTCAACCAAAAAGTTACACTGGAACTAAACCCTGAATTAAACTGAGTAGACCAGGACTAAACCAGGACCAAATTAGAACTAAACAAAGTCTACATCTACATCTACATCAAAAACCTTTTTTTGCCCTGATGAAGGCAGAAGGGCCGAAACACGTTGGCATGATTTTAACTTTATCTGCCATGTGGTATTAAAGTCCATGGAAATAGAAAGTTAAAGCCATACTTCAGAACATTCAAGTGTTTTGTGTGTGAATGGGTGAGTGGAAAAGCTCTATATAAAAACGTGACATTGATCATAAAGTAAATACTTGAGTACAATGCAGAGGCGCACCAACCTCCACATGCGCTGCCTTTGTTTAATTAATACAACTTTTTCTTTCCTCAGAGCTCTAGGACAGGGGTCATCAAACTAAGACGCCGACCCTCCACGCCCCTTTAACCGGCCCCCAGCCCCTCTGCCCCCCCCCCGATAGAACTGGTCCTATGAGGCAATCCTCAAAAGTTGTCATGGCCTATTTTTTTAAATTACTTTTTGCCGAATAATAACATGTTTGCATCCTGTATTTTATTGATTTTTTTCTATTAAAAATGATATTTATATGAAGTATTTATATTTATATTTAAATTAAAGTAATTATATGATGTATTTACACCTGCTGCCAAATTTGCCACAGAATTTTCATCACCTGACAAACTTGAGATCAAACAGTGACAGTCAACACATGTGCGGAGTACTGTAGCGCGGACTACTGTAGCGCGGACTACTGTAGCGCGGCGTACTGTAGCGCGGCGTACTGTAGCGCGGACTACGACTACTGTAGCGCGGCGTACTGTAGCGCGGACTACTGTAGCGCGGCGTACTGTAGCGCGGACTACTGTAGCGCGGACTACTGTAGTGCAGTTAAAGACAGCAGTGTTAAAGTATAAAAAGTTGACAGTGCAGTGTTTTCATAGAACAGTGGATGACCGATAATTTTTTTGTTCAGTTAAGGAGCGTGCAGTTTGTCTGATATGTGAAGAAAATAATCTGCGTCATCAGGGTCAATTCTGATATACGGCCGACCAAACCTCGGCCCCCATCACCATCAGGAGCCATAATATGGACCTCAGAGAAAAAAGTTTGGTGACCCCTGCTCTAGGAAATGCCGGCTTTTTACCCTATACTGGTCTTTTTGCTTTCAGACGTCAAAATCTGTGTGTTTTTTGTGAGTTTTTTTTCTCCTCTCTCTCTTCAGGTGTGGCGATTCAGCACGGCCTTCGGGACAGTGAACGAGTGGAAGTTTGCCAACATCGCTAGCATGGCCGACCACCTGAAGAAGTGTAAATTCAACACGATCGCGCGGAGAGAGGAGGCCATCCCTCTGCCCTGCATGTGCTTCACCCGAGAACTGACCAAGGAGGGGCGCTGTCTGAGATCTGTGCTCAAACCTGTGGCATAAGCTCCGTCTCATCACCAGGACTCTAAGCACTGCAAAAATAATGTCCCAGACGAGTTAAAACCACTTGAATTCACAATATCACGTTTATATCAGAGCAGTTTTGTCTAGTTTCAACTCTCGATTCGATTTTGGATACTTTTTTGTGGGGGTTTGAATAAAAAATGCATAAAACAATTCCTCTATGTAACTTTTCTGGTGGAGGGTGCGTCACCTGCTTGTGTCCATGGAGATGCCTTTGCTTTGCTTGAAATGTTCCACAGTACGGCATTAAAGTTGTTTATCCTGCATTCGCTCATTTGGCGGTGTTGTTATTAAAATATCTTGAAAAAACATGCATTCTTCCTGTCAGCTGGGTCGCCTTTCCACAGATCTGACCCAGAACCTAGTGGAGATGGTTGCGTTTAATGCCATACTTTGGAACATTCCAGGTGAAGCAAAAACACCTCTGTGAAGACAAGCAGATGACAGACCTTCCAGCGGAAACGTTGAATAGTGGACCTTTTCCAGAAATATTTATTCAGCAGAAATTTGACTCAATTTGAAATGAAAAGGTGAAATCTAAAGTGGTGAAAAATAAACGACTTAGAGATTATAATATTATGAATTCAAGTCATGTTAACTCCTACAGACATTCATTTTTGTAGTGTAAGTATTTTTGCTCCAGTGTTTACAGACATTCATTTATCTAACCTCAAAAACAACTCCATTATGTCACTCCCAATGTAATAACTCCACAAGCTTCACTGCGCAAAACATACATGAGGTACTTTTACTTAAAGTTTGAAATCCAGTCTTTCTTTGGGCTTATTTTAGTGCCTTGTTTCAGGTTTTAGCAATTTATTTCAAGATAGAATTTCTTCTTATGGGGCAAAGGAGTTTTAATCATTTTTACATTTCAACATTGACAGATATTTCAGCTTGAAATCAGATGAATCATATGTTGTAAGTTGGGACACACCGATATCGATACTGGTTTTTGCTGGATTGAGTATGGGTTCCATGATATCAATTCAGCCTGGTTGGTTGGGTCTATTGGATGTAATAAGACTACCGTATTATTTGGACTATAAGTCGCTCTGGAGTATAAGTTTCACCAGCCAAAAAATGCTTTATGAAGAATTAAAACGCATGTATAAGTCGCACTTTTTGGGTCAAATTTATTTCATAAAATCAGAGACCAGGAACCGACATTTTTTCTTAAAGTCAAGTTCTAGTAATAACAATAGAAGAGAGAACAGACTGTTAACGTCACATATGAACAAGTCTTCAGATAATTTTAGCGTAAACAACAGAAACTCTCCATCTCTCTCCAAATCCATTGAATCCATTGAATTCTTTATCCTTGGTGTCACTTTTGAGCAACTCCGCGCAACTTCAATTGTCACTGAGGTCCAGACATGCTGCACTCGCCCGGTTACCTTGAAGCTGTGTTCTCCATCCCTGCTTTCTGTCAGTCCCTCACAAGTTTCTCGCTCACTCCAAACTTTCTTTCTGCTGCTCGATTACCGTTTTCTGCTGCATATTTCACTACTTCCAGCAGGACAGAGGCTTTTTCTGCAGAAAACTGATACTCACGCCTAGATCCTCTCGCGCCTGTCAGTCTGAAAATGTTATTATATCAGTCGCACCGGAGTATAAGTCGCAGGAAACACCCAAACCATGAAAAAAAGTGCAACTTATAGTCCGAAAAATGCGGTATTTACAGGCTTATGTTGACGTAGAGGGTTAATAATGTTTGGACTTTTATTCTTTCAAAGTAGAAGTGTTACTTGCAGATTAAATAACACAGTTGGATTAAATGTGTAGTAAGTTCACTGTGTTTTGATGGAAATAAATGCGGTAAATATCGGTTAATATCGAGTATCAGCAGATGTCGAGGTATCGATATTAGTATTAAAACTGAAAAGCTAGAAAGGTGCCTCCCTACTTGTAAAACTTCTAATATAATTTATAGTTTTGCAATAAGTAAATCCACTGAACTTGTCATAGCAAATCAAAATGATCAGTTTTTAGTCATTTAAAGGTGCATTGTGTAACTTTTCTGGTGGAGGGTTCATCAAGTGCTTGTCTGCTTTGCCTAAATAATTCCACAGTATGAAAATAAACTTCACAGCAGAGAGATAACGGTCAGATCTATGGAAAAGCAAGCCTGCACTTAGTAAGAATTCATGTTATTTTCAAGGTAGTTTTGAACTCTAAAACACCTGCAATTGAATAAATGCAAGGCACATATGTTTAATGCCATACTGTGGAACATCTCGTGCAAAGAAATAACATCTCCATGGAGACAGGAAAGTAGCAGACCCTCCACCTTAGAAGTTACACAGTGCGTCTTTAAGTATTTGTACCTCGTGTTGTTTTTCGCAGTGTTGGTTCCAAAGCAATGACCTCCTTTTATGATACAAACTGTAAAAAATGTTCAAAATGTTTCTCTTTTTTTTATTTTTATATCCAAAATACTGTGCTACACCAGAGGGACGAAGAGAAGAGCCTTAACTTACGAGACTTGAGTTTTTTTTTTAAAAGAGTGCTTTGTCCGAAACATCTCAAGTTCGATCGATCGTTTGTAGCTAAAATCGCAAATGTTGCATGGATTTTTAAAAGGTTTGACCACACTTGCTTTAAATTTAAATTCAAGACCAAATATATTCTTTTGAGCTGTGCGTAAAAGCAACTTACTGTTTCACTGTGGTATTATAAAAGTCACTAAAGCATGCCTCTAATGTTGTGGAGTTGTGGTCAGAAATGATGTGTTAAATGCACAAAGTCAAGCTAAACATTATGATTCCTGTCGGGGGACGTGGAGAAGCGCTGGTTATATTTTTATAGTGGCACTTTTATAAAACGGATGCGAGATTTCAGAAGCAAGTGAATTCTCAGTGTTCCAGAAGAGGAAAAAATTAGACAGGATTCGAGAAAGTTTGATATATTTTAGAGACTGGAGGGTTTCTGTCAATCAGAGGTGGTGTAGTCCTGGTTTAGTTCTAGTTTGGACTTATTTTTGTGCAGCTCTTTAGGTTTTCTTAGTCTGCAGCGGTCAGTATCTTAAATCCTGGTTTAGTCCGGGGTTAGACCTGTTTTAGTCCTGGGGTAGACCCGTTTAGACCTGGTTTTGGACTAGGTTACACCTGATTTAGACCTGTTTTAGTGCCATTCTGTTCCAGTATTAAGTACCTGCAGTGGTCAGTAGGGTTTAGACCTGGTCTAGACCTGGTTCACTCCAGCTCTTGTGGGTGTTCTCAGTCAGCAGAGATCAGTGTATATCAGAGGCTCTTTAGACTTGGTTTAGACCTGGTTTAGTTCTGTTTTAGTCCTGGTTTAGACCTGGTTTAGATTTGGTTTAGTCCTGGTTTAGACCTGGTTTAGTCCTGGTTTGGACCTGATTTAGACTTGATTTAGACCTGGTTTAGACCTGGTTTAGTCCTGGTTTGGACCTGATTTAGACTTGATTTAGACCTGGTTTAGACTTGGTTTAGTCCTGGTTTAGTCCTGGTTTAGTCCTGGTTCAGTCCTGGTTCAGACCTGGTTCAGACCTGGTTCAGACCTGGTTCAGACCTGGTTCAGACCTGGTTCAGACCTGGTTTAGTTCAGCTCTATTGGCGTTCTCCCTGTCAGCAGTGCTCAGTATCAGAGGTGGTTTAAACTGGGTTTTGTACTGGGTTAGTCCTAAAATAAACCATGCTTGGACCTAGTTTAGACCTTGGTTAGTCCTGTTTTAGTCCTGCTTTAAGGCAAGTCAGTGCAGTTTGTAAAGTACAGTTTGTCAATCAAAGTGCTTTACAAAATAAGAAACACATTAAAATCACAACACAAACAAATCAAAACATAAATAATCATCATAAAATTAAAAAAGAGAGAGACATTAAATGAGAGAGAAGAGTCCTGCTTTAGTCCTGGCTTAGCTCTTCTAACACATTGTAGTGGTCCGTATCTGTCAGACGTGCTTTGGACCAGTTAGACCATGGTTAGACCTGGTTTAGATCTTGGTTAGACCTTATTTTTTACCGGATCAGACAATTTGATTTCGGTTTAGTCTATTGTCGTATTCTTAGTTTGCGGTCGTCAGTGTCTATTCGAGCTGCTTTTAGACCTTGGTTAGACCTGGTTCAGACCTGGTTTAGTTCAGCTCTTGTGAGGTTTTCCCCAGTCTACAGCGGTCAGTATCTATCCAAAGCGGTTCTAATTGAAAGTAGTGCAAGTACATGAGTGTGTGAGGCGAGTGGTCATAATGTTTAGCCTGATCTGTGCTTTGTAGCAGAACTGAAGCTCAAATGGGACAAAAGGAAGTGGTTTGTGGTTTATGTTTTACCAGCTTTCTCACCCAATACCAGCTCTGTAGTTTGCAGGGTACTTTTTTCATTTAAAGGTCCTGTTTTTCGCAGTACTTTTTGGACTTTTCAGCAGTAATAATGTTGTTGTTTCTTGATGATGAACGTACCTGGAGTTATGTTTCTTTTCATTCACACGTGAGTTATACTGGTGTAGTCAAACTCACCTTTATCGAGTTGAATGGTTTTTGGCTAATCACCAACTTCTACACCAGCAGCTACTGTTTTAAGCCTCATTTCAACTGTTACACACTTTTCATCGTTGCCAGCAGAGGGCGCAGGACCTGTTCAAGCCATTTACGCTAGACTTTGTTGAATTCTTTTTACGTTTTGTTTTAAAGTTAGATATGATAAAAATGTGAAATACCAATGGGAAGATATTTTTGTTAAATTAAGCATAATATAGGAACTTTAAAGGTGCACTGTGTAACTTTTCTGGTTGGGTTTTCAAGGTTCCTTTCTGATTTGTAGGATTTGGCATGGTCACGGTCCTTTTGTTTTTGTAGCTAGAATGCATTTCCAATCAAAATATCTTTTAAATGGTGAAAGGTTCTCACAAATAATTCAAATGGAGAAGGGATCATTTGCCTAAAACTCCATGGAGATGGTGCTGCGTTGCCGGGAATGTTCCACAGTATGGCATTATCTGTTTTGCCTTAATGAAATCCCAGGTCTTTATATAAGCTCAGAAATACCATGAAACACACAATGTCTTCTGACTGTGAACGGGGTCGCCTCTCCACAGATCTGACCTGTAACCTAGGGGGTGTGTCACAGACTTGTTTCCATGACAATATTCTTGGTTTCACAGTGTGGCATTAAACTCGTGTTGCATTTTTACAGTTACAGGTGTTTGAGGGTTTAAAAAGACTACGAAAAACATGCATTCTTGCAGTGAGTGAGCACGCCTTTCCACAGATCTGACCTGTAACTTGGCCTGGAGGCATTACGGGCTTGTCTTCATGGAAATAGATCGAGTTTAATGCCATACTGTGGAGCATTCTAGACAAAGCAATAGCATTTCCATGACGACAAGTCATGTAGCAAGTAGCAGATCTTCCACCAGAAAAGTTACACAGTGCAGCTTTAAATATCAACTATACAGAATCTGTGTGTCATTCATTCATTTGTTTTTCAATATAAAACCAAAAATAAGAAAAAGATAAAACAACTATTTTCTTCATTATTTGTCTCCAAACCCAAAATGAACAAATGGATAATGATTTGTTTTTTTAGTTTTTGATTTTGGATTTAAATGAAAAATGGAAAAAAAAAGGATATCGTACATTTTCTGTTTCTATAACTTAAACTGAGATGCCGGACTTTTACGCCACATACAGACTGAACCAGATCTAAACCAGAACCGGTCTCAGTCCTGGTTTTGTGCCAGTCTCAGTCCCGGTCTGGTCCTGGTCTGGTCCCGGTCTGGTCCTGTCTCAGCCCTGGTCTGGTCCCGGTCTCAGTCCTGATCACCTGACAGTCTACGCGGGCGCACCTCTGGGCCCCTCCCGACACTCAGCCCTGGTTCAATCCTGGTTCAGTCCTGGTTCAGCCCTGGTTCAATCCTGGTTTAGTCCTGGTTCAGTCCTGGTTTAGTCCTGGTTTCAGTCCTGGTTCAGTCCTGGTTTAGTCCTGGTTCAATCCTGGTTTAGTCCTGGTTCAGTCCTGGTTCAGTCCTGGTTTAGTCCTGGTTCAGTCCTGGTTTAGTCCTGGTTCAGTCCTGGTTTAGTCCTGGTTCAGTCTGGCATCTCAGTTTAAGTCACGGAAATGGGAAACGTCCTTTATCTGTTTTTTCCATTATTCGTTTAAACACAAAATCAAAAACTGAAAAAATTAATCATTATCCGTTTTTTCATTTTGGTTTTGGAGACAAATAATGTAGAAAATAGTTGTTTGTTAGTTTTTTTTCATTTTCTTATGTTTGGTTTTCTATTGAAAGGCGAATGAATGAATGACACATGGATTATAGAGCCACTAGTCACGTTTTGAATGTATTTTTGACTCCATCATCATTTCTTCTGAGAAGAGTGAACCCTGCAGGCCAGGTATCAGAAACAGAACCCAGACTACAGCTACAGCTACACTGTCATGTTTATGTGTTGGGCTTGATTTGAGATGACTTTGTTTCTCAGGGTTGCATGAAGCTGGCTGCTGATCACCTGTAAACGTCAAAGTAGAAAAAGACAGAGTTTTGTGGACTGTTTTCATTCAGAATTTTGATTTTTGTTTTGTTTTTTTTACTGACTGGTTCACCACTTATAGTATTTCAACTTGGGAGTGTGTTTTGCAGTGATGGTCTAATAAATAATGAGAAAACAAATGAGTCATGTTTGTCGACTTTTATTTATTTTAAGCAGGATGTAAACATATATCAAACCTTACATCACAGTTTTACATCATGGAGCTCATGGGCAGCTTTGGTGAGTTCAGTTCTGAATTAGAGATGAATGAATCGATACCAAAATATCAATAAACCCACACTCACCGAGGCTTCACAAAATATTGCAGAAATATAGTTTTTATCACATTTGAATCATTTTTATATGTGTGGTCATTTTCAGGCCAGTTCAAAAACTAGTTTCAGTGCATTTTAATACAAAACTCATTGGTATCAGTATCAGATCGATATTGTGACGTTTGCTATAGTATCACTGGTGTCAGATCAAAACAAAAATCACTGTTTTTTTAAACAGGGTAATGATGCTTTCTTTAAGTAAAACTGTTTTATTTATGTGTTGTTGTTTTTTTGTGTGTGTGAGCTAAACTTCTAATCGTGCCAAGACATTTGGAATAGAGCACAGGATTTTTTCCATTGTTCATTTTGCTTTAACTTTAACACTTATTGGATTATAATTTAAATCTGTAACATAATCATCCCAGGAGTAGGGTTCAAACCCTCAAGGACAAATGTTCATTGGATCTTAAGTCCAACACCTTCATCATCCTGATGTGAAGAGGATCTGATCACACACTGAGGAGGGTCTGAAACCCACCTGACGACGAGGAGGACGAGGAGGAGGAGGACGAGGAGGACGAGGACGAGGAGGAGGAGGAGGACGAGGAGGAGGACGAGAGGAGGAGGACGAGGAGGAGGACAGGAGGAGGAGGACGAGGAGGAGGAGGAGGAGGAGGACGAGGAGGAGGAGGACGAGGAGGACGAGGAGGAGGACGAGGAGGAGGAGGAGGACGAGGAGGAGGAGGACGAGGAGGAGGAGGAGGACGAGGAGGAGGAGGACGAGGAGGAGGAGGAGGAGGAGGAGGAGGAGGAGGACGAGGAGGAGGACGAGGAGGAGGACGAGGAGGAGGAGGAGGAGGAGGAGGACGAGGAGGAGGACAAGGAGGAGGGGAGCAGCTCGATTCACATGATAATCAGAACACTATCTCTCTCTCTCTCTCTATCTCTCTATCTATCTGTCTATCTATCTATCTTAGTCAAACACTATTCATTTTGTGCTTGAGTGACTTCATACCATTGCATGTATTTTAGATGAAGGTGACAATAACTGTTCCATAAAGTCTTCATGTGGATCAGATTTGGGCATTGTCCAGTATTGTCCAAATCGGCCTTTTGGCTCACTTGGAATTACAAAATAACCATCATTATTTTATAATTTTACCCCATGCATGGACTAAAGCTACTTTTATTTTAGAGGTGTTTTTAATGACATTTTTTGTAAGGCCGCCTCACTTTTACATTACTTAGTTGTGACATAAACTCTTACCAGGTTTAGTCCTGGTTTAGTCCAGGTTTAGTCCTAGATTAATCCTGGTTTAGTCCTGGTTTTAGTGCTGGTTTATTACTGGTTTTTGTCCTGGTTTAGCCCACAATGTGAAAACAGGAAAATACCGCCTTGTAATCCATTTATTTCAACAAAGCAACATCTCCATCTCATTGAAACAGTAACTGTAACTAAATACATACAGCGGAATGTGAATATCTTATTAGCAGTGTTGGGAAGGTGACTTTTAAAATGTATTCCCCTAAAGATTACAGATTACATACCCCAAAATGTAGTTTGTAACATAATCCATTCAATTACTTAAAGTGAGTAACGTAATCTGAATCCTTTGGATTACTTGATTTGCTGTAGAGAAGCAAAGCAAACATCTTCGCATAAGATGTTTTTTTCTGCTAAAAGAAAATAAAAAGCCCAGACTTTACCGAACCAAATTAAAAATATTATTGATAGAAGAAGGAAGAGGAGGAGACACGGTCCGCACAGCATGGTTTAGTCCTGTTAGTACTGTTTCAATGATTGGTAATCGGATTACAGTTACTTTGTTGAAATAAATGGATTACATGGTGTTATTTTCCTGTTTTCACATTTTGGGCGGTATTCCATTTTTATTTTAGTTTTTTATTTCGGTAATTCCATTCATTGCTGGAAACTAAACCAGCATTAAACCAGGTCTAAACCAGGACTAAACCAGGTCTAAACAGGTCTAAAACCAGGTCTAAAACAGGACTAAAACAGGTCTAAAACCAGGACTAAAACCAGGTCTAAAACAGGTCTAAAACCAGGACTAAAACAGGTCTAAAACAGGACTAAAACAGGTCTAAAACAGGTCTAAAACAGGACTAAAACAGGTCTAAAACAGGTCTAAAACAGGACTAAAACAGGTCTAAAACAGGTCTAAAACAGGACTAAAACAGGTCTAAAACAGGTCTAAAACAGGTCTAAAACAGGTCTAAAACAGGTCTAAAACAGGACTAAACAGGTCTAAAACAGGAGGTCTAAACAGGTCTAAAACAGGTCTAAAACAGGACTAAAACAGGTCTAAAACAGGACTAAAACAGGACTAAAAAAACAGGTCTAAAACAGGGACTAAAACAGGTCTAAAACAGGTCTCAGGTCTAAAACAGGTCTAAAACAGGAGGTCTAAACAGGACTAAAACCAGGTCTAAACAGGTCTAAACCAGGTCTAAACCAGGACTCTAAACCAGGTCTAAAACCAGGTCTAAACCAGGACTAAACCAGGTCTAAAACAGGTCTAAAACAGGACTAAACCAGGTCTAAAACAGGACTAAACCAGGTCTAAAACAGGACTAAAACAGGTCTAAAACAGGACTAAAACAGGTCTAAAACAGGTCTAAACCTAAAACAGGTCTAAAACAGGACTAAAACAGGACTTAAAACAGGTCTAAACCAGGTCTAAAACCAGGACTTAAACAGGTCTAAACCAGGTCTAAACCAGGACTAAACCAGGTCTAAAACAGGACTAAACAGGTCTAAAACAGGTCTAAAACAGGTCTAAAACAGGTCTAAAACAGGACTAAAACAGGTCTAAAACAGGACTAAAACAGGACTAAAACATGTCTAAAACTTGGACCAGGACTGTTAAATTCCCTCTGTAAATAACCTGATTCTGCATCATTTTGACTAAAAAAACATCAAATATTACTGATTTTTACTGGTGGTGGTTACTTTTGCTGGTGCCTTTATGTTTGTACTGAAAGTAATTTTTTTTTTTTTGTTTTTTTTTTAATAAACAGTATGACACCTAACAGTAGGGTGGACATAATTTAAGGCAGCAGTGATCTCATATAGAAAGTCTGGGCTTTTTATTTTCCTTTGTCTTATGTTAAGATATCCGAGTCTTTGCTTCTCTACAGCAAATCAAGTAATCCAAAGTATTCAGATTACGTTACTCACTTTAAGTAATTTAATGGATTCCGTTACAAACTACATTTTGGGGTATGTAATCTGTAATCTGTAGGGGGATACATTTTAAAAGTAACCTTCCCAACACTGCTGTTACTCCCCAACACTGTTTATTACTAGTGCATACGTTCCATACAAGTCGCTCCAGAGTCGCTCCTGATTCGCTCCTGAGACGCTTCCTATAGAAGTTGATTGCGGTTCCGTCGTGCGCGCTCCGAGCTGCGCCTCTCGCGTCCACACCGCCCCAAAGTAACGCGCTGTCCTCGGGTCCGACTCTTTTACACACTGACTCAACTTGTGCCAGCGCAAAGCGAGCCAAAAACAGCTCTTCCCATTTGGTATTTCATTTTATTGCCTTGTTCGTTCCTGATTTGGCACGCGTCGCTTTGATGCTAATGCTAACATGCTAATCTGTTTGTTTTGACATCGCCGCAGCTTTTGTGACAGAAAACAACAGCTGATGTGGAAACTCCTTCTTTTACAGCCGTGCCCTTCTCACCGCGTCCTGCACACGATCCTTACATAATATTTTCACCACAGATAGACCGATCGTGCAGTGCAATGGCAGCGTTCTCTGGAAGAAGCTAACTTGAAGACTTGGCCACAACATTTTACCAGGAAGACATCACATTGTAAGTCTGATTTGTGATAAGAATAGTAGTAATGTGCATGTTTATTTCAAGCTAATACCATCTTTAGTAAGAGCTTCAGTGCCAATTAGTATGCTCTGGTATAATGGAATCAAGTTTTTATTTATTTATGGATACAAGTTGAAGACAAATATAAAAATGAATTGGGTTGTTTGAATGTTTTACCCGGGACAGTCCCAGTTTTGAGCCCTTGTGTCCCCTGTCCCAGCAGATTTATTCAAAACCATTGATTTGTCCCAGTTTATACAAGAAATTTCCCAAGTGTTCCAAGTTTTTACCAGTTTTACCTGCCAACAGTAAAAAGTGGCATAAACTAAAATTTGTTTAGGTGAAATACAAAAAAGATGATTAAAAATTACCAAAACACAAAGAAAATGTGACTATACTGACTAGTGTAGAACAGTTACACGTGAAGACAAATATAAAAATGAATTGGGTTATTTGAGTGTTTTACCTGGGACAGTCCCAGTTTTGAGCCTGTGTCTCCTGTCCCAGCAGATTTATACAAACTCATTGATTTGTCCCAGTTTTATACAAGAAATATCCTAAGTGTCTCTATTTTTGACCAATCTGATCCTTGCCAACAGTACAAAGTGGCATAAAATGTTTAAGTAAAATACCAAAAAAGCTGCTTAAAAATGACCAAAACAAAAAGAAAATTTAACTATACTGACTAGTTTCCTTAATTACACTCATTTCACAGTTTTATTTTTACCAACCCAAAACAGGGATGTCCCAGTTTTTTATTTTGAAAATCTGGTCACCCGAGTTATAATGTAAACAAGTTTTTATTGCATTTATGGCTAAAACTTGAAGACAAATATACAAATAAATTGGGCTATTTGAGTGTCCAGACATCCCAATTTACCCGGAACAGTCCCAGTTTTGAGCCTGTGTCCCCTGTCCCAGCAGATTTATACAAAACTATTGATTTGTCCCAATTTTATACAAGAAATGTCCAAAGTGTCTCTATTTTTGACCAATCTGATCCCTGCCAACAGTGAAAAATGGCATAAAGTGTCATTTGTTTAGGTAGAATACAAAAAAGCTGCTTAAAAATGACCAAAACACAAAGTAAATGTGACTATACTGACTATTTTCCTTAATTACACTTGTTTCAGAGTTTTATTATTACCAACCCAAAACAGAGATGTCTCAGTTTTTTATTTTGAAAATCTGGTCACCCGAGTTATAATGTAAACAAGTTTTTATTGCATTTATGACTAAAATTTGAAGACAAATTTCAAAATGAACTGGGTTATTTGAGTGTCGCCAGACGTCCCAATTTACCTGGGACAGTCCCAGTTTTGAGCCCTTGTGTCCCCTGTCCCAGCAGATTTATCCAAAACCATTGATTTGTCCTAGTTTATACAAGAAATGTCCTAAGTTTTTATTGTATTTATGGCTAAAACTTGAAGACAAATTTAAAAATGAATTGGAGAATCCACATCACACACACACATCATCCAAGAATGCTAGTCAGAAATTATGAGAAATGTTTAGATTTTTTTCCATCTAAGCACTGATAACTATTGTGACTAATGTTCCAGAGTCTATAGGTTAATCTGAAATCACTGCAGGTCAGTGTATGTGGAAATCTGGACAAGAGTACACTTTAGTTTGCTCGTATTGACTTTTTCCCATCATGAAATAGGGATGTACTGTAACAGTAACCAAAGTATTGTGATTTTGTTTCATTAAAACTCAAAATAATATCATGTCCTGTCACTATATATTGAATTACAAGGTTTTTCACATTTTTACATGATAAAATAAGTAAACATTGGACCCAAACTTGAATGTACACAGAGACTATTAGACAAGTAGGATTATAAGAAAACACCTTTATTTTGTTGAAATCATGTTTAAAGTATGAGAAAAAAAATAGTTTCGTGTGTAAATTGTGTCGAACGTTTGGACAGAATTCTCCCAGTTTGATGCCAGCAAAGATGATAGAACTCTGCTTCCTGTGACATAGTTTTCAACTTTTCTTCACAAACTGCTTCCTGATTTGTGTAAAAGTATAATTTATATTTACAGCAGTTATTATCCCACCAAATTAAGCAGAAATTAAGCAGAATTGTGAAAAACGTCACTTTAAAGATGCATATTGTGTAACTTTTCTGGTGGAGGCTTTTCTCCACTTAGATGTTGTTGCTTTGTCTGGAATGTTTCACAATATGGCATTAAACCTTTCTATCATCATGGAGACCAGACCAGGCTAAGTTACAGATCAGATCTGTGGAGAGGCGACCCTGCTCACAGTCAGAATACCTGTTTTTCTAGGTATTTCTTAGCTAATTTTGAATTTGAATATATTTGTTTGGAGGATAAGCCCCTTGAGATGTGTCACCATCTCATTTTCGAGGGGGTCCTTATAAATACAACGACAAAAGACAGATACAGTAGAATACATAAATTCAAATAAGCATCAAAACAACAAAATCAACACAACCACACACACACTCTCACACACACTTGACTGTTTGACACATAATAAAACAAATTTGAGAGGAAAAAAAAAATTAAAACAGAGTTCAAAGATAATCACAAAATACAACAAGATGAGCAATAAAATTCTACAAAATCATGAAAAACAATGACATGGGTTCTGTAAATATTGAACCAAAGCATTTTTAAATGAAGGGACAGAAGTTAATGCACAAATCGATGAGTAAAGATTGTTCCAATTAGAAGGAGCTTTATATTTAAATGAGTGTTTTCCTATTTGTTTTTTGACTCTTGGGACGACAAAAAAAAAAATCTGATCAGCGTAACGTAAACTGTAAGAGGATCTGAATGGAATTAAATACTGTTTGAAATATTCAGGAAAACTGAGATGAATGCATTTAAAGATAAATAATAAGCAGTGAAGTTGACGTCGGGAGGACAGAGTGAGCAGGACGGTTGGTGATACATCGTACAGTTGTGAGTTCTGAAGGGACAGCGGAAAATGAATCTGCACAGACTGTTCTAGCTCACGTTGACTGGTTGGAGGATAGAAGTTGTAGTATAGCTATAAAACCACCTGTATTTGAATAAATGTAAAGTAGAGTTGTTTAATGTGACACTGTGGAACATTTGAAGCAGAGTAAAGACCTGTCCACAGAAACAAGCAGGTGACCCAACCAAAAAGTAAAAATACTATGGCTGACACGAAATATAGAAAAGCAACAAAAAAATGCTGCCGACTCGGTCACACAAAAGATATTTCCAAGCGGATTTCACAGACATTTGTAGTAAGAAATGTTCAATTTAAGTAAACACTTAACAAACCTCAACATGAGCTTGATATTTTTCTAGAATGACATATGTATATGACTCAATGATTGTACACCTGATCGTGAAATAGGAGATAGTGCACAAGAGTCAAACCGTGATGTCACCTCTTGTCCCTCTTCCTCCTCAGCTCTTGTACCATGGGTTCTGCTCCTCATAACTTCACGTGGGTGGACCAGGGGAAGGTGGCGGGCCTGGCTCTGCCCCGGTACCCGGCTGAGTACAGGTACCTTGTGGAGAACGGCATCAAACACCTGGTTTCTCTGACAGAGCGACGCCCACCCAACCACGACTCCTGCCCAGAGCTCACGCAGCACCACCTGAAGATCACAGACTTCACGCCCCCTTCGCCCGCACAGATCGACAACTTCCTCAGCATCGTGGAGAAGGCCAACGCCAAAGGAGAGGTCAGATATCTACAGCAGAGATGGAACTGTGTCAGGGAATTATTAAAGGTCCCATAATTCTCAAAATTGACTCTTTGAGCTTTAAGCCATGTTAGATGTTGTTACCTCCTCAAAAACAGACCTGGAGTTGAGTTTTATTTCATTCACACATGTTTGACTAACTCTTTATTATTAGTCTGTCTACATCTTCAAAGCTCAAAATGCTCTGTTCCACCTTGTGATGTCATGGAGTGGTATTTTTCAAGTGAACAGCTCTTTTTACCTTTAGTTCAGTAGAGACTGGCAGTTCCAAAGCTGAAAAGATCCAAATGATTCAAATGATTCTAGTGAAGGTTCTTGTATTACCACGTGACAACTCAAGGTGGAACAGAGTGTTTTCATTTTGAGAGAAGAACTCAGCCTAAATATACAGGGTTTGTGTGTTAAACATTTGTGAATGAAACAAAACACAACTCCAGGTCTCTTTGTGATGAGGAAACGACATTAGAGCATAGATCAGAAAACAGAGTAAAGTTCTATTCTCATGGGATAAGTACAGCTTGGGGACGTCTAGTAATTTGCAAATTACCGCCCCACCTCTGTGTTACTCGGGATATGCAAAGTCCATAAATTACTCTATTTTTCTAAGACTGAAAGAGAAACGAACGCTGAAAGAAAAGAAAGATAGAAAAGGCACAATTACAACAACAAACACTGAGATGCAGATTCACACAGGACTAGTGTTATCACCGGACGTCTATGTTTGGCCAAATATAGTACATACAGGGTTCCTGCAGTGTCTTAAAAAGTCTTAAAAGTGATGAATTTGGGATTAATAGTAAATCAAATAAAAAGACTTTTAAAAATCTAGATTTTTTTTATATCTGGCTGTTCAGAACGTAACTCAGTATGTAATTCAAGAATTTTTTTTTTTTTTTGCCGGTAGATCTACGAAATAGGCTGTGAAATAGGTATTACATTTTTATATAAATGGTCTTAAAAAGGTCTTAAAAAGACTTGAATTTATCCTGTAGGAACCTTGTATGTAATTTGTGGCTGATTTTTTTACTTTACAAATTACAGACATGGCATATTCGCACAGGATTATGTTCTGAAGAATCTCCGCAATTATTACAAATCACCAAAGGTCCACAGGTCAGACTAATCCCGTGTGAACAGGGCTTAATATGGGTCCTTGAAACCGTTGAAAAACAGAACTAGTTATTTTTTTTAATTGTGGTCCATCATGTATCAGGGTTTTATTAAAGGTGCACTATATAATCTTTCAACTAGAGGGTTCACCACCTACTTATATACACTGACATGTTACTGTTCTCCCTGGAATGTTCCACAATACGGCATTCACTGTTGTAGAATAAACTGAAGTAGTTGGAGATTTGTAGGCATGAGGTTAGACTTCCAACGCAGGAGTAGTGTATTTACATCAGTCCAGGCCCCAGCACAAAGACATGGACCCTCAGGACACTTTTCTAGTATTATCCATTCCAGTCTGACTATGCTTCTGTTGTAGGGAGTATTATACCTCTGAGGACATAGGTCAAGATGACAAGAGCTGAGCTGGAAGTGAGGGTCCTGTGTACGTTGATTGGTTTCTTTGAGAGTGCATTTTCAATACAGTTGTTAATGTTTATTGTATAGCCATTGTGTAGTTTCTCTATTTCTGACGATTCCCCAGTAACTTTATATTTTAGAATCAAGTTTAGACAGAAGTGAACGGCAGCTTTACGTTTGTATTCAGAAGTGCCGCCCACTGTTGAACTCCATTGCACCAGGTATTCCAGTATTACCACGGTCTGGGTGTGTCCATAGATGTACTGTACTTTTAGTCACAAAGGGTTTACTGAGTCTAATAGTGTAATAGTTCACAGTTGACACACAGGGCTGCAGTCTGTCACTCATTAATCAGGTGTTGTAAACTCTGCTGGCTCTTATCCTCACCTCTGTGACCTGAGCGGGGCTGATCTGACATCTGTCCGTACTAGGGACGGGCATTCGATGAAATTTTCTTAATCGTCGGAAGAATTAACAATCGATTATCGATTAATCATTAAAGTTTTTTATATTAAAATGATGATCATTATTGTTACTATCTGCACTAATCTGCATAAATAAATTCAGCTTTACGACATATAAACCGTAACCACTCTAGAGCCACATCAGCCTGTTTGACATTATAATGTGTTTAATTCAGTTTTGTTCAACTCTCACAGAAACAAAACTTAAAACCACATCGCTAATTTGCATAAACTAAGCGAAGATAAAACTACAGCTCTTGTGTCGCTGATGTGGTTCAACTTCTGTCGAATTAAAAGACATGACTCAGGTGAATACAGGTTAGTGTGACCAGATTTGCGTTTGTCAAAACCAGGACACCGTACGGGGGGAGGGGGGCGGGGACTCGTCATCGACATTGTGCGACTCTCACCTGGTAAAACTTTTTCCCACTGGACACAGAAACATATGTGCTGCTTTGTGCACTGTGCACATGGACTCACACTTGTCCCGAACGCAATGGAAAGCGTGAAATTTCATGTACAAATCACTGTTAAATATGCATTTGTGCTTTGGTACGTTGTAGACTGACTGATTGTTTGTGTCTCGCTCCTTCTGATGCAGAGACACATGTACAGACCTGTTTGGTCACACTACACACAGCAACCTACATTCGGGTTGTCGATTAAAATGAACATAATTGATGAAATTCTTAATGATCAATTATCGATTAATCGACTAATCATGCCCATCTCTAGTCCGTACGTGGGTTCACATTTTGAACTTTAACTCGCATTTAGTCGAGAAATAGTGAAATCATTCTCTTCAGTACTTTAACCATTTGTGATTAGATTAGCCGTTCCTGTTTTGTCACACTTCATCCATGTTACTTCAGTCTGATAGTGTGACAGTTTTGACAATAGAAGAGCAGAGAGCAGAAATGAGTGGAGCCAAGGTTTCACATCTGCCTTCAGAGGAAGGGTATAGGCTGTATTCACGCTTACCAGAAGACGTTTGGAAACATGCGGATGACGAATTCCGGTGGACATGTGATAAAACTGTGGATTCAGCAGCAGCATCTTCACAACCTGCCAAAGTTTTCCACGGGGGACTGGACGGGATAAACATTACACAACGCTACAATGGCACCTTTTTTTATTATTATCAAGTTAGACAAATTATAATACACAAATGAATAGACAAAAAAAGGGAAAAAGAAAGAATACAATGACATTTGGATGAAGAAAACCGGACCATTTGCTCAGTTTTCCCAGAGTTATTACTGCCAACAGAGCCCAAAGGAAGTCGTCACCCGCATCCGGTTTTGGGATGTAAGCGTGAATAGAGCTGATTGTCACCGGTTTGTCTTTGTGGAGAGGTGATGGGCTCTGTTCACACTTCATTTCTTCATCCCCATGTTATTGTAGAGTTCTGTTATGTTTGGCCAGTCAAGAATTCCAACCATCCCTCAGTTTTCATCATTTCCCCACTGACACACAACTCTGAGTGCACTGGTACATGTGATTAGAAGAGATTAGGCCAAATTCCAGATGATTCCAAACAGCACATACATCTGCAGTCTTCATTTTACCTCTGATCACATTTACTTCAGTGGGTTTGATCACAGTCAGTCGAGCCCAGTGTCTGGAACTACACCGGAAGCTGTCATCCACATGTTTCCAAATGTCTTCCTGGTTTGTGACGTAAGCATGGATAGAGCCTATTCCCTCCTGATGCAGATGTATCAATGAGCTTCATTTGACTGGAGCTGAACGGTGTGGCATAGAGTCTATGGTTTGTACCCACTGATCATGCCAGTGTCTGTTTGTTTCGTACTCACTCCTCTGTGTGTGTCTGTGTGTTTTTCAGGGCGTGGCGGTGCACTGTATGCACGGCTTTGGCAGGACGGGCACCATGCTGGCGTGTTATCTCGTCAAAACCAGGAAACTGTCCGGGATCGACGCCATCAACGAGATCAGGAGGATCCGGCCGGGCTCCATCGAGACGCACGAGCAGGAGAAGGCTGTGGTGCAGTTTTACCAGAGAACCAAGATTTAAACAAGACAAATGAAAGAAAAGTTTTTAGTCTGCAAAAACTTTAGCAATATGAATATTTCTATGTAACTGTTTTATATACAGTATACGCCGTCCTGAACTCTGAAGTCATACTGTTTATGAAATATTTCTTCTGCAATTACTAAGAGAAATATTACAAAATACAGGAAACATCAAAAATCTGATTTTTATTTTATTTTATTTTATTGTGGACATTCTACACGCGCCAAAAATAATTAAACTCATTTTTCTCTTCTCTATTGAACATGTACTATTGCACTAATTAGATAGAAGTCCCAGCATATGGAATAATAACTGAAATTAAACAACTAAATTAATAAAAGTTCACAGAAAGACTCACAAAATTAGTAAAAATGGATCTAAACTACACAATACCTCTTTATATGGTACTACGAGTAAGCTTACTTTTTGCTAACACACAAACACAAACAAATATATTTCATTATATTTTTAGTTTCTTATTTACAAAGTATTCAGTCTGTTTATGCACTGGAGGCCAAAGAGAACAGCTGCTGTCGCTCTCTAAACGTCAGCTGTTCAGGAGCCAGAGGTTTCACTTTCTCCTCTGAAATTCTGTAAATAAAAAAACATTAAAAACATAAAGAAACAATGTAAAACTTGAAAAATAACGCACACATGAACTTAGATTGTGTTTTTGAGTTAAGTTGTTGTACTCAGGGATTTTGTCATAGCTTGGAAGGAAATGTATGTACGTAAAGTTTCACTGCGTAACTTTTCTTGTGGAGGATCAGCCACCTGCTTCTTTAAGCTTTACTTGAAATGTTCCACAGTATGGCATTAAACCTCTCACAATCTTGCAGGATTCAGTTACAAGTGTTTTATTGCTTAAAATGTACCATGAAATCAGTGAGCGGACTCGCCTCTCGACTGATCTGACTTGTGATGTTCTTGTCTCCATGGATATAGATTAATTTAATGCCATACTGTGGGGCATTTCTGGTAAAGCGATAACTCCAACTCTCCATGGAGACTAGATAGCAGACGCTCCATCAGAAAAGTTACACAGTGGTGCTTTAACTGTAAACTCACTGATTGGCTGCTTTGTTGTTTGCATCTTTTCCGTTGTGTTTTTCATCTGGAAGAGGAGAAATGTGTTAAACAATAAATTCTGTATTTAAAAAATGTAAATAAAAAAGTTCAAATGAAATTACCAGTTCTTCCTTGATCATCTTTCCACGACAATTTCAATTTCGTTTGTTTTTCCTTTTGGGCACAAGTTGGATTTCCTGTGTTTCTCTTGACCTAAAAAATGAAATTAAAAAATAGTTATGATATTAAATTGTACAAATATTTCATATATTTGAGAGCTAAATGTCCTTGTGTCTCCTTAGGGTGTTATGGATGGATTAAAGCTAAAATGGATCCAATTTCTCGTGTAGTTTCCTCACACACGTTTCACTTTTCTGGTTTTGGTAAATTGAGTTATTTTACAGTTTCAACACCACTGCATGTATTTCTGTCCATCAAATACCCTTCCATCTACCTGGATCTTTGTGTCAGATGCCCTCCCGTCCTCCTGTACCCTGTGTGTCAGACTGAGATGAGGCAGGTCAAGTGTCTCTAGTTAATCTGCAAAAGTTATGGTGTGTCAGATGCCCTCCCACATGTTATGATGCTTGGATAAATAGAGCGGGAGAATGGATCCTGTCACTAAAATCAACATTTGAGGACTTTCCTTTTGGAATATTTAATAATAATTCTGACAAATACAAATAACAGAGGTCTATCATTAATGAGTAAACAACTGTAGGGCGCAGTAACACCACTGCAGTTTTCATTGGGGCTTAAATCTCATCATTTTAACCAGGGAAACATCCAGAATGTGTGGAAACAATGTTCTTTTTCTTCTATGCACTTATATTTATATTTACATCAGTTAAGTTGTAGTTTGTGAAGAAAAGTTGGGGGTAAAAATACAGGAAGTAGTCCTGAGTTTGGATTTTAAAACTGAAATAACAGTGTAATTGTAAATCTTTTCTCACCCGGGTCCTTGGCTCCAGCTCTTGTATGGTCCTCATGATGTCTAGGTCCTCCCTCTCTCCCTCCTTCTCCTCCTCCTCTCTTTCTCTCTGCCCATCCTCTATCTCTCTTTCTCTCTCCTCCATCTCATTCAGTCGCTTCTGAAACTCGAACTCCAAACTCAGCCTCTTTAATCGGTCGCTCTCTTCCACTGAGCGCTTCGACTTGGCTTGAAGTCTGTGCACCTCCTGCTCCATCTGCTGCACCTGTGAGAGGCAGAGGAGAGGAGGAGGAGAGAGTTCAGACTCATGTCAGATGCCCTGATAGTCCCTGTTGGATCTTCCCCGGGGCCTCCTCCCAGCGGGACAGATGCCTGAGCCTCAGCTGCTCCTCTCGATCAGCTCCTCCAATTCTTCCCTATTTTTAAAAAGGAAACCATGGCCTTGGATTTGGAGATGTGTCTGTGTCTAGTCATGATATGTAACAATGTAAAGCAATTCTTAAGTTTGGGAAAACATGTAATTAAAGCAGAGCATGTTTGCAGTTGTACTGTCAGAGCCTGAGATCGTCACATCTCAGAAGCTAACTGAGGTCAGGCCTGGGGAGACCACTGGGAACACCAGGTGAGGTACCAGTGTAAAAAGTGTTGTTGTGTCCTTAGGCAAGACACTTCACCCACATTGGCTAGTAAGACAGTGTAGTGTGTGTGAGCTCAATCTGAACAGTCTTTGGACGTTTCCAGTGGAGTTTCTTTGTCTTTTTCAGTTTCTTGGACCTTCTCTGTTGGCACTGATACAGTTTCTGACTGAGGTTGAGTTTGCTCCTTTGAATTTCAGCTGAGCCACAGGAGCTGACAGAGAGTGAGACTGAACTCTCCAAAAAGGATCCAAGAAGTCTAGAGTTGAAGGCCAAAGAGGTTCAGTCACAGTCATCTTTTACTGATCTTGTTAAAGTAGCAGCACAGGAAATTACAACAAGTGTGGAAAAAATCTTTACCACTGATTATTCCAAAACTGAAAAATTTGAGGAACAAGCCGCCGTTTGTGAGGATGTAATCAACCAGTCAAAATCTCTACCAAAAGAACCAATTGAGGAGGAAAAAGAAACTCCACTGGAGTCAAAGAAAGATTCTGTTCAAATTAAGCCACAACAGCTGGATTTGCCATCAGTCTGTCCCAGGGCAGCTGTGGCTACAGTAGTAGTTTACACCACTGAGTGTGGAGTGAATGAATAATGATCTGTAAAGTGTCTTGAAAGGCGCAATATAAATGTGATGATTAAAGACTTTTCCTTGTGAGTTAACATCCTCCAAAATCAACCCACCCTCTGGACTCTCCTCTGCTCCTCTTGTCTCTCCAGCTCCTCTCTTCTCCACACATCCCACCTCCTCTCCTCCTCTCTTTTTCTCTCCTCCTCTCTCCCTCTCTCTTTCTCTCCTCTTTTGATTTTCTGATCCATTTGAAAAGACACATGTTTAGTCGGTGTCACGTTCACTTGAGGTTTCCTTCCATTCGTTTCTTTATTTCCCAAACACGACTTTGGGCTGGTCTGAGTCACTCTCACTGGACTTTCGTAAATATGATCTTGTATTTGTTTTATACATTTTTTGGTTGTACTTTCATATATTTTTTGACTAGTTTTAGTCATTTGTTGTGATGGACTCTGAAAAGTAGTGAGAGTAGGATTTGAATGATAAGTTCTTGTTAAAGGGATGTCAATGCGAATGGGTTGAATTGAAGGAGCAGGCACAGGGCTGTTACTAAAGGGAGTATTCCAAATGATAGGGCCGATTTGAGTGTTTTGTTTAGATTTTTCAGAAAGGATGTCGTGCGTGGATACACTCTGGCGTATTGGGAAAGAGGAGAGCTGGTTCCTGTGTTTGGGAGGAGAGCGCTGGAGTAGCTGCATTTCAGGTCGTTTGGCCACCAGAGGGCGATCTGTGTCCGTGCACAGGAGGTTTTCATGGGACAGAGCCTGACGCTGCAAAGAGAGAAGAAATGATTGTAAAAAATTGTAGTTTTCGAGAGGAGAGGGTCAGAGGGAGCAGAGGAACAGAGAAGAGAGTCAGAGGAGCAGAGGAGAGGGACAGATGGAGGAGAGGAGCAGAGGAGAGGGTCAGATGGAGGAGAGGAGAGAGTCAGAGGAACAGAGGAGCAGAGGAGCGAGTCAGACAATCCAGAGGAACAGAGGAGAGGGACAGATGGAGCAGAAGATGTAGAGGAGAAAGTCAGAGGAGGGGGTCAGATGGAGTAGAGGAGAAGATTAGAGGAGCAGAGGAGAGGGTCAGAGGATGCAGAGGAGAGGGACAGACGGAGCAGAAGATGCAGAGGAGAGAGCCAGTGGAGCAGAGGAGCAGAGGAGCAGAGTAAAGGGTCAAGTGGAGCATAGGAGAGGAGCACAGAGGATGCAGAGGAAGAGGAGAAGGTCAGATGGAGCAGACGATACAGAGAAGAGAGTCAGATGGAGCAGAGGAGTAGAGGAGGGGGTCAAGTGGAGCATGGGAGAGAAGCACAGAGGATGCAGAGGAAGAGGAGATGGTGAGAGGAACAGAGGAGAGGGTCAGATGGTCAGATGGTCAGATGGTCAGATGGAGTGGAGGAGTAGTACCAGATATGTTTTCCTGTAGTTGTTTTGATCCGTTGTTCTTGTTGTAGATGGTCTACATGTGGGCTCTTGGTTGGATTCAGGTTTCTCCTTGTTTTTCGTACTGGGTAAAGTCAGATATTCTCTTGGAGCATTTGGAACACTGTAGTGACTCTGAAATCAGGGAACACAAATAATCAGTTTACTTATTTAGAAATGAAAAAAACAAAACATTAGATTGAAACTAGATGAATTTTTAATGTACCATAGTCGTAGTGTGGACATTTCCCTTCATATTTTAGTATTTTCTATTTTGATTTGGCAGTTTCTCATGTCTTTCTGTCCCAACCACAGACTGTATAAAGAAGATGAAGTGGCCCAGTCAAATGAAGCTCACCGAGGCATGCAGTTACAGGAGTGAATTTGGAGCTGAGCTTCCATAATAGGAATTTATTTACAGACACAACAGCAAAATAATAACCCAGGATCATGTAGAGCGGGTTAATATGAACATTTTAAGACCAGAATGACGACTCTGACAGCAGCATTTACAAATAGAGGCGACAGTTTTTCAAAAGAGCGTGAACTGGAGCCATACTGAAAAAAAAACTGTAAAATTTACTAGAAAAAATCCTCGTAGTAATTTGCACTAGAACTTTATAAGTAAATTTTACTGCTGTAAAATCAGGTACAGTTTACTTGTCAGTATTAAGTAAAATCTACTTACCACCACCATTAACGGTCATGAATTTTTAAGTTAGAAGTCATACTTATGTAAATAAGTTAAGTAAAATATATAAAATATTGTCATAATTAATTGCATTTGCTGTGATGAAATAATGAAGTAAATATTATATGTCTAGTATTTACTGATGTAGAATAAAGGGTAAATGGTCACATTTTTATACAGTGTTTTTCCAACTTCAAGGCTCAAAGCGTTTTACAACAAAAACCACTTACACATTCACTCACACACACACACACACACACACACTGTTGTATTTATTTATTTATTTTATTTTTTATTTATTTATTTTTTGTCAAGAGCCGGACTCCAACCGCCAACTTTTGGATCAGTGGGCGACTCCGGAAACCAGAGTGTGAACCAGTGTGAGTGTGTGCATAGCCACTGTTGTGTTTACTGATTTATTATGGAAGCTGTTAAAATTATTTTGAGTACAAAAAAATAAATAAATCCTGTGACTGACCCCAGAGCAGAGGTTAATGGTGGAGTTGGCCGTCATCATCTTGTTTTGTCTCAGTTTGGGTTCATATGTTTCTTCTTCCTCCTCCAGGACCAGATCTGCACAAACACAAACACAAACAGGGACATAGAATATGATGATTGTTGTAATGACAGGAGAGCAGCTCAGTGCTGCCCCTGGTGGTGGTCCACACTCACGCAGGATGTTGGGGTTGGAGCGGTACAGCTGTCGGTTCCTCTGCACTTGACTCTCTCTCTGTTTTCTGCAGCTCAGCTCAGTCTGTGGGACAAAAAACTAAACTGTAAACTCTGAACTCACCACAAAAGAGCTCATTCAACTACTACTACTTCTATAACTACTACTACTACTACTACTACTACTACTACTACAACTACTACTACTACTACTACTACAACTACTACTACAAGTACAACTACACCAACAACACCAACATCAACAACTGCAACTGCTACTACTACTACTACTAGGGGTAATAATGGACTCAGACTTGAACTTTAACAGCCACATCAAATCAATAACATCTGCAGCCTTTTACCATCTAAAAAACAGAGCAAAAATCAAAGGTTTACTGTCTAAATCAGACTTGGAGAAACTTATCCATGCGTTTGTCTCCAGTAGATTAGATACTGTAATGTTCTGCTCACTGGTCTCTCCAAACGAGCTGTGAGACGCTGCAGAACATCCATCCAGAACATCCAGAACATCCAGAACGCTGCAGCTCGGGTCCTGACTCGAACTAGGAAGTACGAGCACATGTGTCCTGTGCTCAGGTCTCTGCACTGGCTCCTGTGGCTCAGAGACTTTAAAGCAGCTCTGTTTGTACAAGTGTCTCCATGGCCGAGCACCAAAGTCCATCTGTGACATGTTAGTGTCATATGAACCATCTCGCACTCTGAGGAGCTCAGGGACCGGCCTCCTGCTGGTGCCCAGAGTCACGACTAAACAAGGGGAGTCAGAGTTTCAGGTTCATGCAGCTAAAACCTGGAACAGTCTGAACATGTGAGACAGACTCTTCTGTGACGCTGTTTAAATCCAGACTCTAAACTTTTCTGTTTAACTGTGCAAATAACTGAAAGGTTTTCATTCCGCACTCTTCTCTCCAATTTATGTCTCTCTTTTTTAATTTTAATCTTCATGATTATTTATGTTTTGATTTGTTTTTATTATGATTTTAATGTATTTCTTATTCTGTAAAGCACTTTGAATTACTTTGTGTACAAATTGTGCTGTACAAATAAACTTGCCTTGCCTTGCCCTACTACTACTACTACTACTTCTACTACTATTGCTATTACTACTACTACTACTACAAATACTACAATAACTACTACTACAACAAGTACTACAACTACTACTACTGCTACAACTACAGCAACTACTACAACAACTACTACTACTACTACTACTACAACAACTACTGCTACTACTACTACTACTACTACTACTACAACTACTACTACTACAACTAAAACAACTACAACACCACTGGGTATACCAGGTGCTACAGTGGGGTTTATCCTAATGTAAACTGTTGTTGTGTCTTTAGGCAAGACACTTCACCCACAGTGACTAGTGCGACTGTGTTTAGGTGGTGGTGAGAGGGGCTGTGTGGTGTGGAATGGCAGCATCACCTCAGTCAGTTTGTCCCAGGGCAGCTGTGACCCCAGTAGTATCTGATCACCAGTGAATGAAGAGTGCACAATACTGTAAAGTGACTGTGACAATACTACTAATATTACTACTGCTACTACTATTACTACTACTACTACTGCTGCTGCTACTACTACTTCTACTTTTACTACTCCTTCTGCTGCTTCTCTTCATACCAAGCTGCTGCTGTGGTGCATCAGGCTGCTGTTGGATCTGACTTCAGCATGGTTTTGATTTACTAAAAATATAAATACATTTAAAAAATATAAATAAAATAACCCAATCTTTGTCTTAAAAAGTTTTAACATAATAAATAATTAATTAAAATTTAAATAGATAGATTCTCCTTCTTGGTCTCCTTTCAGGAGTTTTTCATTCAGTTCTTCTGTTGCTGGTTTCAGGTGACTTTTCTCGGCCAACGTTATTTAACACAGATGGAGGCAACTCAAATGAATATTGTTCAACTGCAGATTTTTGTTGTATGATCAAGTTCAGTATTTGTGAATTTACCTTTCGAATATTTCATGATAAAGTACAATGTAATTCACAGGAAAAACTGTCTTTTGCCTCCATTTGGGAGTATCACTTCAACACATTCTAGAATCTGAAAACCACAATAGTCCTTCTTCTTACCTGTTTCTTTTCCCTGCTTTTTGTCTCTCAGGAGTTCTTCTAAACCGTGGAACCCAGCAGCGTATTTAGACACCTGCAGAGTGACCACAGGACCAGTCTGCATGAGTATGTCCACCGCTCTGAAACACAGAACACACAATAAAAAATATGAACATGACCTACAGTATGTCACCTATCTCCTGTATCGACAGCAATCACAAGTGTTGAATTGATATTTTTTAGTTTTATTATTGTGTAGCCATAACTTTGGTTTTAGTTTTCTCTTTGACTGTGAGTCTTTGTACAGAATAAGGATATTATATATGTCAATATTCTGATATTATGAGAGGACATGTTCATGTGTGAGGCCTGACTGGCCAGACTAAAATGTATTTTTATTTATTTATTTCAGGAATTTGATCCGGACTAAACCAGGTCTAGACTAGGACTAAACTAGGTCTAGATGAGGAATAAAACAGGTCTAAATCAGGGACTGAATCAGTCTGGAGAAAAACTGGATCAAACCAAGACTAAACCAGGTCTAAACTAAGACTAAATATACTGGAGGTTGGGTAACTGGGCTGCAACTAGTGAACTATTAAAATCACATTTTAGAACAAAGAGAGTGGTATTATTAAATTAAATAAATATTAAGTCAAAAATAGAATACATTTCAAATGTCCATCATTAATAATACATTATATGTAACTGTTCTTCATCTAAAAGTCTGCAGTCACCATATTTCAACCGTAAAACCTTTAAAAATGTATTTCGGAATATTTCAATGTACAATTATAAAAAGTTGGAAATTGGAAATTGTAAAAATGAATTGCAGAGAAGTCATTACTAAAATAATGATTGTTGTAGCCCTAATATCTTGGACAACAGTATCTCAAATATTTAGTTCACATTTTGAGACTGTCCATCAAAATCATGTAACACTCCCTCTCCAGGTCATCTCAGCACATTTTTATACTTTATTCTTTTTTACATCTCATTTTTTGGACTCTCAAAAAACATAAAACTGACTGACCTGAACAGAACCATAAATCGGACCCATTTACCGCACTTCACATTTACACACTTCATAAAATGATCCTCAAATTTACAGCCATGTCTAAGTTTTACAGTGCACGTCCACATTACAGGAATATTTGACCTGAAGGATATTATAGAGACGTGTTTTATCATCACAGATCAGACAGCGTCTGAAGCCTTTAATCCTGTACAAATGTGTTCAGATAAATAAAATGTTAAATGTTCAGACCTCTCCTGGCTCAGGCCGATGAGGCTCTGTCCGTCCACTGTGAGCAGCTGGTCTCCACATGACACACGGCCGTTCTGAACAAGAAAGACACACAAAATAATGTACTTTTACTATTACTGCTTTACATTACTGTGTTGGTGCTGATATCACATCTGAAAGTACAGAATAACTAACCACTACTACTGCTTTGTTACTGCTACTACTACTACTACTACTATTACTACTATTACTGCTGCTGCTTTTGTTACTACTACTATTACTACTACTACTACACTTACTAGTACTACTGTTACTATGATATATATATGCCCCCAGCTACTATTACTTCTAGCAGTGTATTAGGGCGAGTCCTGTAACTGCTCAGGACATTTTCAAGTGTTAAATTAACACTTAACATGTGTTAAGTGTTAATTTAACATTTGATTCTATTTCTGTGTGAAAGTGTTTCATGGTTAAGTTTTACACTTTCAAAGTATGACACTGAGCAGTGTTTTCAGAATGTGACTCCAGTGGTTTATTTACTCTACACAGAGTCAAAAGTACTAGTAGATACACTACTAGTTAAATTACTATTTTTAACTACTATTAACTACTATAAACTACTATTTTTATTGTGCTAGTAATGACACTTCTAAGAAACATACATATTAAAATAATTATACTATTACTACTACCTACTACTACTTGATTAAGTATGGTAATATATGTAATATATATATATATATATTTTCCACAACCCATGTTTTCTCTCTATATAATATCATGCTCTTCTCAGAAATAAAGTTGCGTTGTGAGATAGTTACAGTAAAAAACATTCAGAGTGTTACCATTTCTGCAGGGCCTCCTCTCACGATGGATTTGATGTAGATTCCCAGTTCACTCTGACCTGCTCCCTGGGAAATGTACAGTTGTTTGTTTAATATATTGATATATGTAGTATTACTTGTAGTATTAATTGTATTTTGGACTAATAATACAAGTTTGGACTGACTTTAGCAGCCACGATGCTGAGGCCCATCCCACTGTTCAGAGGCTTGTGCAGAGTAACAGTCTGCACATCAGGTTCTCTGTGAGGCTCCTGTGAAACAAACAACATGATCATTAAAATAACAATAATCATTTAATAGAATTTGAGCAGTGTGCTCCTAGTACATTTTGTATTATGACTGTCCATAAATGCAGTTAATTACCAATTGTACAAATGTTGTTAAATAGTGATACTCAGAACTGTATTTATGGTTTTCAGCCAAGTTATTCCTTTCTGATTTGCAAAATTTTGTCCCAATTCTAAAGATATAATATTTTGAATAGTTTAACTGCTCTGGCGATGGAGGACGTTGGAACAGCTTGAAGTCAAGAATAAGGAGAGAGTGAGTGTTCATTATATCTGTGTATAATGTATGTGTCCTTTTAAAACTCAATCCTTCACTAACCAAACATTTATTTAAAAATTCGTATGCATTTGTTACCAGATAAGAGGTCTCAGAGGAGGGGGCTGTGTCACTGAAATGTACTGTCCAGTCTCCTGAGGACAAAGGTGCAGGGCTCACAGAACACAGACCTGCACACAAACGGATGGATCATTCTCTGGTCCTGGTTTAGTGCTGGTTTTGTACTGTTCAGTCCTGGTTCAGTCCTGGTTCTGTCCTGGTTTAGTCCTGGTTTAGTCCTGGTTTAGTCCTGGTTTAGTCCTGGTTTAGTCCTGGTTCAGACCTCTTTTGCAGACTGGCTCCATAAACTCGGTGAGACCTGGTGGAACCCCTCGTAGGGTCTGGCTGCAGTACCCGTGTTCGGGCAGCAGGAGGGGCAGGTGCAGGGTCAGACTCTCCTCCAGGGGAAGGTCTGGACTCTGGTCTGAACTGGACTGAGCAGCAGAGATCAGACCAGCAACCCAGTCCTAAAGAAGACAGAGGATAAGTGAGACCTGGTTTAGACCTGGTTTAGACCAGGTTTAGACCTGGTTTAGACCTGGTTTAGACCTCTTGTAGAACTGTTTTAGTCCTGGTTTAGTCCTGTAACCTTCTCTGTACTCACATTGTCCTTCTGTTGTGGTCTGTAGTTGGATCCTTGCAGTAGAGCCTGGATCTGGGCAGGTCTCAGTCTGGAGCAGAGGCTCTGAGCCTTCTGCAGCTGCACACAGGGCTCCAGGGTCAACAGAGCCGTCGCCTGGACACAAACATACACAGATATAATATATACTAACATTATATAAATATACTAACATAACCAGTGTACTGAGGGCCAGAGGTAAAACACAGGTTACTAAATAGACAAATATTTAAAGCATTTTTAGACATGGATGTAATTACCCCAACAACCCTCTGTGTTTGCCCGCAAGCTCTGCCCCAGGGCAGCTGTGGCTACAATAACTTAAGTAGCTCACTACACCACGTCTGAGTTAACATTTATAGTAGGCTTTAAAATGACTTTGTAGATCTTATTTGCTGTAAAGTTCAGCAGCTCCATACAAAATAACACAACCCCAAAGACCAGAGAACATGAAGTCTTCACCTGTGTGATGAGGCCCAGGTGACAGTCTGCAGCCAGCTCCAGTCCCTGCCTCTCTGCCCACGCCTCTATGGGGCTCAGTCTGTGCCTCAGAGTCGCCCCCCAGTGGTGAGAGCACAAAGCTGCAGGCTCAGGCTGAGGGGCGAGCAGGCGGTTAAAGAGCCACGCACTGATGAAGTGAAAGAGCTGAGAGAAGAGCTGGATGGAGAGAGCAGCGTGGAGTTTACAACGACGAAAAAGAGACATGGACGTCATCAGGGTGTTCAGGACCAACTCTGAGATGAGAGAGAGAGGGAGGGAGGTCAGATTTGTGGTAAATAGCATATTACACGTAGACTGTAGAACCTAAAGTTACCGATTCCTTTGGGCAGAGCTCCGTGAGTCTGAGGCTCCAGGAGGAACGTGGGCAGATGCTTCATCAGCTCAGATTGAAGACAATCAACCAGAGATCTGAGAACAAAGAGGACAAAATAAACATGAATTTAGTCTTCTTCTGCTTTGTCTAGGGCCAGGTCGTGGAAGGAGCAGGAGCAGGGAGGCCCAGACTTCCCTCACCCCAGACATTTCCTCCAGCTCCTCCGGTGGGACCTCAAGGTGTTCTCAGGCCAGTTGAGAGACATAGTCCCTTCAACGTGTTCAGGGGCCTCCTCCCAGTGGGACATGATCACCTCCCCAGGGAGGAGTCCACGAGGCATTGGAACAGATGCCCTCCCCTCAGCTGCTCCTCTCCACATGGAGGAGCAGAGGCTCTACCCTGAGTTCCTCCTGTCCACTTGAGGCAAGAACTTTTTAGCACTCAATCTCATTCACTTACGCTTTTACTTATTCACAGTTACATGACTGTATGGATAGACAGTAAGTGATAACTCAATACACTGACAAAGATCAAGTTTTATACTAAAGGCTCAAAAAGCAACAGTTCCTAGTTTGTGAATTTCAACAGATAGTTGAATAATACTTTATTGACCCCAAACCCTCAAAAAACCGACTTAACCATGTTTCCTCTATACTAATACATTGTTAAAACTGTGAGCACACAAACAGCGGCTGCAGTTAGACTCTTGTGTCGTCTGTTACCTGTAGGCGTGGTGCAGGAGGCGGGACATCCCCCTCTGGCTCTGCTCTGTGATTGGCTGCAGCTCAGAGTCTTGTTTCAGGAAGTGGAGCAGCTCACAGCAGTTTGACATCCAGAAACACAGAGCCCCCAGCGAGCTCGGACGCCTCTGATGGACAAATACACAGTCAGCAGCTTTCACACACAATAAGACTTTATAGAGACACAGGGAGGGCATCTGACACACAGGGACATTTAGCTCTCTGCAGATGATAAGACCTAAAGAATCACCTATCCTCACCTGTATGACCCTCCTCATGCGCTCCACCATCTTGTCTGTGAGTGCGCTGACCCTTGACCCCTGATCTCTTCCCCCTGACCCTGTTTTGGGGCAGAGGAGGGAGCGGGCGGCTGCGTACAGGACGAACGCTGGAGACAGTTTAAAATGAACCGTGGAGCTGTTTGTGTAGTTTATCACCGCGCACAGAAATGAATCCTCCGCTGAAACAACAAAGAGCATGTCAGATCATAGTTATAACAAATTAACCATTAAAATGTGAATCAAGACGAGATGTTTTTAAAAGATCAATTTTTTATTTTCTGTTTTCTATGATGTCTGTTTAAGGTACTTGTGTACACCACCTTCAAGACTCTCAAGCTTTTTTATGTACTATGTACACAGACATGTGACAAACACAAGAGCTTTACACAACATTACATCACTCCACACTAACACACTACTGCAGCCACAGCTGCCCTGGGCCAGACTGACTGAAGTGAAGCTGCCAATCCTCGACTCGGCCCCTGTGCACACACACACACACACACACACACACACACACACACACACAGCACACACACACACACACACACACACAGACACACACACACACACACACACACACACACACACACACACACACACACACACACACACACACACACACACACACACACACACACACACACACACACACACACACACACACACACACACACACACACACACACACACACACACACACACACACACACACACACACACACACACACACACACACACACACACACACACACACACACACACACACACACACACACACACACACACACACACACACACACACACACACACACACACACACACACACACACACACACACACACACACACACAGACACACACACACACACACACACACACACACACACACACACACACACACACACACACACACACACACACACACACACACACACACACACACACACACACACACACACACACACACACACACACACACACACGCACATACATGCACACACACCCACCCACACACACCACACACACACACACACACACACAGACACACACAACACAATGTGGTAAAGTATCTTGCCTAAGGACACAATGGCAGAGTCAGTGTTTTAAATATACTCTGTGTGTGATGTAGAAGTAGAAGAGTAATGAACAATAATATCTCTGATGTATTATCAATGTTGGATCTGAATACACAAGAAGTCCAAGTCTCTGTCATTGCAGGACAGGGACAAGAATGAGTCCTGGCTTTCAATGTATGTCTAATAAACTGGACAGTAGACTCACACAAGTGCAGTGGGCAGTAATATGACCATGACCACTTAAGAGGAAGTGATCTGAACAAGTCTCTAAAAACCTTTTACAACATCACAGGTACAAACCTGGTGGATTCATACTCACTGTTGTCACTGAATTTCACTGTGATGGGCAAACATGGAGGATCTAAAATAAGAGGACCAAAAATCACATTATAATAAATCCAATACAACCTCATTATGATTATGTGTGTGTGTGTGTGTGTGTGTGTGTGTGTGTGTGTGTGTGTGTGTGTGTGTGTGTGTGTGTGTGTGTGTGTGTGTGTGTGTGTGTGTGTGTGTGTGTGTGTGTGTGTGTGTGTGTGTGTGTGTGTGTGTGTGTGTGTGTGTGTGTGTGTGTGTGTGTGTGTGTGTGTGTGTGCGTGTGTGTGTGTGTGTGTGTGTGTGCTGTGTGTGTGTGTGCTGTGTGTGTGTGTGTGTGTGTGTGTGTGTGTGTGTGTGTGTGTGTGTGTGTGTGTGTGTGTGTGTAAAAGTCCCAGTACCTCTGTGCTCGTCTTTTGTCTCTGCAGAGCTGCTTCTGTTTGGGGACATTTCAGTTGACCTGGATTTCAATGAAAAGAGACGATTTAAATAATAACTCGATTATTCTGTGTGTGTGATTGTCTCATAATGTGTAACAGATATAATCAGACTCACAGCGTCCCTCACAACACAATACAAACTACAATACAACACAATACATACAATCATGTCACAGGTTTGAGATAAATGTGATAATAAATCATTTTTAGCAAGTAGATTTGAAGAATATTTCTTTGTTAAAGAGGAGTTTATGCTTGAGCCTGTTCTATAGTTAAAATCTATGACACCTGTGGGTCAGTATGTTATAATTTACACATTTTAAATCTCAATATTGTTCTAAAACAAATTAATAAAAGAATCAAGTGTGCTGACTTCTGTATTAGAAAACTGTGGTGTTCAGTGGGAGCTGATGTGGCCGTAAACGACATGACAACGAAGTGGCGCATGCTGTAGGCGCCTCTCGTGGATAACTGCACATCACACTAGAGCAGGGAATTTTTACCTGGTCCTCGAAGGGTTGACCAGGATTTGTATTCACCCTGTGTGTGTGTCCACCTGCGATAATTCTGCCATTTATGGACTGATTGTCACCAAATCTGGTACATGGGTCAAGCCCTCGTGCCAGATGCCGCAAAAAAAGTTTGGTAATGATCCAAGGTCATTTGAGGTCACAGGGGTCAATTGAAAGGTCAAGTCATTATAAAGAATCGGCAATTTCTGCAACTTCTGAACCATCTGTGGCCTAAAATATTCACCCAATCATCACACAAGTTGGCACACGCATAACCAGGGTGCACTGGATGTTACAGGTTGAAACCGGTCAAGGTCACTTGGAGGTCAAGGTAACAAAGGTCAAAGGATGGAGCTCGAGCAACGGGAGTGTCTCAAAATCTCAGAAAAATTATCTATTTATAATTCTATGCATTTGTATAGTCAAATATTCATAGTTTTCCAGATCAGATAGTATGCCATTAAAATTCTAATTGGAACAAAAATAATTTCCATTTCTTGTTTTTCTGGTGATACACAACACACTGATCTACAGTCACACAACTAACACACACACAACTCATGAAGAATGACATTTTGGTTCCACACTAGTAAACACAGACATTCTCATGTGTGACCAACATCACACAATACATTGTGGATATAATGATCATGTGATATGGGCTGGACTCCTCATAAACTGCTTCTGTGGTGATGAACTGACACAGCGACGCCTCATGGGACCAGGTTGATGTCGCTGATTGCGCTTGTTTCATTTGTACTAAAAATGACAAGGTGATGCTGCTGAATCCCACATGTATCACTGATTAAGAAAATCAAACGAAGCACATATGTCCACGAGTTATCAGCAAAGCAGTGTCTTAAAAATAAGTGATTAAAGCTGACTCAAACATACACAACTCCAGCCCAACTTCAGAGGGTCAATGTGAAGAAACTACTATAACATAAAGCTTTAAAAAGTTGATTTTGCAGAATAGATCTGATTTAAACCACTTCCTCCACAAACGTAACATGAAATCCACCCTTTTTAATCACCAAAACAGTGAATATATCAAATGTTTTCTCTTTCACCAAACATGCATCAGAACTGTAGCACTGTCACAAAATAATTTAATAAAACATATGAAAAAATACTTGATACGCGATACATTCAAATTTAGGATCATGATAAATCAATACTTTAGCCCACTCTTCTCCACGTGTTGTGTTCACTGACCTGGTCTTGAGTTTCTTTTTGTCTTTTTTGGACAAACTTCTCCTGAAGTTTTGCATCACGCTGCTTTTTTGATCCGAACTGTTTTCCTGGTTATGGCAGAAACAAAGAGGGAGAGGAAAAGTGTTTTTATAGATCCAGTATTATCCTAAACTGACTTTTTTGAGACCTTAAAGCTGCACTGTGTAACTTTTCTGGTTCGTCTCCGGGTTATTGCTTTGACGGGAATGTTCTACAGTCCGGCATTAAATGTATCTTGCATTTATTTCATTACCAATGTTTATTCATTGCTCAGAATTATTTTCAAAAATCCATTCAATTCCTCTCATCTCATCTCTCACCTCTCCACAGATCTGACTTGTAACTTGGCCTATTAGTGCCACATGCTTGTTTCCATAAAAATAAGCAGGTGGCCAATATTTCAACAGAAAAGTTACATAGTGCACCTTTAACTGCGTTGTGTTATTTTAAACCTGTTTCCTTTCTCTAGTTGTTGATTCTTGTCTTACCTTCTCTCCTTTGTCCTTCTCTGTCTTCAGCACAAACCGTCCCTCTCTGTTGTTCCTGTTCCAGTTGAGTTGTGCCACCAGGGGGCGCTCCTCCGGCTCCAGTCTGCGCTCTACACAGCAAAACATACAACATAAAGACACTGTAGCTGATTTTTACCGTCTTAAAAACATGAAAAACAGAATAGTTCATTGTGAAGAGTTTGCAGTGCTCCAGAGTTCTTCCTCATTTATCTTATGCACTCAGAACATCCTCATTATTCACCACGATGAGTTTAGAAGAGCTTTACACAACTGTCAGAGACCAGAGCAGACTTTTGCCATCCTGGTAGAGCTAACAACAACTAGTATGCTAACAGTGCACCAAAGTTTTGCAGACAATCAACTTTATAATTAGATCCAAACCATCTCATTTTGAGATCTGCTTTTACAATACATCTCTAGTGAGGTAAAACAAACTTGACTTTACATGAAAAATATTAGGTACAGACACTTTAAACAGTAAATACACTATTCAATTAACTATTAAATAAGTAGATAACACAAAACATGTAAATAAAGTGGAATAAAGCATTTCACCTTTTCCTGCCTGTACTTCCCACAGGCAGAGGGCGCCGGAGAGCCTCTTGAGGTCAGGGCTGATCTTCTCAGACAGAAGATGGAGGAGGTGCTCCGTGGTCCAAACGCTCGAGACTCTCAGGCATTTGGTGGCGATGTTCTCCCCTGAGCTGTCCTCCAGGTAGAACCTCATCACACCATGAAACTCCAGGTTCTGAGGAGGAAAAACATGGAGTCAACCAAGAAGAAGTAACCTGGTTCATTCCAGACTGATGTGTGTAGTGCTCTGAACAGAGATCTACACATCAAGCTAACATGGTTCTCGTTTGGAACCAATGTTTTTTGTTTTTGTTTTTTGTTTTTTTAAAAAGGCAAAGAGACCATGTCAAATGGAGGAGTTCAAGTATCTCAGGGTCTTGTTCACAAGTGAGGGGAGGATGGAGAGTGAGATTGACAGGTGGATTGGTGCAGCGTCTGCAGTGATGTGATCGCTGTATTGGTGGAGGATTGGTGTATTGTGGTGAAGAGGAGCTGAGTCAAAAGGCGAAGCTCTCGATTACCATCAGTCTTTGTTCCTCCCCTCACCTATGGTCATGAGCTCTGGGTAATGACTGAAAGAACAAAAATGAGTTTCCTCTGCAGGGTGGCTGGGCGCTCCCTTAGAGATAGGGTGAGGAGCTCAGTCACACGGGAGGAGCTCAGAGTAGAGCCGCTGCTCCTCTACATCGAGAGGAGCCAGTTGAGGTGGTCTGTTCCAGATGCCCCCCGAACGTCTCCCTCGGGAGGTGTTCCGGGCATGTCCCACTGGGAGGAGGCCCCGGGGAAGACCCAGGACACACTGGAGGGACTATGTCTCTCAGCTGGCCTGGGAACACCTCGGGGTGAAGGAAGTCTAGGTGTCCCTGCTTTAGACTGCTGCCCCCGCGACTTGGCCCCGGATAAGTGGAAGAAAATGGATGGATGGGTTTAAAAAAAAACTTGCTGATTGGTCAAAGTGTCACAAAAAAATCTAACTTAAAGTTAAATTCAGTTAAGAAAAAATCACAGATTTCTGACCCTCCACAAATGCACAAAACTCTTCCCTCTACACTTTTTGGTTTACTAAAATCCACATGTGACATTTATAGTTTTGATGGTTTCAATGAGAAAGTGTAAACATATTGGAAAAATGGACTTTCATCACCTTTTAACCATCCTAATGCTCTTCTCTCATCATTACTTTGTGCTGACTTATATTTGGCTTTATTCATGTATGTTTGAGTTTCCTGTACTGTCCCAATTAAGGCCTCAGTGCTCAGAAAATTCCTGTTTTCACCTATCCCTTATCTAATACAAATCAGACTTTGGGTCAGGTTAAAATGCCTCACAGCCTTTCTTCAACAGTGAATGAAAATCTGCTGATTGAGACGGTGAAACTTCACTATGAACGTCCCTTTCTCCGTAAATCAAACAGTGTAAACAGTCTCACCTGATCTGGAGGGCTGATCTCAAACAGGTCCAGTCTGCTGCTGTTCCACTCATGGATCACTTTGGACAGTTCTTCACGTTTTCCATTTTCCTCCAGCATTTTAGACACAATTTTCTCTTTCCTCCACACAAATACGATCCTGTCCTCCTCTCCTCCGCTGGTCCGAGTGCATACTGCGATCCCTCTGTACTATACGTGTATTTTTACATCATTAACGACTTTGAGTCTGACCCCAATTAACCGGGTCAGTAACTGCGTGTTATGCACTGTTACATACAAGTCCCATGTGCTCTGTGCAGTGTGTGTACAGATCTGAGTCCTCGTTTAGTCCTGGTTTAGTCCTGGTGTAACCCTGGTTCAGTTCTGGTTTAACTCGGGTTTAGTCCTGGATTAGTTTGATTTAGTCCTGGTTTATCCCTGTTTTAGTCCTGGTTTAGTTCAGTTTAGTTCAGTTAAGTTCAGTTTAGTTCTGGTTTAACCCTGATTTAGTGCTGGTTTAGTTCTGATTTACTTCGGTTTAGTCCTGGTTTAGGCTCAGTTTTGTGCTGTTTTAGTCCTGGTTTAGTCCTGGCTTAACCCTGGTTTAGTCCTGGTTTGATCCCGGTTCAGTCCTGGTTTAGTCCTGGTTTAGGCTCAGTTTAGTTCTGGTTTACTTTTAGTTTAGTCCTGGTTTAACCCTGGTTTAGTTCTGGTTTAGACCTGGTTTAACCCTGGTTTAGTCCTGGTTTAATCCTGGTTTAGTTCTGGTTTAGTTCTGGTTTAGTCCTGGTTTAGTCCTGGTTTAGTCCTGGTTTAGACCTGGTTTAGTTCTGGTTTAGTTCTGGTTTAGACCTGGTTTAGACCTGGTTTAGCCCTGGTTTAGTTCTGGTTTAGTCCTGGTTTAGACCTGGTTTAGTTTTGGTTTAGACCTGGTTTAGTTCTGGTTTAGTCCTGGTTTAGTCCTGGTTTAGTTTTGGTTTAGTCCTGGTTTAGTCCTGGTTTAGTTTTGGTTTAGACCTGGTTTAGTCCTGGTTTAGTTTTGGTTTAGACCTGGTTTAGTCCTGGTTTAGTCCTGGTTTAGACCTGGTTTAGTCCTGGTTTAGTCCTGGTTTAGTCCTGGTTTAGTCCTGGTTTAGACCTGGTTTAGTTTCCTGGTTTAGACCTGGTTTAGACCTGGTTTAGTCCTGGTTTAGTCCTGGTTTAGACCTGGTTTAGTTTTGGTTTAGACCTGGTTTAGACCTGGTTTAGTCCTGGTTTAGTCCTGGTTTAGTCCTGGTTTAGTCCTGGTTTAGTCCTGGTTTAGACCTGGTTTAGTCCTGGTTTAGTTCTTGTTTAGACCTGGTTTAGTTTTGGTTTAGTCCTGGTTTAGTCCTGGTTTAGTTCTTGTTAGTCTCTGGTTCAGTCTTGGACTTGTTGTAGTTTGAATCTTGTTGTGTTCAGTATTAGCCTGGTGTCAGATCTTCTCTTCTCTCCCCTTCATTTCGTTGTATTTATTTGTATTTTCTTGGCGTTAGGTTAAACTGTGGGAAAGCGTGTGGTGTTTGGAGCAGTGACACAGATCTTCACTCATCAGAGCTGATGCGCCGCTCTGTTCAGATGTGGGACACTCTTTGTCTGAGCGCCTCAATACAACAGTACACAGAGAAGTACACAGACGAGTATACAGACGAGTACTATGGACACAGACAAAGGAACACTTATATCTGCTGTGTCTGGGGCTGGAATGTAGGAGGAGGAGGAGGAGTATTTGTAGTACTAGTACTAGTAGTAGTAGTGGTAGTGGTAATAGTTGTAGTAGTCGTTGTACTAGTTGCTGTAGTAGTAGTTATATTAGTAGTAGTAGTAGTTGTTGTTATTGTTGCTGTTGTATTCATTCTATAAGTTTTAATTGTGATAATTGTTGTAGTAATAGTAGTAGCGGTAGTAGTGGGGGTAGTAGAAGTAGGTAGTAGTAGTATCAGTAGTGGTGGTGATAGTTGTAGTAGTATTTGTATTAGTTGCTGTAGTAGTAGTCATATTAGAAGTAGTAGTAGTTGTTATTGTAGCTGTTGTAGTCATTCTATAAGCTTTAGTTGTGATAATTGTTGTAGTAATACTAGTAGTAGCAGTAGTAGTGGTGGTAGTAGTGGTGGTAGTATAGCACTAGTAGTAGTAGCAGATGTGGTGGTGCTAGTTGTAGTATTTGTACTAGTTGTTGTAGTAGTAGTCATATTAGAAATAGTAGTAGTTATTGTTGCTGCTGTAGTCATTCTGTAAATTTTAGTTGTGATAATTGTTGTAGTAATAGTAGTAGTAGCAGTATCAGTAGTGGTGGAGATAGTTGTAGTAGTACTTGTACTAGTTGTTGTAGTAGTAGTTATATTAGAAGTAGTAGTAGTTGTTATTGTAGCTGTTGTAGTCATTCTATAATTTTTAGTTGTGATAACTGTTGTAGTAATAGTAGTAGTAGCACTAGTAGTAGTAGTAGTAGTAGGTAGTAGTAGTATCAGTAGAGGTGGTATTAGTTGTAGTAGTACTTGTAATAGTTGCTGAAGTACTAGTCATATTAGAAGTAGTAGTAGCTGTTATTGTTGCTGTTGTAGTAATTTTATAAGTTTTAGTTGTGATAAATGTTGTAGTAATACAGTAATATAGTAGCAGTAGTAGTGGTGGTAGTAGTAGCAGATGTGGTGGTGATAGTTGTAGCAGTACTTATACTAGTTACTGCAGTAGTAGTCATATAGTTGTTGTTGTTGCTGTTGTAGTTATTCTATACGTTTTAGTTGTGATAATTGTTGTAGTAATAGTAGTAGTAGCAGCAGTAGTAGTGGTGGTAGTAGTAGTAGCACTAGTAGTAGTAGTGGTAGTGGTAGTGGTAACAGTTGTAGTCGCAGTTGTACTAGTTACTGCAGTAGTAGTCATATTAGAAGTAGTAGTTGTTATTGTTGCTGTTGTAGTTATTCTATAAGTTTTAGTTGTGATAATTGCTGTAGTAATACTAGTAGTAGCAGTAGTAGTGGTGGTAGTAGTAGTAGTAGGTAGTAGTACTAGTAGTGGTGATAGTAGTAGTGGCCATATTAGAAGTAGTAGTAGTTGTTGTTGTAGTAATAATTCTGTAAGTTTTAGTTGTGATAATTGCTGTAGTAATAGTAGTAGTAGTAGTAGTAGTGGTGGTGACAATTGTAGTAGTACTTGTACTACTTGCTGTAGTAGTCGTCATATTAGAAGTAGTAGTAGTTGTTATTGTAGCTGTTGTAGATAATTCTATGAGTTTTAGTTGTAATAATTGTTGTAGTAATAGTAGTAGTAGTTTAGTAGTAGTGGTGGTAGTAATAGCAGTAGTAGTAGTAGTAGTGGTAGTGGTAGTGGTGGTGGTGATAGCTGTAGTTGCTATAGTAGTAGTAGTAGTAGTAGAAGTAATAGTAATAGTTCTAGTCCTGACCAAGCCTAGCAACAAGATCATAGGTCAAATGCAAAAAGGACTCATTTTCCTACAGGAATATTAAAGTGTACCTTAGTTGTTGTTGTAGTTGTACTAATAGTAGTAATAGTAGTGGTAGTAATAGTAATAGTATTTGTAATAGTAGAAACAAACAATTATAAGATAGTAGTAGTAGCAGATGTACTATACAGTAGAAGTGAATGGCAACAATAACAATAACAACTGATTTATAAAAAATTAAATACTTAAACAGAACATAATTATTATTTTCATTTATTTAAAAGTTTCAGAGTTTTAAGGTCAGAAACGAGCCCCTGCCTGAATCTGCAGGAGTTGGTAAAAACATGAGAGAGTGAAATGTAACTTCATGATTTCTGATTCTAAAACAGTACAACGTGGTAAACAACAATAATATTTGGTCCCTTTACTACTGCGAGTTAGAGCCAGTGTATATAAAATAAGGTTTCAAGCGTTAGCAGTTGGTCCCTCACATCTTTCCCATTGCGAGATAGGGCCAGTGCCGTGTGGATGTACATTAAAGCCTGTAAAATAGGGTTAAGAGTATAAATGCTGTATGTAAAATGGTGTGAATAGCATTAGTACTTGGTCCCACTCATCTTTCCCTTTATGAGACTGTGCCCCGGAGTAAGTGAATATGAAATGATGTGAAGAGTGTTCGCTGTTGATCCCGGACATTATTTGCATTGCGAGACAGGGCCAGGTCTTTGTGGAGATGGGGCCAGTCCCTCGTTGTAAATGAGTGCATATACTGTAAAATGGCGTGTACAGGTTAACAGTTGATCCCGGACAGGAGGCGGTAGATGGACGGTCGGTCGATGGGACTCTGGCAGCAGTGAGAGAACAGGACAGAGCCGTGTTCGTCCAGCACAAAGTCTCCTCCCAGCTGAAGAAAAAGAAAAGGAGGATTCAGGATATAGCGCTTTTCCAAACGCTTAAGTCGCTTTACAGTTTCATGCTTTAATCATTCACTCCACACTCAGTGGTAAATAATTAATGTGCTGTGGATGCAATTTTTGGGGCTCAATATTTATAGTGGTACTTTTTTTTGTACTACAGGAGAACAAGAGTTTTTGTCACTGGCGCCCCCCTGTGGCATTTGGTATTTTGAGTGGTCTCCCATCCAAGTACTGACCAGGCCCAGTCCTGCTGAGCTTCTGAGTCAAAGAGGTTTGCCCAATTAATCATGACAGGACAGGAATTATGAGTGAAAAAAAATACATAGCACATTCAGATGGCCGATATCCAAAAGCTTAAATTACATTTCGGTGTAACATATTTTAAACATTTTATTTATAAATAAAAGCTTTTGGACATCACCTATCTACCTTTTAATTGCTGTTCCTTGCATTTCCACCTCTACAAGAACTTTGGTGTGTATTTTCTGTTTCATTTGTTGAAGAAACGTGATTGAGATTATGAACACATGGAGGTGAAGACTGAGGATAGTCCTTCATTTGTGCTGTAATAAAGACAGGGTTCATTTCTCTTATTTCATTATTTTAAGAGTACTTTTATTATTTTAAAGATAATCTTTTGATTGGGGGTCCATCATCTGCTTGTTTCTGTGGAGATGTCATTGCTCTGCCTGGAATGTTCCACAGTGTGACATTAAACAGCTCTACCTTACTTTTTTCTTTTTTTTTTAAATACAGGTACCTAGAAAAACAGACATTCTGACTTTGAGCGGAGTCACCTCTACACAGATCTGACCTGTAACTTGGTCTGGTTTGGTCTCCGTGAAGATAGAAAGATTTAAAGTCATACTGTGAAACATTCCAGACAAATCAACAACATCTTCATGAAAAGCACTTGATGGACCCTCCACCAAAGTTACATACTGCACCTATTAAACTGTTTTGGGGTTTTTTTGTGTTGTTTTTTTTTTTTTTTCCTGCTCTATTCCAAGTTAAGGTGTATTTCTTCTACCCAGTCCCTCATCAGAAACCCTGCAGGGAGGCCTCCTGAGCAAGTTGCACATAAACTATATATGTTTGATTAGTTTATTATCCACATATACGTGGCTGGTACTGTGTGCAATAGTGTTATACTGTTGTGTGAGTGAGTACCTGGAACATGTCGTCTTCAATAGTGGGCAGTTCTTTGGGGAACTGTTGGTCTTGAGCCACATATTCTCCATAAACCAACATGTTTCTGAAGTTCAGCACCTTCCACAGGGACGAGCCCAGACTGAACGCGATGTACAGCTGAAATATAACAGGTCACTTTAATGGACAGAAGATGTGATGTGTGGTTAATCACGCTGGCCGATCCGTTCTTCTCACCTGTCTCTGAGGGTCCAGCAGCATGTCATAAGTACAGCCCGTCTCGGAGATCCAGTGAGCCGCTCCCTCCAGACATCCAAAAGAAACCACCACCACACGCACGCCCTGAGACTCCAGAAGATTCTACACCAGGACCAGGACAGGAGAATAGGACACTGTTAGAGCAGCTTCTACAGGACAGGACATGGCACAGACAGTTAGAGCACACAGCAAAAACTGGAGGGATAAAATTTCAGGGTAAAATATTTCAGAGTTGTTTTTAACACAAAAAGAGTTATTTTAACTATTTGAAAGTTAAATGGGGGTTCGAGTTGTGGTTATTTGCCAACTTCCCCCTTTTTTTTTTTACAAACTTAACAAAATACATGGCCATCATGTACAATTTGTTTTATGATTAAATAAATCAGCATTACAATTCTAATCAGTAAGAGCTATATTTTATTTAAACATGCTGAACTTCTCTTAGTGTTGATGTGTCTCCTCCCACCCACCACTTCAAACTCCCACAAGAGAAGACCAGTTTGAACCAGTTTTGGACATAATTTAATCTCAAATTCATTCAAATAAAGTGTAAAAATAACACATCTCTGTGTGTTGTTTAGCTAAATCAGGACTCTTGATTTTGGGGTTAAACAGGAACTTTGGTCCAGTGTTACTTAATTAACATTTCCAAAAATGTTAAATAATTAATAGATTGGACTTGTATAAACCCTGAGAAAATGTCCAAATTGATTCTGTGAGAGTCAATTTTCACACTCCACTTGTTGCTCTGAAGATTCTACACGGGGACAGGAGAATAGAACACTGTTAGAGCAGGTTCTACAGGACATGAACACTTTAGACACCAGTTCACTTATACAATTGTGATTGACTAAAATCAGATTAAACAGATTGACTCAAAACTACATCAGCCTCACCTCCGTCAGTCTGCCCCAGGACAGCTGCGGCTACAGGTTTTCTAGTTTTCGATGACATCACAGCTTTCTATAGGCCAATAATATCTAAAACAGATAAGGGGCAGCTAAATTTCTATTGTTATAATGCAGATTTTTGTTGTAATTCAGTGAGTTCTTGAGTCTAGTCATTGATGGAAATTATCAGGTTCAGTATTTGTGTATTTATTTTTTGGATATTTCATCATAAAGTACAGTGTAATCAATAGGAAAAACTGGCTCTGCTCTGGCTCTGCTCTGGCTCTGGCTCTGGTTCTGGCTCTGGTTCTGCTCTGGTTCTGCTCTGGTTCTGCTCTGGCTCTGCTCTGGCTCTGCTCTGGCTCTGCTCTGGCTCTGCTCTGGCTCTGCTGTGAAATGCTTTGGGTGTTTTGGTGGTCAGTGGCTCAGTGTGTCAGCCACATCTAAATGTATCGCTCCCAGGGCAGGTGCGGCTACAGTGACAGTCACCACTCCACAGTGTGAGAAAACTCCTGTGATGATTTTAACCATGACTCTGGTCCTGACCTGGTTCTTGTGCAGCTCCTTGAGGATGCCGGCGACAAAACAAACAGGCAAACTGTCGGATCAGAACCAGCAGCAGCTTCTGGTCCTTCTGCAGATAATCCCCGAGCATCACCTCCCTGTGCACCAAAGAACACATGTCACTCATACAACTCCCATAATGCACCTGTCCTGTCAGAGCAGAGTGACCCACCGTCCAGAGCGGGCGCAGGTGAGGGGCAGGTGAGGGGAGATGGACGAAGGGTGTCTGTGCTCCGTCTCAGGGTCAGGCTGGAGGTCCTGGTCCAACCTCTGGAGGAAACTGTCCCACTGCTCCTGTGTGTGTCACCATAGAAACAATATAACAATAATAATAATAATAATAATAATACAGAATGTCAGGATATGTACAATATAATAATAATAATGACACAACAGGAGCAGGAGAGACAGGCAGTGACTCAGGGTTAAACACAGGTGTGAGGAGATAGATCAGGAAACATCTCACCTCCAGATGTTGAAAGGAGCGAAGAGCTTCAGTTAGTTCTGCACAGCTGTGAAAGAGAACATCTGAATCAGAGACAGACGCAGCAGACTCACTGAAGTTTAGTTTCCTCTTACCTCTGTGAATAAAACTATTGTGATATGAAGTGATTTGAACATTTGTGTTTCTGTGGGTCTTTGGGTCAGTGTGACATCAACAGTGGAGGATAAATGGATAATTGACATTGACTTCTTTTGAATAAGCTTCAAATACAATGACATAACATCAGTGACGGTCAGAACACAAAAGATTTGTGTTACCTTGAAAAAGTTTAGTGAGGTCCTTCTCATTACATCCTCTGGAGGGCGCCGTAGGAGGCACACTTTGGCAGAAATACTTTTTAACATTTTCTGATCTTATTTTTTTTTCTTTGGACCACAGTGTTCACAAAAGTTGCTGTCCTTTACATTTATTTGAGTCTCTAATAACCACTGGTGTGAGTTACTTTTACATTTGTTGATTTAAAGTAGGTGGCCGTGGCGTACCCTCTTCCAGTAATGTCACGCACCGCAACTGTTGCATTAACTGCACTTTATGGTAGTGGGGATTGGATCAGTTGGTGTATTTTGTATTTTTACTCACTCAGAGTGACTTTTCCACAGATCTTCAGCCTCCTCAATGGTCTTCACTGACAGACTGTATACACACAAGTTTAATATTTAACTATAATATTTATAATGTCACACACACAGACTATATACACACACAAGTTTAATATTTAACTGTAACATTCATAATGTCAGACACACACAGTGTGTGTTTTGTTTTCACCTCTTGTAGAGTTGAGCTGCAGAGTCCATGAGTCCGAGCAGAGACTGTTTTTGTTCAATCCGGATCTTCAGTCTGATGTAATCCTGAAGGGAACCTGGACACAGGATTGCATATGGTGCAATAACTACATCATGTGTTGTGTCTTTGAGCAAGACATGAGTGTGCAAAAGTATGAGACTATAATTAAGGAGGAGGGCACGTCAGAATTCTATGGTGAAATTTGCTGTTACAGTAGCTTTTAAAAGGGCCCGTATTACTCTGTTTTTGATTATAATGTAGTTTCCTCATCACAAACAAACCATTCACACGTTAAACACACAAACCTGCACATTTAGGCTGAGTTCTTTTCTCAGACAGAAAACACTCCAACAGAGTTCCACCTTGTGATGTCACATGGTAAGACAGGAAATGCTCCACTGTGTTTTTAAACTCCAAACACTTTCACAAGAATCATTTGGATCATTTCAACTCAGGAATTTCCAGTCTATTGAACTAAAGGCGCCGTTCACTTGAAAAGTACCACTAAATGACATCACAAGGAGGGACAGAGCATTTTTGAGCTTTGGAGATGTAGACAGAGTAATAATAAAGAGTTATTCAAGAGTGTAAATGAAACAAAACACAACTCCAGATCTGTTTTTGATGAGGAAATATTATAGTCAGTTTTGTGTCATATCGGTTTACACATCTGTTAGTCATTAGATTAGTATGACACGTGTGTGGAGCCATCTCTTATTAACAGTTCAACATTTATGGACTGTAATTTGTTTTAAATGTTCTAATGTAAATAAAGAAAGATTTAATTATATTTAGGTGTGGCAAGAGCAGCTGATCTGGACCATGTGATCTGTGGCCCAAATGTTTAGCCAAAAGTGTCACATGACCTCCTCAATCTGGTCACATGATCACTCAGCATTTCAAAATAATAAAGTAAACCCCAGATTTATCACCAGAATAAAGGAGAAAGAAGTAGAATTATTAGAATGATTCAAAAATATAATTTACTAAGTTTTAATAAGTTTAATACGTTTTTTTTTTTTTTTTTTGTTTGTTTTTTACTTTTCTGCTCTAATATCAAAAGAAAATGCAAAAAAAAAAAATAAAATAAAATAAAATCAATTGTTTAAAATGGGAAAAAGTATAAATATAGCGTTTAGACTTTATTTAGTATTTTGTCCCTGAGATTTGTTTGACAGGCTTAAACTAACATTTCCCAACCCCCAAACTTCATTACACCCAAACATGTGTCTGTTTCTTCACTTCTTTCTGTAAAAAAACTCTTACCTTCTTTGCTTTGTTTCTCTGCCAGCTCCAGGAGACATTTCCCTTGGTCAATAAAAGTTTTCAGAGCGTTTAGGCACAAATCTGAGCTGTTCTTCACGTCCTTTGGCTCTGCAGATTCCTCCATGGCTGTAATTGTGTCTGTAAAATGTGCAAAAGAGGCAGGGCCAGTCCAGTGCCCTCAGACAACCCCAGATCTGAGGCAAAGTCTAAACCTGGACCAAAACAAGTCCACAAAAAAAAGTAATGAGGAGTCAAACGTGGAAATGCAAGCTCAAATTGTGGTTTACAAATGCAGGCGTGATTACTTAAAGTAGTTTTGGATTTGTTGTTCTTGGAAAAACTAGTAAAATTCCAATGCATCGAGTGGATAAAGTTTAGTTCCTGTTTCCTATTTCTACAGAGGCCCTGAGAGGACAAACTGTGTCAAAGGAGGAGCTTGTGGACTCAAAGTTTAGGCTCCTGTGAAATGTTTCTGTTGTTGTTGTCAGCCAAAAATTGTACTTAAGGAAGTGTAATGTTGCTTCAAAATAATATTTTTCAAGTAGAAGTACAAAGTAGTGGTCCAAGAAAATACTTAAGTAAGAGTACTAAGTATTTGGGAAAGAACTGCTCAAGTAAGAGTAACTTAAAGAGTAACTGGATATTTGAAGTTAAATGGTTGGGTTGCATTGTGTGTCTTTTTGGGGGAGGGTGCGTCAAATGCTTTTCATCATGTAGATGTTACTTCTTTGTCTGGAATGTTTCACAGTTTGGTGTTAAACTAGTGTGACAGTCCTAGTTTTGAGGCAGTGTCCCCTGTCCCAGCAGATTTATCCAAAACCAGTGATTTGTCCCAATTTTATACAAGAAATGGCCCAGGTGTCCCTATTTTTGACCAATCTGATCCCTGCCAACAGTAAAGAGAGACATAAACTGACATTTGTTTAGGTAAAATCACCAAAACACAAAGAAAATGTGACTATACTGCCTCACATTAGTGCCGAGTGCAGAACAGTTTTCATTAATTCGTTTTACAATTTTATTGTCAACCAACAAAACCAGGGATGTCTCAGTTTTTTATTTTGCCAATCTGGTCACCCTACATTACACCTTTCTATCTTCATGGAGACCAAACCAGACCAGGTCAGATCGTACAGGTCAGATCTGTGGAGAAGGACCCCATTCACAGTTAGAATGCCTGTTTGTTTTGTTAACTATTTTTGAGCTATATATATAACTTTATTTACAGACTCAGGGTCCAAGCCGTACACAGATAGACACACACCCACAATACACTACATTCATATATAAACCCTCCACGCACACACACACACACACACACACACACACACACACACACTCTACTCCAATGTCAGTGAGGGAAAGCACCAGTTTCTTTGCTTTTAAGGAGCATGTAAACTGTTGTTGAATGACATATAAACATGTTGTACATGTCATGCATAAGCTAAAATGTGGAAATGTCAAATATGAATTTTATTGACTCAAGTGCCTTGCTAAAAGTGCAATAAGAATCACTGCAATATATGGATATGTGCAATACAGGTCAGTCACTCTGTCTTATTTGTTGTCATTAAATGTATATACAGTTGTGGACAAAAATGTTGGTAACCCTCTGGCAATAAAAGAAAAATCAACAATAATCACTGAGATAACTTGAAACTGAGAAAAGCAATAATAAATAAAAAAAATACTGAAAATTGTCCAACAAAAATCAAACATTGCTTTTCACCTGTGGTTCAACAGAATTATTAGAAAAAACAAAATAATGAAACTGGCCTGGACAAAAATGATGGTTCCCTTAATGTAATAATTTACACAACCTTTTGAGGCAAACTCTGCAAACAAATGATTTCTGTAACTGTCAATGAGACTTCTGCTCTGGTCAACTGGTATTTTGACCCATTTCTCGTGAGGAAACTGTTCTAGTTGTCTTAGGTTTGAAGGTTCCTTCTCCAGACGCATGTTTCAGCTCCTTTCACAGATGTTCAGTAGGACTGAGATCTGGGCTCACAGAAGAACACTCCAGAACAGTCCAGTGTTTTGTACTTAGTCATTCTTGTGTGTTTTTAGCTGTGTGTTTTGGGTCATTATCATGTTGGAAGACCCATGACCTAAGACCAAGCTTTCTGACACTAGGCAACACATTTTGGTCCAAAACACCTTGATAGTTTTGAGATTTCATTGTACCTTGTACAGATTCAAGACGCCCTGTGGCAGATGCAGCAAAACAGCCCCAGAACAAAACCAAACCTCCTCCGTGTTTCACAGTAGGGCAGTGTTCTTTTCTTGGGCTGCTTCATTTTTGCGTCTGTGAACATAGAGCTGATGTGTCTTGCCAAAGAGCTCTAGTTTTGTCTCATCTGTCCAAAGAACATCCTCCCAGAAGCTTTGTGGTTTGTCAGTATGCATTGTGGCAAATTCCAGTCTCACTTTGTATGATTTTCTCTCAGCAGTGGTGTCCTCACATGAAGTCCACTTTATCTCAAACACTGATGGATGGTGTGATCTGACACTGATGTACTTTGACCTTGAACTTCACATTTTATTTGTTTGTAGGTTGTTCTGGGCTCTTTGATTCCATTCATATCCATCTCTTCAATTTGTCAAATTTTCCTCTTGTCCAGGGAGGTTGGCTTCAGTCCTGTGGATCTTAAACTTGTGAAGAACATGTGTAACTGTAATCACAGGAACATCAAGCTGCTTGGAGATGGTCTTATTGTCTTTATCTTTATCCTGTTTGTCTATTATTTTCTTTCTAGTCTCCTGACACAGTTCTCTTCTTCTCTTTCTCTGTTCCATGTTCTGTGTTGTGTCCATCACGTCTCCAAACACAATGACACATGTCCCACTTTAAACAGACAGACTGACTGAGGACAAGTTTGAAGAACCTGTGATGCAGATTAGAGACACACTGAAGTTTAACATGTTCCTATTGTTCAGTTACTTACAATCTTTTCTAGGGGAACCATCATTTTTGTCCAGGCCAGTTTCATTAGTTTTTTTTTGTTTTTTTTTTTTTTTTTATAATTCTGTTGAACAACAATTCAAAAACAGTGTCTGATTTTCAGTTATTTCAGTGAAAATTGTTGATTTTTCTTTCATTACCAGAGGGGTACCAACAATTTTGTCCATGACTGTACATTTATTTATTTACTTTGTGCAATATAGGGTTATGTGAAATAGAATTTGGTGCAATATGAGTACAATATAAGGGCATGTGCAATACAAGTCTGTCTTATTTAACATGTGGTTGTTAAATGCTGGTATCCACATGACACTTGGATTTTGTTTTTATCTTTGTTCACTTGTCTAACAGTGTTTGTACAGTGTGTGTACAGTGTGTGTACAGTGTGTGTACAGTGTGTGTACAGTGTGTGTACAGTGTTTGTACAGTGTGTGTACAGTGTGTGTACAGTGTGTGTACAGTGTGTGTACAGTGTGTACAGTGTGTGTACAGTGTGTGTACAGTGTGTGTACAGTGTGTGCACAGTGTGTGTACAGTGTGTACAGTGTATGTACAGTGTGTGTACAGTGTGTGTGTACAGTGTGTGTACAGTGTTTGTACAGTGTGTGTACAGTGTGTGTACAGTGTTTGTACAGTGTTTGTACAGTGTGTGTACAGTGTTGTACAGTGTGTGTACAGTGTGTGTACAGTGTTTGTACAGTGTGTGTACAGTGTGTGTACAGTGTGTGTACAGTGTGTACAGTGTTTGTACAGTGTTTGTACAGTGTGTGTACAGTGTGTGTACAGTGTTGTACAGTGTGTGTGTGTACAGTGTGTGTACAGTGTGTGTACAGTGTGTGTACAGTGTTTGTACAGTGTGTGTACAGTGTGTGTACAGTGTGTGTATAGTGTGTGTACAGTGTGTGTACAGTGTGTGTACAGTGTGTGTATGCTTTAACAGCAGCCTGCTGGGGGTCTGCACACTGTCATATTTATACTGCATCTGTCTGAATGTTCACTCATAGGCATTGTTCTCTCTTTTCTTAAATAAATACATTTGTGCAAACATACACTGGGGAGGAGGGAGGTTAAGTGTCAAAGGCACAAAGGCAGCATTCTTCTGTGGTCAGTGGATTTGACCACTTTACCAACGATCATTTTATGTCAGAAGTGGAATTTGGACCACTGGCCCTCAGGTCTGGGGACAAGCACACTTTGGGCCCGACCTTGCCCCCAGCAAGCACTGGCACTGGCATTAAGGAGGAGACGTGTCCATGTGGGGCTGTACTTCGCTGCTGGAGGCTACAGTGGGACAGTACAAGTACATATATGGTGACGGCATCTGAAACAATCTGTGATGCTGTGGCATTTAAAAGCACTGCCCATGCGGGTAATGTCTGTAATCTTTGCCTCATTATCAGGCAGCAAAGTGGAGTGTGGGAAAAAGTTATATGTGACAATAAAAAAAAAACAGCTTCGGAGCAGCGCGATGCAAGTCCACACCAGCAGAGGCACCAGGAATATAGAATTTTTCGTGGGCCATGACAGAACTGACTTGGTTTGTGTTCCAAACACTTCGCGCGCACGTGGCACACCGCTGTAAGCCCGTGCACCGCACACACGTCAACCTTTTATAGTTTCCTCTGTGTTCGTTTAACACCAGTGTCTGTCACATGTGCTCCCCTTCCAACAGCAGACCCACTGCTTTCTCGCTCCCACTCACGCCTGTCCTGGCAGTCTGTTCCCGCGGACTCACATCTCACTGGTGTCCACTGCATTTGATCCCACACAGGTAGAAGTCTCGTGGATTATGGAATACATTTATTGTCATATAAATGTTTCTAATGTTACCTCTTTGTGCACAGACATGATACGTGTGTCTGCTCCGCTGTCACAGCCCCAAGCTGTCAGTGAATGCACTGATCCCTGTCAGAGTGCAGCTGCGAGAATGTGAAGAAATCGACATTGCAGCATTTGGAGTGCAGGCAGGGTAAGAAAACAGACTTTAGGACATCACTGTAAACGGCCTCATGTGAATGAGCAGCTTTTGTACAGATTCAGATCAAACCAAACTACAGAGCAGAGCTGAGTCGATACAGGGAGCGGGCGAGGGGCTGTGCTCTGCTGCGGGAGGGCATCCGGACAACTCCTGCACACCACAAACATGTTATGAATGTTAAGCATTTATCATCCTAATATATTTCCAAATAAAAGTGGACTCATTTCATATTTATTTTTATAATTGTGGCAATTCACTGAACGTGTAACCCAGTAGAGAAAACGTGCCATATTTCTTTTATTTAAATGCACTCATTTTATTTTGAAAACGTTTATTTTGGTAAGAGGAAGTGTGACTCTCTTGCTTTCTGTTAACTTCCTGTTTGTCAGTCACGTTGGGTGATAATGACCTTCTTATTCGTTGAGAGTTATTAAGAGTTATATTAGTTTTCATTCTTTTACGCTCTGGACGCTCATGTGTGTGATGATCACTTTTATTTTTGCTAAGATAAACGATCATTCTCGGTGAGTGCATGTAAATATCATTTAATGTAAATGTGGTAGATTAGATGCTAACTGGGAAATGTTTATATGCTATTTTAAGTTGATTCCAAGCGTGAACCTGAGGGGCCGTGACGGTGTCTGTCCATGTTCATGCAAACACATGGTCTTGGTGAGTCTACACGTGTTTACTGATCTAATCTGGTGAAAAACATGCTAGCACGAGGCTAATCGCGATGCTAACTCTAATCGCGAGTGATAAACTACTACTTGAAACCAATGTAAAACCAGTTTGTACTTGTTTTATTGTCATTTAAAGCGAGGTTTAAGTTGACAACAAAGGTTTAACTGGAAATGTGAACGACCTGGCAAAAACATCAGAATTGAGCGTTAAGCCCTGCAGTCTGAACAGAGACTAAATCCATTCAATTCTTCATCCTCGGTGTCACTTCTGAACAACTCCACGACCTCCGGAGGGAAACAGAGCGCCGCTTCCTCTTCTGTGTCGCTGTCGTCAGACTCAGCATCAGTTCCAGTTGGAATTATTCAGGTCTTTTTTAAATTTTTTATTTTTCTTAAGGACAACAGAATATAACATTGAAAAAAATACAATGATCAACATTTAACAGTTTCAACAATCAGCAAGACAAAAACGTAAAGCAACACCCACAACAAATACAAAACAACAACAACAACAAAAAGCCTCCATTTCCCCCCGACCACAAACATCAACACAAATCTGACCAAATTAAACAAAAGTCATGTGGTAGTGCAACATAAACACACCACTAGGCCTCCGTACATCCACACACCGCGGCCAGTTCACAACTGAAACTCCTTTTCTCTCTTTTTCTTTTTTTTCCCCCCTCTCCCATTTTTAAATTAAAAAAAAAAAAAAGAATGTCCCAATACTTAAACCCATATTATTTTCACCATCATCATTTCCTTTAATAATTTTTGTCATTGTTTACAAACTCAAATCAGAATTTTAAAGGCATTTTATTCCCATTTTTAAATACATTTTTAGTCCCAATACTTAAACTGATATTATTTCCACCAGGATCATTTTCTCTCATAATTTTTTGTCATTTTTTACAAACTCAAATCATAATTTTAAAGGCTTTTTTTCCCCATTTTTAAATATATTTTTAGTCATCCTTTTCCTTCCTCGTCTTTCACTGTCCGTCACAATCGCTGTTCTTTTATGGACGGTTTTGGTGTCGCTGAAGTCCAGAAGGAGCAAATCTCCATTCAAATACTGAATCCACCGATGGGGCGACTCATGGGGGAAAAGTCCAGGGCCATTTTTTTTGGTCCCAGTCGGTCCCTGACAGAACACCGGGTCTGAACACAGAACATGTCTCTGTCTCCTCAAATAAGTTTAAATAGAATGATTATTTGAAGTGACTCTTGTGTTGTTGTTGTTTTTGTGCAGGGAGCTCAGACCTGACTGCATACACCAGAGCGTTCGAGAGGTTGTACCCGGCTCTGTGCTACACCAGGCGTGACAACTACATATAAACACCAATTTTATTATTATTATAATTTAAATAATACAGATTATTATATTTAATTATTTTATTGATATTGAATGATATTTGTTTGCTGAAAATAAAAAAATGTTAAAAGGAGCTGTGTGGTTTCCTTTGAGTCTCCAGGTTCAAAGCTCAAATCCAGTGTGTTTAAACCTAAAAGTGAAACTCTCTCTGATGTGAACGTTTCTCCCTAAACCCCAGAACCTGCAGCTGATCCTGAGTTAGTGCTAGTGCAGCCTCTGCAGCTCAGGGAAGAGGGAAGTCTGCAGGTTCTGATCTCCACATGAGACGTGAACACAAACTGAGACTGAGACTGAAAATGAAAATTCACTATTTTCTGTTCTAAACATTCATAAATTCATATTTAATATTCATATTTAATTTGAGAAGTAAAAAAAACATTTTAATTTGATTTAATTGAAGTCTTTAAATGAGAAATGCAGGTCCAACTTGAAAAAAACAATAAAACAGACACAAGGATCAACTTCAAGACTTTTATTAAAATGTTTCATTTTCTTCAACAGCAGCAGCAAAAAACCTTTAAACGTAAACAAATATATAGAATAATGAAATGAAATTTACATTTTCATTAGTCATTGAATCTATTTGCATTTTAATTAATATATTTTAATTATATTTGTTAATTTACCTTTTACAGATGAACTTACATTGTTTAAAATTTTAGCCGATTTAACGTTTTACTAATTAATTTTTATTCTTAAATATCTATGAATTAATTATTATTTTATATATTATTACAAAACAATCTGAAGAGCCGCTTGGGACCCAAAAGAGCCAGCTGCTTTTAGTGAGCCGAGCCAAAAGAGCCGGTTCTCTAAAAAGAACTGAATCCCCATCATCACTAGTGTGCAGAATGTGATGTAAAAATTTCCATTAGTCCGACCTACTGTCTGTAAATATGACGTAAAGACGCAGAAGAACAATAAATGTTGCTTAAATAAACCCAATTTAAAATCCACCGGAGCCAAACCTAAGTTTTTTAAACAATTCAAGATTTATAGTGAATTTTTACATCACTAAATATATCTGTGATTATATCGGCAGCTCCAACTCCCATTATATCGGTTTCATATCAGCCAAAACAACATCCATATCGGTCGGGCTCTACTTGTTATAATTAATCCTCTTAAATCATGCAATCAGATGCAGTACTTCCTCAGACATGCTTCCACTCGACTTGCTCCTCTCACTGTGCTTCAGGTCCAAATGTTTCAGGTGACTGTACTTCGGAGCAGGGCAAAGGTTCTCTGAATTCATTTTGACGGTGGTGTGATAGTGCGAGGAAAATGTGGTTCTAAAATTTACTGAAGTGAATCCATAAAACAACAAGCACAATCAGAGACAGTAACCAGGTCCCATGAGGCGTCGGTGGGTCAGTTCATCAACACAGAAGCAGTTTATGAGGAGTCCAGCCCATATCACATGATCATTATCTCCACAATACAATGTGTGTATGTGTACAGGCCCATGAACATGTGTGTGATGTTGGTCACACATGACAATGTCTGTGTTTACTAGTGTGGAACCAAAATGGCATGAGTTGTGTGTATGTTAGTTGTGTGACTGTAGATCAGTGTGTTGTGTATCACCAGAAAAACAAGAAATGGAAATAATTTTTGTTCCAATTAGAATTTTAACGGCTACACTGAAAGAGAAAGGAACTGTTCAAATTAGTGATTATCTGGAAAACTCTTCATATCTGACTGTACAAGTGCTTACAATTATAAATAGATCATCATTTTTCTGAGATTTTGAGACACTCCTGTCGCTCGAGCTCCGTCCTTCACGGAGTTATGACCAAAAACACATATTTGACCTCACGTGACCTTGACCGGTTTCAACCTGTAACATTCTGTGTGTCAACTTGTGTGAGGAGTGGGTGAATATTTTAGGCCACAGATGGTTCAGAAATGGATGATCCTTTATAATGACCTCAAATGACCTCAGATCGAAACTTTTTTTTGTGGCATCGAGTGCAGAGGCTTGACCCACCAACAAAATATGGTGAAAATCAGTCCATGAATGGAAGAATTATTGTGAGTGGACACACACACACTTACACACACACACATTTACACACACAGCTACACACACATAAAAAATTTAAAATAAACTACAGTGATGCAAGGTCCTTATAGTTAAAATACATAATATACTATAAAACCACTTGTAATTGACTAAATGTAAGGTGGAGCTGTTTAATGTCACACTGTGGAACATTCTAGGCAGTTCAATGACATTTGAAAGGAGAAAAGCAAGTGGCAGATCTTATCTTCAAAGGACACAAAAAAGAGACAAACTAAATCATGTGAAGGAGCAGAGCAAGAAACACAAATGTTCAAATCATTTTATATTGTCACATGAGGCGCTTGTCACTTTAGACACAAGCACAGTGGGAAGAGGAAGTACAACTTTTACTCAAGTAAGAGTACTAGTATGCTGCTAGAAAAGTGCTCTCGTTTACTACATTTCCTCAAGTAAAATTATATCTTAGGATTTCCAAGAATTCAGAAAGTACAAATACAGTCATATGAATCCATTTTGTTCTAACACTGGACCAAAGTTCATGTTTAACCCCAAAATCAAAAGTTATATTAACATTTTGAGAGTAAACAGGTAACACTTTGTCGGGTTATCCTGATTTAACTAAACAACACATAGAGGTGTTTTGACTCTTCATTTGTTAATAATCTGTAGTTAATTTAAAATGAAATTATGAACAAAACTGGTTCAAACTGGTCTTCTCTCGTGGGAGTTTGAAGTGGTGGTGGGAGGAGCCAAATTAACACTAGGGGAAGTTGAATGAACTTCTTGAACTTGAACACGAGCATGAACATTCACTGCAACCAAATCAACCCCAGCTTTTGTTTTAATATATTTCACCTTGAAATTTTAACCTTCCAGTTTTTGCTGTAACTATAGTTCTGGGAAATAGCCATTCATTTCCACAAACTTTTGTATTTAAAACATTTAGAATTTTTTTTTTTTTTTTTTTTTTTTAGCAAATGACCAAAAAATAAATAAATCGCTTAATGTGATGATACAGTATCGATATCATGGACTGTTGTATCGATATATCACTAAGAGTATTTTTTGGTATATTTTACTAAATTATTTTGTTACAGCTACAGTTTTGTTGTTTGTTTTTTAGAGGAAGGAAACTTTTTTATGCGACACATTTGACATTTTCACTGTTTTGATGAATAAAATGTTTGTGTTTCATATGAACTTTGCACAAAAAATGGTTTAACAAAGACTTTTAGTATCACAGACATGATTTAGTCTTTATTTTTATTGAACTGTATTGAATCGATTTGAAATATATCATATTGAATTGAAAGTTCACTGTATCGAGATATGTATCATATCAGCAACTTCATAATGATGCCCAGCCCTAGTATTTACAGTCATTTCCTCATAGATCTGACTTGTCTGATCTGTGATACTCTTTATTCCTTTGTTTAGTGTGAGCTCATGAAATTAATGACAACACTGCATTTTTTTCTTCTTTTTTTGTTTTATTTGACCAAATTTTATACAAATAAGGTTAAATATTTAAAATTCACAGTGATTATTTTACTGGTTCAATCCACAGACTCCATCTCCAGATCTCTGCTCCTCTGCTCCTCTTCATCCTCCAGGACAGGAGCGTCTCCTTTCGCTTTCTCTCCCCAAGAACAAGCCTCGTCCTGGGGTTCAGCTGCTGCCTCTGCCCCCCCTTCCTCCTGGTCCTCCTCCTCATCGTCGTCTCTCAGATATTCTTCAGGGATGACGTGGGAAATCGTGAAGGAATTTGCGATTTCCTGAAGTCTTGCTTGTTGAGCTTTGAGTCGGGCCAGTTCTTGAGATTTTATTGATTCTTTCTGGGAGGGTGCGGGTGCAACAGGGGCAGGTTTTGGGGCAGATTGTGGGGCAGGTTGTGGGGCTGGTTTTGGGGTAGATTG